>NC_092170.1:43097285-43179785 GCF_045791955.1 Oncorhynchus clarkii lewisi
AGCACCTCTAGTTCTAGAGTTTGCTGAATGACCGCACCTCTAGTCCTAGAGTCTGCTGAATGACCACATATCTAGAGTCTGCTGAATGAATGCACCTCTAGAGTCTGCTGAATGACCGCACCTCTAGAGTCTGATGAATGATCGCACCTCTAGAGTCTGCTGAATGACAGCACCTCTAGAGTCTGCTGAATGACCGCACCTCTAGAGTCTGCTGAAGGAACGCACCTCTGTTCTAGAGTCTGCTGAATGACCACACCTCTAGTTCTAGAGTCTGCTGAATGACAGCACCTCTAGTTCTAGAGTTTGCTGAATGACCACATATCTAGAGTCTGCTGAATGACAGCACCTCTAGAGTCTGCTGAATGACCGCACCTCTAGAGTCTGCTGAATAATCACACCTCTAGAGTCTGCTGAATGACAGCACCTCTAGTTCTAGAGTCGGCTGAATGACAGCACCTCTAGAGTCTGCTGAATGACCGCACCTCTAGAGTCTGCTGAAGGAACGCACCTCTGTTCTAGAGCCTGCTGAATGACCACACCTCTAGTTCTAGAGTCTGCTGAATGACAGCACCTCTAGTTCTAGAGTTTGCTGAATGACCGCACCTCTAGTCCTAGAGTCTGCTGAATGACCACATATCTAGAGTCTGCTGAATGAATGCACCTCTAGAGTCTGCTGAATGACCGCACCTCTAGAGCCTGATGAATGATCGCACCTCTAGAGTCTGCTGAATGACAGCACCTCTAGAGTCTGCTGAATGACTTCACCTCTAGAGTCTGCTGAATGACCACACTTCTAGAGTCTGCTGAATGAACGCACCTCTAGAGTCTGCTGAATGACCACACCTCTAGAGTCTGCTGAATGACCGAACCTCGAGTTCTAGAGTCTGCTGAGTGACCACACCTCTAGTTCTAGAGTCTGCTGAATGACCACACCTCTAGTTGTAGAGTCTGCTGAATGACCACACCTCTAGAGTCTGCTGAATGACAGCACCTCTAGAGTCTGCTGAATGAACGCACCTCTAGAGTCTGCTGAATGACCACACCTCTAGTTCTAGGGTCTGCTGAATGACCGCACCTCTAGAGTCTGCTGAATGACCGAACCTCGAGTTCTAGAGTCTGCTGAGTGACCACAGCTCTAGTTCTAGAGTCTGCTGAATGACCACACCTCTAGTTCTAGACTCTGCTGAATGACCGCACCTAAAGTTCTAGAGTCTGCTGAATGACCACATATCTAGAGTCTGCTGAATGACAGCACCTCTAGAGTCTGCTGAATGACCGCATCTCTAGTTCTAGAGTCTGCTGAATGACCGCACCTCTAGAGTCTGCTGAATGACCGAACCTCGCGTTCTAGAGTCTGCTGAGTGACCACACCTCTAATTCTAGAGTCTGCTGAATGACCACACCTATAGTTCTAGAGTCTGCTGAATGACCACACCTCTAGAGTCTGCTGAATGACAGCACCTCTAGAGTCTGCTGAATGATCGCATCTCTAGTTCTAGAGTCTGCTGAATAATCGCACCTCTAGAGTCTGCTGAATGAACGCACCTCTAGTTCTAGAGTCTGCTGAATGACAGCACCTCTAGTTCTAGAGTTTGCTGAATGACCGCACCTCTAGTCCTAGAGTCTGCTGAATGACCACATATCTAGAGTCTGCTGAATGACAGCACCTCTAGAGTCTGCTGAATGACCGCACCTCTAGAGTCTGCTGAATAATCACACCTCTAGAGTCTGCTGAATGACAGCACCTCTAGTTCTAGAGTCGGCTGAATGACAGCACCTCTAGAGTCTGCTGAATGACCGCACCTCTAGAGTCTGCTGAAGGAACGCACCTCTGTTCTAGAGCCTGCTGAATGACCACACCTCTAGTTCTAGAGTCTGCTGAATGACAGCACCTCTAGTTCTAGAGTTTGCTGAATGACCGCACCTCTAGTCCTAGAGTCTGCTGAATGACCACATATCTAGAGTCTGCTGAATGAATGCACCTCTAGAGTCTGCTGAATGACCGCACCTCTAGAGTCTGATGAATGATCGCACCTCTAGAGTCTGCTGAATGACAGCACCTCTAGAGTCTGCTGAATGACCGCACCTCTAGAGTCTGCTGAAGGAACGCACCTCTGTTCTAGAGTCTGCTGAATGACCACACCTCTAGTTCTAGAGTCTGCTGAATGACAGCACCTCTAGTTCTAGAGTTTGCTGAATGACCGCACCTCTAGTCCTAGAGTCTGCTGAATGACCACATATCTAGAGTCTGCTGAATGAATGCACCTCTAGAGTCTGCTGAATGACCGCACCTCTAGAGTCTGATGAATGATCGCACCTCTAGAGTCTGCTGAATGACAGCACCTCTAGAGTCTGCTGAATGACTTCACCTCTAGAGTCTGCTGAATGACCACACTTCTAGAGTCTGCTGAATGAACGCACCTCTAGAGTCTGCTGAATGACCGCACCTCTAGAGTCTGCTGAATGACCGAACCTCGAGTTCTAGAGTCTGCTGAGTGACCACACCTCTAGTTCTAGAGTCTGCTGAATGACCACACCTCTAGTTCTAGAGTCTGCTGAATGACCACACCTCTAGAGTCTGCTGAATGACAGCACCTCTAGAGTCTGCTGAATGAACGCACCTCTAGAGTCTGCTGAATGACCACACCTCTAGTTCTAGGGTCTGCTGAATGACCGCACCTCTAGAGTCTGCTGAATGACCGAACCTCGAGTTCTAGAGTCTGCTGAGTGACCACACCTCTAGTTCTAGAGTCTGCTGAATGAACGCACCTCTGTTCTAGAGTCTGCTGAATGACCACACCTCTAGTTCTAGAGTCTGCTGAATGACCGCACCTCTAGAGTCTGCTGAATGAACGCACCTCTGTTCTAGAGTCTGCTGAATGACCACACCTCTAGTTCTAGAGTCTGCTGAATGACAGCACCTCTAGTTCTAGAGTTTGCTGAATGACCGCACCTCTAGTCCTAGAGTCTGCTGAATGACCACATATCTAGAGTCTGCTGAATGACAGCACCTCTAGAGTCTGCTGAATGACCGCACCTCTAGAGTCTGCTGAATAATCACACCTCTAGAGTCTGCTGAATGACAGCACCTCTAGTTCTAGAGTCTGCTGAGTGACCACACCTCTACTTCTAGAGTCTGCTGAATGACCACACCTCTAGTTCTAGAGTCTACTGAATGACAGCACCTCTAGAGTCTGCTGAATGACCGCACCTCTAGAGTCTGCTGAATGATCGCACCTCTAGAGTCTGCTGAATGACAGCACCTCTAGAGTCTTCTGAATGACCGCACCTCTAGAGTCTGCTGAAGGAACGCACCTCTGTTCTAGAGTCTGCTGAATGAACGCACCTCTGTTCTAGAGTCTGCTGAATGACCACACCTCTAGTTCTAGAGTCTGCTGAATGACAGCACCTCTAGTTCTAGAGTTTGCTGAATGACCGCACCTCTAGTCCTAGAGTCTGCTGAATGACCACATATCTAGAGTCTGCTGAATGACAGCACCTCTAGAGTCTGCTGAATGACCGCACCTCTAGAGTCTGCTGAATAATCACACCTCTAGAGTCTGCTGAATGACAGCACCTCTAGTTCTAGAGTCGGCTGAATGACAGCACCTCTAGAGTCTGCTGAATGACCGCACCTCTAGAGTCTGCTGAATGACCGAACCTCGAGTTCTAGAGTCTGCTGAGTGACCACACCTCTAGTTCTAGAGTCTGCTGAATGACCACACCTCTAGTTGTAGAGTCTGCTGAATGACCACACCTCTAGAGTCTGCTGAATGACAGCACCTCTAGAGTCTGCTGAATGAACGCACCTCTAGAGTCTGCTGAATGACCACACCTCTAGTTCTAGGGTCTGCTGAATGACCGCACCTCTAGAGTCTGCTGAATGACCGAACCTCGAGTTCTAGAGTCTGCTGAGTGACCACAGCTCTAGTTCTAGAGTCTGCTGAATGACCACACCTCTAGTTCTAGACTCTGCTGAATGACCGCACCTAAAGTTCTAGAGTCTGCTGAATGACCACATATCTAGAGTCTGCTGAATGACAGCACCTCTAGAGTCTGCTGAATGACCGCATCTCTAGTTCTAGAGTCTGCTGAGTGACCACAGCTCTAGTTCTAGAGTCTGCTGAATGACCACACCTCTAGTTCTAGACTCTGCTGAATAATCACACCTCTAGAGTCTGCTGAATGACAGCACCTCTAGTTCTAGAGTCGGCTGAATGACAGCACCTCTAGAGTCTGCTGAATGACCGCACCTCTAGAGTCTGCTGAATGACCGAACCTCGAGTTCTAGAGTCTGCTGAGTGACCACACCTCTAGTTCTAGAGTCTGCTGAATGACCACACCTCTAGTTGTAGAGTCTGCTGAATGACCACACCTCTAGAGTCTGCTGAATGACAGCACCTCTAGAGTCTGCTGAATGAACGCACCTCTAGAGTCTGCTGAATGACCACACCTCTAGTTCTAGGGTCTGCTGAATGACCGCACCTCTAGAGTCTGCTGAATGACCGAACCTCGAGTTCTAGAGTCTGCTGAGTGACCACAGCTCTAGTTCTAGAGTCTGCTGAATGACCACACCTCTAGTTCTAGACTCTGCTGAATGACCGCACCTAAAGTTCTAGAGTCTGCTGAATGACCACATATCTAGAGTCTGCTGAATGACAGCACCTCTAGAGTCTGCTGAATGACCGCATCTCTAGTTCTAGAGTCTGCTGAATGACCGCACCTCTAGAGTCTGCTGAATGACCGAACCTCGCGTTCTAGAGTCTGCTGAGTGACCACACCTCTAATTCTAGAGTCTGCTGAATGACCACACCTATAGTTCTAGAGTCTGCTGAATGACCACACCTCTAGAGTCTGCTGAATGACAGCACCTCTAGAGTCTGCTGAATGATCGCATCTCTAGTTCTAGAGTCTGCTGAATAATCGCACCTCTAGAGTCTGCTGAATGAACGCACCTCTAGTTCTAGAGTCTGCTGAATGACAGCACCTCTAGTTCTAGAGTTTGCTGAATGACCGCACCTCTAGTCCTAGAGTCTGCTGAATGACCACATATCTAGAGTCTGCTGAATGACAGCACCTCTAGAGTCTGCTGAATGACCGCACCTCTAGAGTCTGCTGAATAATCACACCTCTAGAGTCTGCTGAATGACAGCACCTCTAGTTCTAGAGTCGGCTGAATGACAGCACCTCTAGAGTCTGCTGAATGACCGCACCTCTAGAGTCTGCTGAAGGAACGCACCTCTGTTCTAGAGCCTGCTGAATGACCACACCTCTAGTTCTAGAGTCTGCTGAATGACAGCACCTCTAGTCCTAGAGTCTGCTGAATGACCACATATCTAGAGTCTGCTGAATGAATGCACCTCTAGAGTCTGCTGAATGACCGCACCTCTAGAGTCTGATGAATGATCGCACCTCTAGAGTCTGCTGAATGACAGCACCTCTAGAGTCTGCTGAATGACCGCACCTCTAGAGTCTGCTGAAGGAACGCACCTCTGTTCTAGAGTCTGCTGAATGACCACACCTCTAGTTCTAGAGTCTGCTGAATGACAGCACCTCTAGTTCTAGAGTTTGCTGAATGACCGCACCTCTAGTCCTAGAGTCTGCTGAATGACCACATATCTAGAGTCTGCTGAATGAATGCACCTCTAGAGTCTGCTGAATGACCGCACCTCTAGAGTCTGATGAATGATCGCACCTCTAGAGTCTGCTGAATGACAGCACCTCTAGAGTCTGCTGAATGACTTCACCTCTAGAGTCTGCTGAATGACCACACTTCTAGAGTCTGCTGAATGAACGCACCTCTAGAGTCTGCTGAATGACCGCACCTCTAGAGTCTGCTGAATGACCGAACCTCGAGTTCTAGAGTCTGCTGAGTGACCACACCTCTAGTTCTAGAGTCTGCTGAATGACCACACCTCTAGTTCTAGAGTCTACTGAATGACAGCACCTCTAGAGTCTGCTGAATGACCGCACCTCTAGAGTCTGCTGAATGATCTCACCTCTAGAGTCTGCTGAATGACAGCACCTCTAGAGTCTTCTGAATGACCGCACCTCTAGAGTCTGCTGAAGGAACGCACCTCTGTTCTAGAGTCTGCTGAATGAACGCACCTCTGTTCTAGAGTCTGCTGAATGACCACACCTCTAGTTCTAGAGTCTGCTGAATGACAGCACCTCTAGTTCTAGAGTTTGCTGAATGACCGCACCTCTAGTCCTAGAGTCTGCTGAATGACCACATATCTAGAGTCTGCTGAATGACAGCACCTCTAGAGTCTGCTGAATGACCGCACCTCTAGAGTCTGCTGAATAATCACACCTCTAGAGTCTGCTGAATGACAGCACCTCTAGTTCTAGAGTCGGCTGAATGACAGCACCTCTAGAGTCTGCTGAATGACCGCACCTCTAGAGTCTGCTGAAGGAACGCACCTCTGTTCTAGAGCCTGCTGAATGACCACACCTCTAGTTCTAGAGTCTGCTGAATGACAGCACCTCTAGTTCTAGAGTTTGCTGAATGACCGCACCTCTAGTCCTAGAGTCTGCTGAATGACCACATATCTAGAGTCTGCTGAATGAATGCACCTCTAGAGTCTGCTGAATGACCGCACCTCTAGAGTCTGATGAATGATCGCACCTCTAGAGTCTGCTGAATGACAGCACCTCTAGAGTCTGCTGAATGACTTCACCTCTAGAGTCTGCTGAATGACCACACTTCTAGAGTCTGCTGAATGAACGCACCTCTAGAGTCTGCTGAATGACCGCACCTCTAGAGTCTGCTGAATGACCGAACCTCGAGTTCTAGAGTCTGCTGAGTGACCACACCTCTAGTTCTAGAGTCTGCTGAATGACCACACCTCTAGTTCTAGAGTCTGCTGAATGACCACACCCCTAGAGTCTGCTGAATGACAGCACCTCTAGAGTCTGCTGAATGAACGCACCTCTAGAGTCTGCTGAATGACCACACCTCTAGTTCTAGGGTCTGCTGAATGACCGCACCTCTAGAGTCTGCTGAATGACCGAACCTCGAGTTCTAGAGTCTGCTGAGTGACCACAGCTCTAGTTCTAGAGTCTGCTGAATGACCACACCTCTAGTTCTAGACTCTGCTGAATGACCGCACCTAAAGTTCTAGAGTCTGCTGAATGACCACATATCTAGAGTCTGCTGAATGACAGCACCTCTAGAGTCTGCTGAATGACCGCATCTCTAGTTCTAGAGTCTGCTGAATGACCGCACCTCTAGAGTCTGCTGAATGACCGAACCTCGCGTTCTAGAGTCTGCTGAGTGACCACACCTCTAGTTCTAGAGTCTGCTGAATGACCACACCTATAGTTCTAGAGTCTGCTGAATGACCACACCTCTAGAGTCTGCTGAATGACAGCACCTCTAGAGTCTGCTGAATGATCGCATCTCTAGTTCTAGAGTCTGCTGAATAATCGCACCTCTAGAGTCTGCTGAATGAACGCACCTCTAGTTCTAGAGTCTGCTGAATGACAGCACCTCTAGAGTCTGCTGAATGACCGCACCTCTAGTTCTAGAGTCTGCTGAATGACCACACCTCTAGTTCTAGTCTGCTGAATGACCACATCTCTAGTTCTAGAGTCTGCTGAATGACCGCACCTCTAGAGTCTGCTGAATGACCATATCTCTAGTTCTAGAGTCTGCTGAATGACCGCACCTCTAGTTCTAGAGTCTGCTGAATGATCGCACCTCTAGTCTGCTGAATGACAGCACCTCTATTCTGCTGAATGACAGCACCTCTAGAGTCTGCTGAATGATAGCACCTCTAGAGTCTGCTGAATGACAGCACCTCTAGAGTCTGCTGAATGACCGCACCTCTAGAGTCTGCTGAATGACCACACCTCTAGAGTCTGCTGAATGAACGCACCTCTAGACTCTGCTGAATGAACGCACCTCTAGTTCTAGAGTTTGCTGAATGACCGCACCTCTAGAGTCTGCTGAATGACCGCACCTCGAGTTCTAGAGTCTGCTGAATGAACGCACCTCTAGTTCTAGAGTTTGCTGAATGACCGCACCTCTAGAGTCTGCTGAATGACCGCACCTCGAGTTCTAGAGTCTGCTGAATGACCACACCTCTAGTTCTAGAGTCTGCTGAATGACCGCACCTCTAGAGTCTGCTGAATGACCGCACCTCGAGTTCTAGAGTCTGCTGAATGACCACACCTCTAGTTCTAGTCTGCTGAATGACCACATCTCTAGTTCTAGAGTCTGCTGAATGACCGCACCTTTAGAGTCTGCTGAATTATCACATCTCTAGTTCTAGAGTCTGCTGAATTACCGCATCTCTAGTTCTAGAGTCTGCTGAATGATCGCACCTCTAGTGTCTGCTGAATGACAGCACCTCTAGAGTCTGCTGAATGAACGCACCTCTAGAGTCTGCTGAATGAACGCACCTCTAGAGTCTGCTGAACGACCGCACCTCTAGAGTCTGCTGAGTTAACGCACCTCTAGAGTCTGCTGAATGACCGCACCTCTAGAGTCTGCTGAATGACCACACCTCTAGAGTCTGCTGAATGACCACACCTCTAGTTCTAGAGTCTGCTGAATGACCGCACCTCTAGAGTCTGCTGAATGACCGCACCTCGAGTTCTAGAGTCTAGGTATGACCACACCTCTAGTTCTAGTCTGCTGAATGACCACATCTCTAGTTCTAGAGTTTGCTGAATGACCGCACCTCTAGAGTCTGCTGAATGACCATATCTCTAGTTCTAGAGTCTGCTGAATGATCGCACCTCTAGTCTGCTGAATGACAGCACCTCTAGAGTCTGCTGAATGACAGCACCTCTAGAGTCTGCTGAATGACCGCACGTCTAGAGTCTGCTGAATGATCGCACCTCTAGAGTCTGCTGAATGACCATATCTCTAGTTCTAGAGTCTGCTGAATGACCACACCTCTAGTTCTAGTCTGCTGAATGAATACATCTCTAGTTCTAGAGTCTGCTGAATGACCACACCTCTAGTTCTAGAGTCTGCTGAATGACCACACCTCTAGTTCTAGTCTGCTGAATGAATACATCTCTAGTTCTAGAGTCTGCTGAATGACCGCACCTGTAGAGTCTGCTGAATGACCGCACCTCTAGTTCTAGAGTCTGCTGAATGACCACACCTCTAGTTCTAGAGTCTGTTGAATGACTGCACCTCGAGTTCTAGAGTCTGCTGAATGACCACACCTCTAGTTCTAGTCTGCTGAATGACCACATCTCTAGTTCTAGAGTCTGCTGAATGACCGCACCTCTAGAGTCTGCTGAATGACCGCACCTCGAGTTCTAGAGTCTGCTGAATGACCACACCTCTAGTTCTAGTCTGCTGAATGACCACATCTCTAGTTCTAGAGTCTGCTGAATGACCGCACCTCTAGAGTCTGCTGAATGACCACATCTCTAGTTCTAGAGTCTGCTGAATGACCGCATCTCTAGTTCTAGAGTCTGCTGAATGATCGCACCTCTAGTGTCTGCTGAATGACAGCACCTCTAGAGTCTGCTGAATGAACGCACCTCTAGAGTCTGCTGAATAACCGCACCTCTAAAGTCTGCTGAATGACCGCACCTCTATAGTCAGCTGAATTAACGCACCTCTAGAGTCTGCTGAATGACCACATCTCTAGTTCTAATCTGCTGAATGATCGCACCTCTAGTCTGCTGAATGACAGCACCTCTAGAGTCTGCTGAATGACAGCACCTCTAGAGTCTGCTGAATGACAGCACCTCTAGAGTCTGCTGAATGACCGCACCTCTAGAGTCTGCTGAATGACCACACCTCTAGAGTCTGCTGAATGATCGCACCTCTAGAGTCTGCTGAATGAACGCACCTCTAGTTCTAGAGTCGGCTGAATGACAGCACCTCTAGAGTCTGCTGAATGACCGCACCTCTAGTTCTAGAGTCTGCTGAATGACCACACCTCTAGTTCTAGTCTGCTGAATGAATACATCTCTAGTTCTAGAGTCTGCTGAATGACCGCACCTCTAGAGTCTGCTGAATGACAATATCTCTAGTTCTAGAGTCTGCTGAATGATCGCACCTCTAGTCTGCTGAATGACAGCACCTCCAGAGTCTGCTGAATGACAGCACCTCTAGAGTCTGCTGAATGACCGCACCTCTAGAGTCTGCTGAATGATCGCACCTCTAGAGTCTGCTGAATGAACGCACCTCTAGTTCTAGAGTCGGCTGAATGACAGCACCTCTAGAGTCTGCTGAATGACCGCACCTCTAGTTCTAGAGTCTGATGAATTACCACACCTTTAGTTCTAGTCTGCTGAATGACCACATCTCTAGTTCTAGAGTCTGCTGAATGACCGCACCTCTAGAGTCTGCTGAATGACCATATCTCTAGTTCTAGAGTCTGCTGAATGATCGCACCTCTAGTCTGCTGAATTACAGCACCTCTAGAGTCTGCTGAATGACAGCACCTCTAGAGTCTGCTGAATGACAGCACCTCTAGAGTCTGCTGAATGACCGCACCTCTAGAGTCTGCTGAATGACCACACCTCTAGAGTCTGCTGAATGAACGCACCTCTAGTTCTAGAGTCGGCTGAATGACAGCACCTCTAGAGTCTGCTGAATGACCGCACCTCTAGTTCTAGAGTCTGATGAATTACCACACCTTTAGTTCTAGTCTGCTGAATGACCACATCTCTAGTTCTAGAGTCTGCTGAATGATCGCACCTCTAGTCTGCTGAATGACAGCACCTCTAGAGTCTGCTGAATGACAGCACCTCTAGAGTCTGCTGAATGACCGCACCTCTAGAGTCTGCTGAATGATCGCACCTCTAGAGTCTGCTGAATGACCATATCTCTAGTTCTAGAGTCTGCTGAATGACCACACCTCTAGTTCTAGTCTGCTGAATGAATACATCTCTAGTTCTAGAGTCTGCTGAATGACCACACCTCTAGTTCTAGAGTCTGCTGAATGACCACACCTCTAGTTCTAGTCTGCCGAATGAATACATCTCTAGTTCTAGAGTCTGCTGAATGACCGCACCTGTAGAGTCTGCTGAATGACCGCACCTCTAGTTCTAGAGTCTGCTGAATGACCACACCTCTAGTTCTAGAGTCTGTTGAATGACTGCACCTCGAGTTCTAGAGTCTGCTGAATGACCACACCTCTAGTTCTAGTCTGCTGAATGACCACATCTCTAGTTCTAGAGTCTGCTGAATGACCGCACCTCTAGAGTCTGCTGAATGACCGCACCTCGAGTTCTAGAGTCTGCTGAATGACCACACCTCTAGTTCTAGTCTGCTGAATGACCACATCTCTAGTTCTAGAGTCTGCTGAATGACCGCACCTCTAGAGTCTGCTGAATGACCACATCTCTAGTTCTAGAGTCTGCTGAATGACCGCATCTCTAGTTCTAGAGTCTGCTGAATGATCGCACCTCTAGTGTCTGCTGAATGACAGCACCTCTAGAGTCTGCTGAATGAACGCACCTCTAGAGTCTGCTGAATAACCGCACCTCTAAAGTCTGCTGAATGACCGCACCTCTATAGTCAGCTGAATTAACGCACCTCTAGAGTCTGCTGAATGACCACATCTCTAGTTCTAATCTGCTGAATGATCGCACCTCTAGTCTGCTGAATGACAGCACCTCTAGAGTCTGCTGAATGACAGCACCTCTAGAGTCTGCTGAATGACAGCACCTCTAGAGTCTGCTGAATGACCGCACCTCTAGAGTCTGCTGAATGACCACACCTCTAGAGTCTGCTGAATGATCGCACCTCTAGAGTCTGCTGAATGAACGCACCTCTAGTTCTAGAGTCGGCTGAATGACAGCACCTCTAGAGTCTGCTGAATGACCGCACCTCTAGTTCTAGAGTCTGCTGAATGACCACACCTCTAGTTCTAGTCTGCTGAATGAATACATCTCTAGTTCTAGAGTCTGCTGAATGACCGCACCTCTAGAGTCTGCTGAATGACAATATCTCTAGTTCTAGAGTCTGCTGAATGATCGCACCTCTAGTCTGCTGAATGACAGCACCTCCAGAGTCTGCTGAATGACAGCACCTCTAGAGTCTGCTGAATGACCGCACCTCTAGAGTCTGCTGAATGATCGCACCTCTAGAGTCTGCTGAATGAACGCACCTCTAGTTCTAGAGTCGGCTGAATGACAGCACCTCTAGAGTCTGCTGAATGACCGCACCTCTAGTTCTAGAGTCTGATGAATTACCACACCTTTAGTTCTAGTCTGCTGAATGACCACATCTCTAGTTCTAGAGTCTGCTGAATGACCGCACCTCTAGAGTCTGCTGAATGACCATATCTCTAGTTCTAGAGTCTGCTGAATGATCGCACCTCTAGTCTGCTGAATTACAGCACCTCTAGAGTCTGCTGAATGACAGCACCTCTAGAGTCTGCTGAATGACAGCACCTCTAGAGTCTGCTGAATGACCGCACCTCTAGAGTCTGCTGAATGACCACACCTCTAGAGTCTGCTGAATGAACGCACCTCTAGAGTCTGCTGAATGACCTCACCTCTAGAGTCTGCTGAATGAACGCACCTCTAGTTCTAGAGTCTGCTGAATGACCGCATCACTAGTTCTAGAGTCCGCTGATGAACGCATATCTAGTTCTAGAGTCTGCTGAATGATCGCACCTCTAGAGTCTGCTGAATGACAGTACCTCTAGAGTCTGCTGAATGAACGCACCTGTAGAGTCTGCTGAATGACCGCACCTCTAGAGTCTGCTGAATGACCACACCTCTAGTTCTAGAGTCTGCTGAATGACCGCACCTCTAGAGTCTGCTGAATGACCGCACCTCGAGTTCTAGAGTCTAGGTATGACCACACCTCTAGTTCTAGTCTGCTGAATGATCACATCTCTAGTTCTAGAGTTTGCTGAATGACCGCACCTCTAGAGTCTGCTGAATGACCATATCTCTAGTTCTAGAGTCTGCTGAATGATCGCACCTCTAGTCTGCTGAATGACAGCACCTCTAGAGTCTGCTGAATGACAGCACCTCTAGAGTCTGCTGAATGACCGCACCTCTAGAGTCTGCTGAATGACAGCACCTCTAGAGTCTGCTGAATGACCGCACCTCTAGAGTCTGCTGAATGACCACACCTCTAGAGTCTGCTGAATGATCGCACCTCTAGAGTCTGCTGAATGAACGCACCTCTAGTTCTAGAGTCGGCTGAATGACAGCACCTCTAGAGTCTGCTGAATGACCGCACCTCTAGTTCTAGAGTCTGCTGAATGACCACACCTCTAGTTCTAGTCTGCTGAATGAATACATCTCTAGTTCTAGAGTCTGCTGAATGACCGCACCTCTAGAGTCTGCTGAATGACAATATCTCTAGTTCTAGAGTCTGCTGAATGATCGCACCTCTAGTCTGCTGAATGACAGCACCTCCAGAGTCTGCTGAATGACAGCACCTCTAGAGTCTGCTGAATGACCGCACCTCTAGAGTCTGCTGAATGATCGCACCTCTAGAGTCTGCTGAATGAACGCACCTCTAGTTCTAGAGTCGGCTGAATGACAGCACCTCTAGAGTCTGCTGAATGACCGCACCTCTAGTTCTAGAGTCTGATGAATTACCACACCTTTAGTTCTAGTCTGCTGAATGACCACATCTCTAGTTCTAGAGTCTGCTGAATGACCGCACCTCTAGAGTCTGCTGAATGACCATATCTCTAGTTCTAGAGTCTGCTGAATGATCGCACCTCTAGTCTGCTGAATTACAGCACCTCTAGAGTCTGCTGAATGACAGCACCTCTAGAGTCTGCTGAATGACAGCACCTCTAGAGTCTGCTGAATGACCGCACCTCTAGAGTCTGCTGAATGACCACACCTCTAGAGTCTGCTGAATGAACGCACCTCTAGAGTCTGCTGAATGACCTCACCTCTAGAGTCTGCTGAATGAACGCACCTCTAGTTCTAGAGTCTGCTGAATGACCGCACCTCTAGAGTCTGCTGAATGACAGTACCTCTAGAGTCTGCTGAATGAACGCACCTGTAGAGTCTGCTGAATGACCGCACCTCTAGAGTCTGCTGAATGACCACACCTCTAGTTCTAGAGTCTGCTGAATGACCGCACCTCTAGAGTCTGCTGAATGACCGCACCTCGAGTTCTAGAGTCTAGGTATGACCACACCTCTAGTTCTAGTCTGCTGAATGATCACATCTCTAGTTCTAGAGTTTGCTGAATGACCGCACCTCTAGAGTCTGCTGAATGACCATATCTCTAGTTCTAGAGTCTGCTGAATGATCGCACCTCTAGTCTGCTGAATGACAGCACCTCTAGAGTCTGCTGAATGACAGCACCTCTAGAGTCTGCTGAATGACCGCACCTCTAGAGTCTGCTGAATGATCGCACCTCTAGAGTCTGCTGGATGAACGTACCTCTAGTTCTAGAGTCTGCTGAATGACCACACCTCTAGTTCTAGTCTGCTGAATGAATACATCTCTAGTTCTAGAGTCTGCTGAATGATCGCACCTCTAGTCTGCTGAATGACAGCACCTCTAGAGTCTGCTGAATGACAGCACCTCTAGAGTCTGCTGAATGACCGCACCTCTAGAGTCTGCTGAATGAACGCACCTCTAGTTCTAGAGTCGGCTGAATGACCGCACCTCTAGAGTCTGCTGAATGAAAGCACCTCTAGTTCTAGAGTCTGATGAATTACCACACCTTTAGTTCTAGTCTGCTGAATGACCACATCTCTAGTTCTAGAGTATGCTGAATGACCGCACCTCTAGAGTCTGTTGAATGACCATATCTCTAGTTCTAGAGTCTGCTGAATGATCGCACCTCTAGTCTGCTGAATGACAGCACCTCTAGAGTCTGCTGAATGACAGCACCTCTAGAGTCTGCTGAATGACAGCACCTCTAGAGTCTGCTGAATGATCGCACCTCTAGAGTCTGCTGAATGACAGTACCTCTAGAGTCTGCTGAATGAACGCACCTGTAGAGTCTGCTGAATGACCGCACCTCTAGTTCTAGAGTCTGCTGAATGACCACACCTCTAGTTCTAGAGTCTGTTGAATGACTGCACCTCGAGTTCTAGAGTCTGCTGAATGACCACACCTCTAGTTCTAGTCTGCTGAATGACCACATCTCTAGTTCTAGAGTCTGGTGAATGACCGCACCTCTAGTTCTAGAGTCTGGTGAATGACCGCACCTCTAGAGTCTGCTGAATGACCGCACCTCGAGTTCTAGAGTCTGCTGAATGACCACACCTCTAGTTCTAGTCTGCTGAATGACCACATCTCTAGTTCTAGAGTCTGCTGAATGACCGCACCTCTAGAGTCTGCTGAATGACCACATCTCTAGTTCTAGAGTCTGCTGAATGACCGCATCTCTAGTTCTAGAGTCTGCTGAATGATCGCACCTCTAGTGTCTGCTGAATGACAGCACCTCTAGAGTCTGCTGAATGAACGCACCTCTAGTTCTAGAGTCGGCTGAATGACAGCACCTCTAGAGTCTGCTGAATGACCGCACCTCTAGTTCTAGAGTCTGATGAATTACCACACCTTTAGTTCTAGTCTGCTGAATGACCACATCTCTAGTTCTAGAGTCTGCTGAATGAACGCACCTCTAGTTCTAGAGTCTGCTGAATGACCGCATCACTAGTTCTAGAGTCCGCTGATGAACGCATATCTAGTTCTAGAGTCTGCTGAATGATCGCACCTCTAGAGTCTGCTGAATGACAGCACCTCTAGAGTCTGCTGAATGACCGCACCTCTAGAGTCTGCTGAATGATCGCACCTCTAGAGTCTGCTGAATGAACGTACCTCTAGTTCTAGAGTCTGCTGAATGACCACACCTCTAGTTCTAGTCTGCTGAATGAATACATCTCTAGTTCTAGAGTCTGCTGAATGACCGCACCTCTAGAGTCTGCTGAATGACCATATCTCTAGTTCTAGAGTCTGCTGAATGATCGCACCTCTAGTCTGCTGAATGACAGCACCTCTAGAGTCTGCTGAATGACAGCACCTCTAGAGTCTGCTGAATGACCGCACCTCTAGAGTCTGCTGAATGATCGCACCTCTAGAGTCTGCTGAATGAACGCACCTCTAGTTCTAGAGTCGGCTGAATGACAGCACCTCTAGAGACTGCTGAATGACCGCACCTCTAGTTCTAGAGTCTGATGAATTACCACACCTTTAGTTCTAGTCTGCTGAATGACAGCACCTCTAGAGTCTGCTGAATGACAGCACCTCTAGAGTCTGCTGAATGACCGCACCTCTAGAGTCTGCTGAATGACCACACCTCTAGAGTCTGCTGAATGAACGCACCTCTAGAGTCTGCTGAATGACCTCACCTCTAGAGTCTGCTGAATGAACGCACCTCTAGTTCTAGAGTCTGCTGAATGACCGCATCACTAGTTCTAGAGTCCGCTGATGAACGCATATATAGTTCTAGAGTCTGCTGAATGATCGCACCTCTAGAGTCTGCTGAATGACAGTACCTCTAGAGTCTGCTGAATGAACGCACCTGTAGAGTCTGCTGAATGACCGCACCTCTAGTTCTAGAGTCTGCTGAATGACCACACCTCTAGTTCTAGAGTCTGTTGAATGACTGCACCTCGAGTTCTAGAGTCTGCTGAATGACAACACCTCTAGTTCTAGTCTGCTGAATGACCACATCTCTAGTTCTAGAGTCTGGTGAATGACCGCACCTCTAGTTCTAGAGTCTGGTGAATGACCGCACCTCTAGAGTCTGCTGAATGACCGCACCTCGAGTTCTAGAGTCTGCTGAATGACCACACCTCTAGTTCTAGTCTGCTGAATGACCACATCTCTAGTTCTAGAGTCTGCTGAATGACCGCACCTCTAGAGTCTGCTGAATGACCACATCTCTAGTTCTAGAGTCTGCTGAATGACCGCATCTCTAGTTCTAGAGTCTGCTGAATGATCGCACCTCTAGTGTCTGCTGAATGACAGCACCTCTAGAGTCTGCTGAATGAACGCACCTCTAGTTCTAGAGTCGGCTGAATGACAGCACCTCTAGAGTCTGCTGAATGACCGCACCTCTAGTTCTAGAGTCTGATGAATTACCACACCTTTAGTTCTAGTCTGCTGAATGACCACATCTCTAGTTCTAGAGTCTGCTGAATGAAAGCACCTCTAGTTCTAGAGTCTGCTGAATGACCGCATCACTAGTTCTAGAGTCCGCTGATGAACGCATATCTAGTTCTAGAGTCTGCTGAATGATCGCACCTCTAGAGTCTGCTGAATGACAGCACCTCTAGAGTCTGCTGAATGACCGCACCTCTAGAGTCTGCTGAATGATCGCACCTCTAGAGTCTGCTGAATGAACGTACCTCTAGTTCTAGAGTCTGCTGAATGACCACACCTCTAGTTCTAGTCTGCTGAATGAATACATCTCTAGTTCTAGAGTCTGCTGAATGACCGCACCTCTAGAGTCTGCTGAATGACCATATCTCTAGTTCTAGAGTCTGCTGAATGATCGCACCTCTAGTCTGCTGAATGACAGCACCTCTAGAGTCTGCTGAATGACAGCACCTCTAGAGTCTGCTGAATGACCGCACGTCTAGAGTCTGCTGAATGATCGCACCTCTAGAGTCTGCTGAATGAACGCACCTCTAGTTCTAGAGTCGGCTGAATGACAGCACCTCTAGAGACTGCTGAATGACCGCACCTCTAGTTCTAGAGTCTGATGAATTACCACACCTTTAGTTCTAGTCTGCTGAATGACCACATCTCTAGTTCTAGAGTCTGCTGAATGACCGCACCTCTAGAGTCTGCTGAATGACCATATCTCTAGTTCTAGAGTCTGCTGAATGATTGCACCTCTAGTCTGCTGAATGACAGCACCTCTAGAGTCTGCTGAATGACAGCACCTCTAGAGTCTGCTGAATGACAGCAACTCTAGAGTCTGCTGAATGACCGCACCTCTAGAGTCTGCTGAATGACCACACCTCTAGAGTCTGCTGAATGAACGCACCTCTAGTTCTAGAGTCTGCTGAATGACCGCATCACTAGTTCTAGAGTCCGCTGATGAACGCATATCTAGTTCTAGAGTCTGCTGAATGATCGCACCTCTAGAGTCTGCTGAATGACAGTACCTCTAGAGTCTGCTGAATGAACGCACCTGTAGAGTTTGCTGAATGACCGCACCTCTAGTTCTAGAGTCTGCTGAATGACCACACCTCTAGTTCTAGAGTCTGTTGAATGACTGCACCTCGAGTTCTAGTCTGCTGAATGACCACATCTCTAGTTCTAGAGTCTGCTGAATGACCGCACCTCTAGAGTCTGCTGAATGACCGCACCTCGAGTTCTAGAGTCTGCTGAATGACCACACCTCTAGTTCTAGTCTGCTGAATGACCACATCTCTAGTTCTAGAGTCTGCTGAATGACCGCACCTCTAGAGTCTGCTGAATGACCACATCTCTAGTTCTAGAGTCTGCTGAATGACCGCATCTCTAGTTCTAGAGTCTGCTGAATGATCGCACCTCTAGTGTCTGCTGAATGACAGCACCTCTAGAGTCTGCTGAATGAACGCACCTCTAGAGTCTGCTGAATGACCGCACCTCTAAAGTCTGCTGAATGACCGCACCTCTAGAGTCAGCTGAATTAACGCACCTCTAGAGTCTGCTGAATGACCACACCTCTAGTTCTAATCTGCTGAATGATCGCACCTCTAGTCTGCTGAATGACAGCACCTCTAGAGTCTGCTGAATGACAGCACCTCTAGAGTCTGCTGAATGACAGCACCTCTAGAGTCTGCTGAATGACCGCACCTCTAGAGTCTGCTGAATGACCACACCTCTAGAGTCTGCTGAATGATCGCACCTCTAGAGTCTGCTGAATGAACGCACCTCTAGTTCTAGAGTCGGCTGAATGACAGCACCTCTAGAGTCTTCTGAATGACCGCACCTCTAGTTCTAGAGTCTGCTGAATGACCACACCTCTAGTTCTAGTCTGCTGAATGAATACATCTCTAGTTCTAGAGTCTGCTGAATGACCGCACCTCTAGAGTCTGCTGAATGACCATATCTCTAGTTCTAGAGTCTGCTGAATGATCGCACCTCTAGTCTGCTGAATGACAGCACCTCCAGAGTCTGCTGAATGACAGCACCTCTAGAGTCTGCTGAATGACCGCACCTCTAGAGTCTGCTGAATGATCGCACCTCTAGAGTCTGCTGAATGAACGCACCTCTAGTTCTAGAGTCGGCTGAATGACAGCACCTCTAGAGTCTGCTGAATGACCGCACCTCTAGTTCTAGAGTCTGATGAATTACCACACCTTTAGTTCTAGTCTGCTGAATGACCACATCTCTAGTTCTAGAGTATGCTGAATGACCGCACCTCTAGAGTCTGTTGAATGACCATATCTCTAGTTCTAGAGTCTGCTGAATGATCGCACCTCTAGTCTGCTGAATGACAGCACCTCTAGAGTCTGCTGAATGACAGCACCTCTAGAGTCTGCTGAATGACAGCACCTCTAGAGTCTGCTGAATGACCACACCTCTAGAGTCTGCTGAATGATCGCACCTCTAGTGTCTGCTGAATGACAGCACCTCTAGAGTCTGCTGAATGAACGCACCTCTAGTTCTAGAGTCGGCTGAATGACAGCACCTCTAGAGTCTGCTGAATGACCGCACCTCTAGTTCTAGAGTCTGATGAATTACCACACCTTTAGTTCTAGTCTGCTGAATGACCACATCTCTAGTTCTAGAGTCTGCTGAATGAAAGCACCTCTAGTTCTAGAGTCTGCTGAATGACCGCATCACTAGTTCTAGAGTCCGCTGATGAACGCATATCTAGTTCTAGAGTCTGCTGAATGATCGCACCTCTAGAGTCTGCTGAATGACAGCACCTCTAGAGTCTGCTGAATGACCGCACCTCTAGAGTCTGCTGAATGATCGCACCTCTAGAGTCTGCTGAATGAACGTACCTCTAGTTCTAGAGTCTGCTGAATGACCACACCTCTAGTTCTAGTCTGCTGAATGAATACATCTCTAGTTCTAGAGTCTGCTGAATGACCGCACCTCTAGAGTCTGCTGAATGACCATATCTCTAGTTCTAGAGTCTGCTGAATGATCGCACCTCTAGTCTGCTGAATGACAGCACCTCTAGAGTCTGCTGAATGACAGCACCTCTAGAGTCTGCTGAATGACCGCACGTCTAGAGTCTGCTGAATGATCGCACCTCTAGAGTCTGCTGAATGAACGCACCTCTAGTTCTAGAGTCGGCTGAATGACAGCACCTCTAGAGACTGCTGAATGACCGCACCTCTAGTTCTAGAGTCTGATGAATTACCACACCTTTAGTTCTAGTCTGCTGAATGACCACATCTCTAGTTCTAGAGTCTGCTGAATGACCGCACCTCTAGAGTCTGCTGAATGACCATATCTCTAGTTCTAGAGTCTGCTGAATGATTGCACCTCTAGTCTGCTGAATGACAGCACCTCTAGAGTCTGCTGAATGACAGCACCTCTAGAGTCTGCTGAATGACAGCAACTCTAGAGTCTGCTGAATGACCGCACCTCTAGAGTCTGCTGAATGACCACACCTCTAGAGTCTGCTGAATGAACGCACCTCTAGTTCTAGAGTCTGCTGAATGACCGCATCACTAGTTCTAGAGTCCGCTGATGAACGCATATCTAGTTCTAGAGTCTGCTGAATGATCGCACCTCTAGAGTCTGCTGAATGACAGTACCTCTAGAGTCTGCTGAATGAACGCACCTGTAGAGTTTGCTGAATGACCGCACCTCTAGTTCTAGAGTCTGCTGAATGACCACACCTCTAGTTCTAGAGTCTGTTGAATGACTGCACCTCGAGTTCTAGTCTGCTGAATGACCACATCTCTAGTTCTAGAGTCTGCTGAATGACCGCACCTCTAGAGTCTGCTGAATGACCGCACCTCGAGTTCTAGAGTCTGCTGAATGACCACACCTCTAGTTCTAGTCTGCTGAATGACCACATCTCTAGTTCTAGAGTCTGCTGAATGACCGCACCTCTAGAGTCTGCTGAATGACCACATCTCTAGTTCTAGAGTCTGCTGAATGACCGCATCTCTAGTTCTAGAGTCTGCTGAATGATCGCACCTCTAGTGTCTGCTGAATGACAGCACCTCTAGAGTCTGCTGAATGAACGCACCTCTAGAGTCTGCTGAATGACCGCACCTCTAAAGTCTGCTGAATGACCGCACCTCTAGAGTCAGCTGAATTAACGCACCTCTAGAGTCTGCTGAATGACCACACCTCTAGTTCTAATCTGCTGAATGATCGCACCTCTAGTCTGCTGAATGACAGCACCTCTAGAGTCTGCTGAATGACAGCACCTCTAGAGTCTGCTGAATGACAGCACCTCTAGAGTCTGCTGAATGACCGCACCTCTAGAGTCTGCTGAATGACCACACCTCTAGAGTCTGCTGAATGATCGCACCTCTAGAGTCTGCTGAATGAACGCACCTCTAGTTCTAGAGTCGGCTGAATGACAGCACCTCTAGAGTCTTCTGAATGACCGCACCTCTAGTTCTAGAGTCTGCTGAATGACCACACCTCTAGTTCTAGTCTGCTGAATGAATACATCTCTAGTTCTAGAGTCTGCTGAATGACCGCACCTCTAGAGTCTGCTGAATGACCATATCTCTAGTTCTAGAGTCTGCTGAATGATCGCACCTCTAGTCTGCTGAATGACAGCACCTCCAGAGTCTGCTGAATGACAGCACCTCTAGAGTCTGCTGAATGACCGCACCTCTAGAGTCTGCTGAATGATCGCACCTCTAGAGTCTGCTGAATGAACGCACCTCTAGTTCTAGAGTCGGCTGAATGACAGCACCTCTAGAGTCTGCTGAATGACCGCACCTCTAGTTCTAGAGTCTGATGAATTACCACACCTTTAGTTCTAGTCTGCTGAATGACCACATCTCTAGTTCTAGAGTATGCTGAATGACCGCACCTCTAGAGTCTGTTGAATGACCATATCTCTAGTTCTAGAGTCTGCTGAATGATCGCACCTCTAGTCTGCTGAATGACAGCACCTCTAGAGTCTGCTGAATGACAGCACCTCTAGAGTCTGCTGAATGACAGCACCTCTAGAGTCTGCTGAATGACCACACCTCTAGAGTCTGCTGAATGACCACACCTCTAGAGTCTGCTGAATGAACGCACCTCTAGAGTCTGCTGAATGACCTCACCTCTAGAGTCTGCTGAATGAACGCACCTCTAGTTCTAGAGTCTGCTGAATGACCGCATCACTAGTTCTAGAGTCCGCTGATGAACGCATATCTAGTTCTAGAGTCTGCTGAATGATCGCACCTCTAGAGTCTGCTGAATGACAGTACCTCTAGAGTCTGCTGAATGAACGCACCTGTAGAGTCTGCTGAATGACCGCACCTCTAGTTCTAGAGTCTGCTGAATGACCACACCTCTAGTTCTAGAGTCTGTTGAATGACTGCACCTCGAGTTCTAGAGTCTGCTGAATGACCACACCTCTAGTTCTAGTCTGCTGAATGACCACATCTCTAGTTCTAGAGTCTGCTGAATGACCGCACCTCTAGAGTCTGCTGAATGACCGCACCTCGAGTTCTAGAGTCTGCTGAATGACCACACCTCTAGTTCTAGTCTGCTGAATGACCACATCTCTAGTTCTAGAGTCTGCTGAATGACAGCACCTCTAGAGTCTGCTGAATGAACGCACCTCTAGAGTCTGCTGAATGACCGCACCTCTAAAGTCTGCTGAATGACGGCACCTCTAGAGTCAGCTGAATTAACGCACCTCTAGATTCTGCTGAATGACCGCACCTCGAGTTCTAGAGTCTAGGTATGACCACACCTCTAGTTCTAATCTGCTGAATGATCGCACCTATAGTCTGCTGAATGACAGCACCTCTAGAGTCTGCTGAATGACCACACCTCTAGTTCTAGAGTCTGCTGAATGACCGCACCTCTAGAGTCTGCTGAATGACCGCACCTCGAGTTCTAGAGTCTAGGTATGACCACACCTCTAGTTCTAGTCTGCTGAATGATCACATCTCTAGTTCTAGAGTTTGCTGAATGACCGCACCTCTAGAGTCTGCTGAATGACCATATCTCTAGTTCTAGAGTCTGCTGAATGATCGCACCTCTAGTCTGCTGAATGACAGCACCTCTAGAGTCTGCTGAATGACAGCACCTCTAGAGTCTGCTGAATGACCGCACCTCTAGAGTCTGCTGAATGATCGCACCTCTTGAGTCTGCTGAATGAACGTACCTCTAGTTCTAGAGTCTGCTGAATGACCACACCTCTAGTTCTAGTCTGCTGAATGAATACATCTCTAGTTCTAGAGTCTGCTGAATGACCGCACCTCTAGAGTCTGCTGAATGACCATATCTCTAGTTCTAGAGTCTGCTGAATGACCGCACCTCTAGTCTGCTGAATGACAGCACCTCTAGAGTCTGCTGAATGACAGCACCTCTAGAGTCTGCTGAATGACCGCACCTCTAGAGTCTGCTGAATGAACGCACCTCTAGTTCTAGAGTCGGCTGAATGACAGCACCTCTAGAGTCTGCTGAATGACCGCACCTCTAGTTCTAGAGTCTGATGAATTACCACACCTTTAGTTCTAGTCTGCTGAATGACCACATCTCTAGTTCTAGAGTCTGCTGAATGACCGCACCTCTAGAGTCTGCTGAATGACCATATCTCTAGTTCTAGAGTCTGCTGAATGATCGCACCTCTAGTCTGCTGAATTACAGCACCTCTAGAGTCTGCTGAATGACAGCACCTCTAGAGTCTGCTGAATGACAGCACCTCTAGAGTCTGCTGAATGACCGCACCTCTAGAGTCTGCTGAATGACCACACCTCTAGAGTCTGCTGAATGAACGCACCTCTAGAGTCTGCTGAATGACCTCACCTCTAGAGTCTGCTGAATGAACGCACCTCTAGTTCTAGAGTCTGCTGAATGACCGCATCACTAGTTCTAGAGTCCGCTGATGAACGCATATCTAGTTCTAGAGTCTGCTGAATGATCGCACCTCTAGAGTCTGCTGAATGACAGTACCTCTAGAGTCTGCTGAATGACCGCACCTCTAGTTCTAGAGTCTGCTGAATGACCACACCTCTAGTTCTAGAGTCTGTTGAATGACTGCACCTCGAGTTCTAGAGTCTGCTGAATGACCACACCTCTAGTTCTAGTCTGCTGAATGACCACATCTCTAGTTCTAGAGTCTGCTGAATGACCGCACCTCTAGAGTCTGCTGAATGACCGCACCTCGAGTTCTAGAGTCTGCTGAATGACCACACCTCTAGTTCTAGTCTGCTGAATGACCACATCTCTAGTTCTAGAGTCTGCTGAATGACAGCACCTCTAGAGTCTGCTGAATGAACGCACCTCTAGAGTCTGCTGAATGACCGCACCTCTAAAGTCTGCTGAATGACCGCACCTCTAGAGTCAGCTGAATTAACGCACCTCTAGAGTCTGCTGAATGACCACACCTCTAGTTCTAATCTGCTGAATGATCGCACCTCTAGTCTGCTGAATGACAGCACCTCTAGAGTCTGCTGAATGACAGCACCTCTAGAGTCTGCTGAATGACAGCACCTCTAGAGTCTGCTGAATGACCGCACCTCTAGAGTCTGCTGAATGACCACACCTCTAGAGTCTGCTGAATGATCGCACCTCTAGAGTCTGCTGAATGAACGCACCTCTAGTTCTAGAGTCGGCTGAATGACAGCACCTCTAGAGTCTGCTGAATGACCGCACCTCTAGTTCTAGAGTCTGCTGAATGACCACACCTCTAGTTCTAGTCTGCTGAATGAATACATCTCTAGTTCTAGAGTCTGCTGAATGACCGCACCTCTAGAGTCTGCTGAATGACCATATCTCTAGTTCTAGAGTCTGCTGAATGATCGCACCCCTAGTCTGCTGAATGACAGCACCTCCAGAGTCTGCTGAATGACAGCACCTCTAGAGTCTGCTGAATGACCGCACCTCTAGAGTCTGCTGAATGATCGCACCTCTAGAGTCTGCTGAATGAACGCACCTCTAGTTCTAGAGTCGGCTGAATGACAGCACCTCTAGAGTCTGCTGAATGACCGCACCTCTAGTTCTAGAGTCTGATGAATTACCACACCTTTAGTTCTAGTCTGCTGAATGACCACATCTCTAGTTCTAGAGTCTGCTGAATGACCGCACCTCTAGAGTCTGCTGAATGACCATATCTCTAGTTCTAGAGTCTGCTGAATGATCGCACCTCTAGTCTGCTGAATTACAGCACCTCTAGAGTCTGCTGAATGACAGCACCTCTAGAGTCTGCTGAATGACAGCACCTCTAGAGTCTGCTGAATGACCGCACCTCTAGAGTCTGCTGAATGACCACACCTCTAGAGTCTGCTGAATGAACGCACCTCTAGAGTCTGCTGAATGACCTCACCTCTAGAGTCTGCTGAATGAACGCACCTCTAGTTCTAGAGTCTGCTGAATGACCGCATCACTAGTTCTAGAGTCCGCTGATGAACGCATATCTAGTTCTAGAGTCTGCTGAATGATCGCACCTCTAGAGTCTGCTGAATGACAGTACCTCTAGAGTCTGCTGAATGACCACACCTCTAGTTCTAGAGTCTGCTGAATGACCGCACCTCTAGAGTCTGCTGAATGACCGCACCTCGAGTTCTAGAGTCTAGGTATGACCACACCTCTAGTTCTAGTCTGCTGAATGATCACATCTCTAGTTCTAGAGTTTGCTGAATGACCGCACCTCTAGAGTCTGCTGAATGACCATATCTCTAGTTCTAGAGTCTGCTGAATGATCGCACCTCTAGTCTGCTGAATGACAGCACCTCTAGAGTCTGCTGAATGACAGCACCTCTAGAGTCTGCTGAATGACCGCACCTCTAGAGTCTGCTGAATGATCGCACCTCTAGAGTCTGCTGAATGAACGTACCTCTAGTTCTAGAGTCTGCTGAATGACCACACCTCTAGTTCTAGTCTGCTGAATGAATACATCTCTAGTTCTAGAGTCTGCTGAATGACCGCACCTCTAGAGTCTGCTGAATGACCATATCTCTAGTTCTAGAGTCTGCTGAATGATCGCACCTCTAGTCTGCTGAATGACAGCACCTCTAGAGTCTGCTGAATGACAGCACCTCTAGAGTCTGCTGAATGACCGCACCTCTAGAGTCTGCTGAATGATCGCACCTCTAGAGTCTGCTGACTGAACGCACCTCTAGTTCTAGAGTCGGCTGAATGACAGCACCTCTAGAGTCTGCTGAATGACCGCACCTCTAGTTCTAGAGTCTGATGAATTACCACACCTTTAGTTCTAGTCTGCTGAATGACCACATCTCTAGTTCTAGAGTCTGCTGAATGACCGCACCTCTAGAGTCTGTTGAATGACCATATCTCTAGTTCTAGAGTCTGCTGAATGATCGCACCTCTAGTCTGCTGAATGACAGCACCTCTAGAGTCTGCTGAATGACAGCACCTCTAGAGTCTGCTGAATGACAGCACCTCTAGAGTCTGCTGAATGACCGCACCTCTAGAGTCTGCTGAATGACCACACCTCTAGAGTCTGCTGAATGAATGCACCTCTAGAGTCTGCTGAATGACCTCACCTCTAGAGTCTGCTGAATGAACGCACCTCTAGTTCTAGAGTCTGCTGAATGACCGCATCCCTAGTTCTAGAGTCCGCTGATGAACGCATATCTAGTTCTAGAGTCTGCTGAATGATCGCACCTCTAGAGTCTGCTGAATGACAGTACCTCTAGAGTCTGCTGAATGAACGCACCTGTAGAGTCTGCTGAATGACCGCACCTCTAGTTCTAGAGTCTGCTGAATGACCACACCTCTAGTTCTAGAGTCTGTTGAATGACTGCACCTCGAGTTCTAGAGTCTGCTGAATGACCACACCTCTAGTTCTAGTCTGCTGAATGACCACATCTCTAGTTCTAGAGTCTGCTGAATGACCGCACCTCTAGAGTCTGCTGAATGACCGCACCTCGAGTTCTAGAGTCTGCTGAATGACCACACCTCTAGTTCTAGTCTGCTGAATGACCACATCTCTAGTTCTAGAGTCTGCTGAATGACCGCACCTCTAGAGTCTGCTGAATGACCACATCTCTAGTTCTAGAGTCTGCTGAATGACCGCATCTCTAGTTCTAGAGTCTGCTGAATGATCGCACCTCTAGTGTCTGCTGAATGACAGCACCTCTAGAGTCTGCTGAATGAACGCACCTCTAGAGTCTGCTGAATAACCGCACCTCTAAAGTCTGCTGAATGACCGCACCTCTAGAGTCAGCTGAATTAACGCACCTCTAGAGTCTGCTGAATGACCACACCTCTAGTTCTAATCTGCTGAATGATCGCACCTCTAGTCTGCTGAATGACAGCACCTCTAGAGTCTGCTGAATGACAGCACCTCTAGAGTCTGCTGAATGACAGCACCTCTAGAGTCTGCTGAATGACCGCACCTCTAGAGTCTGCTGAATGAACGCACCTCTAGTTCTAGAGTCGGCTGAATGACAGCACCTCTAGAGTCTGCTGAATGACCGCACCTCTAGTTCTAGAGTCTGATGAATTACCACACCTATAGTTCTAGTCTGCTGAATGACCACATCTCTAGTTCTAGAGTCTGCTGAATGACCGCACCTCTAGAGTCTGCTGAATGACCATATCTCTAGTTCTAGAGTCTGCTGAATGATCGCACCTCTAGTCTGCTGAATTACAGCACCTCTAGAGTCTGCTGAATGACAGCACCTCTAGAGTCTTCTGAATGACAGCACCTCTAGAGTCTGCTGAATGACCGCACCTCTAGAGTCTGCTGAATGACCACACCTCTAGAGTCTGCTGAATGACCTCACCTCTAGAGTCTGCTGAATGAACGCACCTCTAGTTCTAGAGTCTGCTGAATGACCGCATCACTAGTTCTAGAGTCCGCTGATGAACGCATATCTAGTTCTAGAGTCTGCTGAATGATCGCACCTCTAGAGTCTGCTGAATGACAGCACCTCTAGAGTCTGCTGAATGACCGCACCTCTAGAGTCTGCTGAATGATCGCACCTCTAGAGTCTGCTGAATGAACGTACCTCTAGTTCTAGAGTCTGCTGAATGACCACACCTCTAGTTCTAGTCTGCTGAATGAATACATCTCTAGTTCTAGATTCTGCTGAATGACCGCACCTCTAGAGTCTGCTGAATGACCATATCTCTAGTTCTAGAGTCTGCTGAATGATCGCACCTCTAGTCTGCTGAATGACAGCACCTCTAGAGTCTGCTGAATGACAGCACCTCTAGAGTCTGCTGAATGACCGCACCTCTAGTTCTAGAGTCGGCTGAATGACAGCACCTCTAGAGTCTGCTGAATGACCGCACCTCTAGTTCTAGAGTCTGATGAATTACCACACCTTTAGTTCTAGTCTGCTGAATGACCACATCTCTAGTTCTAGAGTCTGCTGAATGACCGCACCTCTAGAGTCTGCTGAATGACCATATCTCTAGTTCTAGAGTCTGCTGAATGATCGCACCTCTAGTCTGCTGAATGACAGCACCTCTAGAGTCTGCTGAATGACAGCACCTCTAGAGTCTGCTGAATGACAGCACATCTAGAGTCTGCTGAATGACCGCACCTCTAGAGTCTGCTGAATGACCACACCTCTAGAGTCTGCTGACTGAACGCACCTCTAGTTCTAGAGTCGGCTGAATGACAGCACCTCTAGAGTCTGCTGAATGACCGCACCTCTAGTTCTAGAGTCTGATGAAGTACCACACCTTTAGTTCTAGTCTGCTGAATGACCACATCTCTAGTTCTAGAGTCTGCTGAATGACCACACCTCTAGAGTCTGCTGAATGAACGCACCTCTAGAGTCTGCTGAATGACCTCACCTCTAGAGTCTGCTGAATGAACGCACCTCTAGTTCTAGAGTCTGCTGAATGACCGCATCACTAGTTCTAGAGTCCGCTGATGAACGCATATCTAGTTCTAGAGTCTGCTGAATGATCACACCTCTAGAGTCTGCTGAATGACAGCACCTCTAGAGTCTGCTGAATGACCGCACCTCTAGAGTCTGCTGAATGATCGCACCTCTAGAGTCTGCTGAATGAACGTACCTCTAGTTCTAGAGTCTGCTGAATGACCACACCTCTAGTTCTAGTCTGCTGAATGAATACATCTCTAGTTCTAGATTCTGCTGAATGACCGCACCTCTAGAGTCTGCTGAATGACCATATCTCTAGTTCTAGAGTCTGCTGAATGATCGCACCTCTAGTCTGCTGAATGACAGCACCTCTAGAGTCTGCTGAATGACAGCACCTCTAGAGTCTGCTGAATGACCGCACCTCTAGTTCTAGAGTCGGCTGAATGACAGCACCTCTAGAGTCTGCTGAATGACCGCACCTCTAGTTCTAGAGTCTGATGAATTACCACACCTTTAGTTCTAGTCTGCTGAATGACCACATCTCTAGTTCTAGAGTCTGCTGAATGACCGCACCTCTAGAGTCTGCTGAATGACCATATCTCTAGTTCTAGAGTCTGCTGAATGATCGCACCTCTAGTCTGCTGAATGACAGCACCTCTAGAGTCTGCTGAATGACAGCACCTCTAGAGTCTGCTGAATGACAGCACATCTAGAGTCTGCTGAATGACCGCACCTCTAGAGTCTGCTGAATGACCACACCTCTAGAGTCTGCTGACTGAACGCACCTCTAGTTCTAGAGTCGGCTGAATGACAGCACCTCTAGAGTCTGCTGAATGACCGCACCTCTAGTTCTAGAGTCTGATGAAGTACCACACCTTTAGTTCTAGTCTGCTGAATGACCACATCTCTAGTTCTAGAGTCTGCTGAATGACCGCACCTCTAGAGTCTGTTGAATGACCATATCTCTAGTTCTAGAGTCTGCTGAATGATCGCACCTCTAGTCTGCTGAATGACAGCACCTCTAGAGTCTGCTGAATGACAGCACCTCTAGAGTCTGCTGAATGACAGCACCTCTAGAGTCTGCTGAATGACCGCACCTCTAGAGTCTGCTGAATGACCACACCTCTAGAGTCTGCTGAATGAACGCACCTCTAGAGTCTGCTGAATGACCTCACCTCTAGAGTCTGCTGAATGAACGCACCTCTAGTTCTAGAGTCTGCTGAATGACCGCATCACTAGTTCTAGAGTCCGCTGATGAACGCATATCTAGTTCTAGAGTCTGCTGAATGATCGCACCTCTAGAGTCTGCTGAATGACAGTACCTCTAGAGTCTGCTGAATGAACGCGCCTGTAGAGTCTGCTGAATGACCGCACCTCTAGTTCTAGAGTCTGCTGAATGACCACACCTCTAGTTCTAGAGTCTGTTGAATGACTGCACCTCGAGTTCTAGAGTCTGCTGAATGACCACACCTCTAGTTCTAGTCTGCTGAATGACCACATCTCTAGTTCTAGAGTCTGCTGAATGAACGTACCTCTAGTTCTAGAGTCTGCTGAATGACCACACCTCTAGTTCTAGTCTGCTGAATGAATACATCTCTAGTTCTAGATTCTGCTGAATGACCGCACCTCTAGAGTCTGCTGAATGACCATATCTCTAGTTCTAGAGTCTGCTGAATGATCGCACCTCTAGTCTGCTGAATGACAGCACCTCTAGAGTCTGCTGAATGACAGCACCTCTAGAGTCTGCTGAATGACCGCACCTCTAGTTCTAGAGTCGGCTGAATGACAGCACCTCTAGAGTCTGCTGAATGACCGCACCTCTAGTTCTAGAGTCTGATGAATTACCACACCTTTAGTTCTAGTCTGCTGAATGACCACATCTCTAGTTCTAGAGTCTGCTGAATGACCGCACCTCTAGAGTCTGCTGAATGACCATATCTCTAGTTCTAGAGTCTGCTGAATGATCGCACCTCTAGTCTGCTGAATGACAGCACCTCTAGAGTCTGCTGAATGACAGCACCTCTAGAGTCTGCTGAATGACAGCACATCTAGAGTCTGCTGAATGACCGCACCTCTAGAGTCTGCTGAATGACCACACCTCTAGAGTCTGCTGACTGAACGCACCTCTAGTTCTAGAGTCGGCTGAATGACAGCACCTCTAGAGTCTGCTGAATGACCGCACCTCTAGTTCTAGAGTCTGATGAAGTACCACACCTTTAGTTCTAGTCTGCTGAATGACCACATCTCTAGTTCTAGAGTCTGCTGAATGACCGCACCTCTAGAGTCTGTTGAATGACCATATCTCTAGTTCTAGAGTCTGCTGAATGATCGCACCTCTAGTCTGCTGAATGACAGCACCTCTAGAGTCTGCTGAATGACAGCACCTCTAGAGTCTGCTGAATGACAGCACCTCTAGAGTCTGCTGAATGACCGCACCTCTAGAGTCTGCTGAATGACCACACCTCTAGAGTCTGCTGAATGAACGCACCTCTAGAGTCTGCTGAATGACCTCACCTCTAGAGTCTGCTGAATGAACGCACCTCTAGTTCTAGAGTCTGCTGAATGACCGCATCACTAGTTCTAGAGTCCGCTGATGAACGCATATCTAGTTCTAGAGTCTGCTGAATGATCGCACCTCTAGAGTCTGCTGAATGACAGTACCTCTAGAGTCTGCTGAATGAACGCGCCTGTAGAGTCTGCTGAATGACCGCACCTCTAGTTCTAGAGTCTGCTGAATGACCACACCTCTAGTTCTAGAGTCTGTTGAATGACTGCACCTCGAGTTCTAGAGTCTGCTGAATGACCACACCTCTAGTTCTAGTCTGCTGAATGACCACATCTCTAGTTCTAGAGTCTGCTGAATGACCGCACCTCTAGAGTCTGCTGAATGACCGCACCTCGAGTTCTAGAGTCTGCTGAATGACCACACCTCTAGTTCTAGTCTGCTGAATGACCACATCTCTAGTTCTAGAGTCTGCTGAATGACCGCACCTCTAGAGTCTGCTGAATGACCGCATCTCTAGTTCTAGAGTCTGCTGAATGATCGCACCTCTAGTGTCTGCTGAATGACAGCACCTCTAGAGTCTGCTGAATGAACGCACCTCTAGAGTCTGCTGAATGACCGCACCTCTAAAGTCTGCTGAATGACCGCACCTCTAGAGTCAGCTGAATTAACGCACCTCTAGAGTCTGCTGAATGACCACACCTCTAGTTCTAATCTGCTGAATGATCGCACCTCTAGTCTGCTGAATGACAGCACCTCTAGAGTCTGCTGAATGACAGCACCTCTAGAGTCTGCTGAATGACAGCACCTCTAGAGTCTGCTGAATGACCGCACCTCTAGAGTCTGCTGAATGACCACACCTCTAGAGTCTGCTTAATGATCGCACCTCTAGAGTCTGCTGAATGAACGCACCTCTAGTTCTAGAGTCGGCTGAATGACAGCACCTCTAGAGTCTGCTGAATGACCGCACCTCTAGTTCTAGAGTCTGCTGAATGACCGCACCTCTAGAGTCTGCTGAATGACCACATCTCTAGTTCTAGAGTCTGCTGAATGACCGCATCTCTAGTTCTAGAGTCTGCTGAATGATCGCACCTCTAGTGTCTGCTGAATGACAGCACCTCTAGAGTCTGCTGAATGAACGCACCTCTAGAGTCTGCTGAATGACCGCACCTCTAAAGTCTGCTGAATGACCGCACCTCTAGAGTCAGCTGAATTAACGCACCTCTAGAGTCTGCTGAATGACCACACCTCTAGTTCTAATCTGCTGAATGATCGCACCTCTAGTCTGCTGAATGACAGCACCTCTAGAGTCTGCTGAATGACAGCACCTCTAGAGTCTGCTGAATGACAGCACCTCTAGAGTCTGCTGAATGACCGCACCTCTAGAGTCTGCTGAATGACCACACCTCTAGAGTCTGCTTAATGATCGCACCTCTAGAGTCTGCTGAATGAACGCACCTCTAGTTCTAGAGTCGGCTGAATGACAGCACCTCTAGAGTCTGCTGAATGACCGCACCTCTAGTTCTAGAGTCTGCTGAATGACCACACCTCTAGTTCTAGTCTGCTGAATGAATACATCTCTAGTTCTAGAGTCTGCTGAATGACCGCACCTCTAGAGTCTGCTGAATGACCATATCTCTAGTTCTAGAGTCTGCTGAATGATCGCACCTCTAGTCTGCTGAATGACAGCACCTCCAGAGTCTGCTGAATGACAGCACCTCTAGAGTCTGCTGAATGACCGCACCTCTAGAGTCTGCTGAATGAACGCACCTCTAGTTCTAGAGTCGGCTGAATGACAGCACCTCTAGAGTCTGCTGAATGACCGCACCTCTAGTTCTAGAGTCTGATGAATTACCACACCTATAGTTCTAGTCTGCTGAATGACCACATCTCTAGTTCTAGAGTCTGCTGAATGACCGCACCTCTAGAGTCTGCTGAATGACCATATCTCTAGTTCTAGAGTCTGCTGAATGATCGCACCTCTAGTCTGCTGAATTACAGCACCTCTAGAGTCTGCTGAATGACAGCACCTCTAGAGTCTTCTGAATGACAGCACCTCTAGAGTCTGCTGAATGACCGCACCTCTAGAGTCTGCTGAATGACCACACCTCTAGAGTCTGCTGAATGAACGCACCTCTAGAGTCTGCTGAATGACCTCACCTCTAGAGTCTGCTGAATGAACGCACCTCTAGTTCTAGAGTCTGCTGAATGACCGCATCACTAGTTCTAGAGTCCGCTGATGAACGCATATCTAGTTCTAGAGTCTGCTGAATGATCGCACCTCTAGAGTCTGCTGAATGACAGCACCTCTAGAGTCTGCTGAATGACCGCACCTCTAGAGTCTGCTGAATGATCGCACCTCTAGAGTCTGCTGAATGAACGTACCTCTAGTTCTAGAGTCTGCTGAATGACCACACCTCTAGTTCTAGTCTGCTGAATGAATACATCTCTAGTTCTAGATTCTGCTGAATGACCGCACCTCTAGAGTCTGCTGAATGACCATATCTCTAGTTCTAGAGTCTGCTGAATGATCGCACCTCTAGTCTGCTGAATGACAGCACCTCTAGAGTCTGCTGAATGACAGCACCTCTAGAGTCTGCTGAATGACCGCACCTCTAGAGTCTGCTGAATGATCGCACCTCTAGAGTCTGCTGAATGAACGCACCTCTAGTTCTAGAGTCGGCTGAATGACAGCACCTCTAGAGTCTGCTGAATGACCGCACCTCTAGTTCTAGAGTCTGATGAATTACCACACCTTTAGTTCTAGTCTGCTGAATGACCACATCTCTAGTTCTAGAGTCTGCTGAATGACCGCACCTCTAGAGTCTGCTGAATGACCATATCTCTAGTTCTAGAGTCTGCTGAATGATCGCACCTCTAGTCTGCTGAATGACAGCACCTCTAGAGTCTGCTGAATGACAGCACCTCTAGAGTCTGCTGAATGACAGCACATCTAGAGTCTGCTGAATGACCGCACCTCTAGAGTCTGCTGAATGACCACACCTCTAGAGTCTGCTGAATGAACGCATCTCTAGAGTCTGCTGAATGACCTCACCTCTAGAGTCTGCTGAATGAACGCACCTCTAGTTCTAGAGTCTGCTGAATGACCGCATCACTAGTTCTAGAGTCCGCTGATGAACGCATATCTAGTTCTAGAGTCTGCTGAATGATCGCACCTCTAGAGTATGCTGAATGACAGTACCTCTAGAGTCTGCTGAATGAACGCACCTGTAGAGTCTGCTGAATGACCGCACCTCTAGTTCTAGAGTCTGCTGAATGACCACACCTCTAGTTCTAGTCTGCTGAATGACCACATCTCTAGTTCTAGAGTCTGCTGAATGACCGCACCTCTAGAGTCTGCTGAATGACCGCACCTCGAGTTTTAGAGTCTGCTGAATGACCACACCTCTAGTTCTAGTCTGCTGAATGACCACATCTCTAGTTCTAGAGTCTGCTGAATGACCACATCTCTAGTTCTAGAGTCTGCTGAATGACCGCATCTCTAGTTCTAGAGTCTGCTGAATGATCGCACCTCTAGTGTCTGCTGAATGACAGCACCTCTAGAGTCTGCTGAATGAACGCACCTCTAGAGTCTGCTGAATGACCGCACCTCTAGAGTCAGCTGAATTAACGCACCTCTAGAGTCTGCTGAATGACCACACCTCTAGTTCTAATCTGCTGAATGATCGCACCTCTAGTCTGCTGAATGACAGCACCTCTAGAGTCTGCTGAATGACAGCACCTCTAGAGTCTGCTGAATGACAGCACCTCTAGAGTCTGCTGAATGACCAAACCTCTAGAGTCTGCTGAATGATCGCACCTCTAGAGTCTGCTGAATGAACGCACCTCTAGTTCTAGAGTCGGCTGAATGACAGCACCTCTAGAGTCTGCTGAATGACCGCACCTCTAGTTCTAGAGTCTGCTGAATGACAGCACCTCTAGAGTCTGCTGAATGACCGCACCTCTAGAGTCTGCTGAATGATCGCACCTCTAGAGTCTGCTGAATGAACGCACCTCTAGTTCTAGAGTCGGCTGAATGACAGCACCTCTAGAGTCTGCTGAATGACCGCACCTCTAGTTCTAGAGTCTGATGAATTACCACACCTTTAGTTCTAGTCTGCTGAATGACCACATCTCTAGTTCTAGAGTCTGCTGAATGACCGCACCTCTAGAGTCTGCTGAATGACCATATCTCTAGTTCTAGAGTCTGCTGAATGATCGCACCTCTAGTCTGCTGAATGACAGCACCTCTAGAGTCTGCTGAATGACAGCACATCTAGAGTCTGCTGAATGACAGCACATCTAGAGTCTGCTGAATGACCGCACCTCTAGAGTCTGCTGAATGACCACACCTCTAGAGTCTGCTGAATGAACGCATCTCTAGAGTCTGCTGAATGACCTCACCTCTAGAGTCTGCTGAATGAACGCACCTCTAGTTCTAGAGTCTGCTGAATGACCGCATCACTAGTTCTAGAGTCCGCTGATGAACGCATATCTAGTTCTAGAGTCTGCTGAATGATCGCACCTCTAGAGTATGCTGAATGACAGTACCTCTAGAGTCTGCTGAATGAACGCACCTGTAGAGTCTGCTGAATGACCGCACCTCTAGTTCTAGAGTCTGCTGAATGACCACACCTCTAGTTCTAGTCTGCTGAATGACCACATCTCTAGTTCTAGAGTCTGCTGAATGACCGCACCTCTAGAGTCTGCTGAATGACCGCACCTCGAGTTTTAGAGTCTGCTGAATGACCACACCTCTAGTTCTAGTCTGCTGAATGACCACATCTCTAGTTCTAGAGTCTGCTGAATGACCGCACCTCTAGAGTCTGCTGAATGACCACATCTCTAGTTCTAGAGTCTGCTGAATGACCGCATCTCTAGTTCTAGAGTCTGCTGAATGATCGCACCTCTAGTGTCTGCTGAATGACAGCACCTCTAGAGTCTGCTGAATGAACGCACCTCTAGAGTCTGCTGAATGACCGCACCTCTAAAGTCTGCTGAATGACCGCACCTCTAGAGTCAGCTGAATTAACGCACCTCTAGAGTCTGCTGAATGACCACACCTCTAGTTCTAATCTGCTGAATTATCGCACCTCTAGTCTGCTGAATGACAGCACCTCTAGAGTCTGCTGAATGACAGCACCTCTAGAGTCTGCTGAATGACAGCACCTCTAGAGTCTGCTGAATGACCAAACCTCTAGAGTCTGCTGAATGATCGCACCTCTAGAGTCTGCTGAATGAACGCACCTCTAGTTCTAGAGTCGGCTGAATGACAGCACCTCTAGAGTCTGCTGAATGACCGCACCTCTAGTTCTAGAGTCTGCTGAATGGCCACACCTCTAGTTCTAGTCTGCTGAATGAATACATCTCTAGTTCTAGAGTCTGCTGAATGACCGCACCTCTAGAGTCTGCTGAATGACCATATCTCTAGTTCTAGAGTCTGCTGAATGATCGCACCTCTAGTCTGCTGAATGACAGCACCTCCAGAGTCTGCTGAATGACAGCACCTCTAGAGTCTGCTGAATGACAGCACCTCTAGAGTCTGCTGAATGATCGCACCTCTAGAGTCTGCTGAATGAACGCACCTCTAGTTCTAGAGTCGGCTGAATGACAGCACCTCTAGAGTCTGCTGAATGACCGCACCTCTAGTTCTAGAGTCTGATGAATTACCACACCTTTAGTTCTAGTCTGCTGAATGACCACATCTCTAGTTCTAGAGTCTGCTGAATGACCGCACCTCTAGAGTCTGCTGAATGACCATATCTCTAGTTCTAGAGTCTGCTGAATGATCGCACCTCTAGTCTGCTGAATTACAGCACCTCTAGAGTCTGCTGAATGACAGCACCTCTAGAGTCTGCTGAATGACAGCACCTCTAGAGTCTGCTGAATGACCGCACCTCTAGAGTCTGCTGAATGACCACACCTCTAGAGTCTGCTGAATGAACGCACCTCTAGAGTCTGCTGAATGACCTCACCTCTAGAGTCTGCTGAATGAACGCACCTCTAGTTCTAGAGTCTGCTGAATGACCACACCTCTAGTTCTAGTCTGCTGAATGACCACATCTCTAGTTCTAGAGTCTGCTGAATGACCACATCTCTAGTTCTAGAGTCTGCTGAATGACCGCATCTCTAGTTCTAGAGTCTGCTGAATGATCGCACCTCTAGTGTCTGCTGAATGACAGCACCTCTAGAGTCTGCTGAATGAACGCACCTCTAGAGTCTGCTGAATGACCGCACCTCTAGAGTCAGCTGAATTAACGCACCTCTAGAGTCTGCTGAATGACCACACCTCTAGTTCTAATCTGCTGAATGATCGCACCTCTAGTCTGCTGAATGACAGCACCTCTAGAGTCTGCTGAATGACAGCACCTCTAGAGTCTGCTGAATGACAGCACCTCTAGAGTCTGCTGAATGACCAAACCTCTAGAGTCTGCTGAATGATCGCACCTCTAGAGTCTGCTGAATGAACGCACCTCTAGTTCTAGAGTCGGCTGAATGACAGCACCTCTAGAGTCTGCTGAATGACCGCACCTCTAGTTCTAGAGTCTGCTGAATGACAGCACCTCTAGAGTCTGCTGAATGACCGCACCTCTAGAGTCTGCTGAATGATCGCACCTCTAGAGTCTGCTGAATGAACGCACCTCTAGTTCTAGAGTCGGCTGAATGACAGCACCTCTAGAGTCTGCTGAATGACCGCACCTCTAGTTCTAGAGTCTGATGAATTACCACACCTTTAGTTCTAGTCTGCTGAATGACCACATCTCTAGTTCTAGAGTCTGCTGAATGACCGCACCTCTAGAGTCTGCTGAATGACCATATCTCTAGTTCTAGAGTCTGCTGAATGATCGCACCTCTAGTCTGCTGAATGACAGCACCTCTAGAGTCTGCTGAATGACAGCACATCTAGAGTCTGCTGAATGACAGCACATCTAGAGTCTGCTGAATGACCGCACCTCTAGAGTCTGCTGAATGACCACACCTCTAGAGTCTGCTGAATGAACGCATCTCTAGAGTCTGCTGAATGACCTCACCTCTAGAGTCTGCTGAATGAACGCACCTCTAGTTCTAGAGTCTGCTGAATGACCGCATCACTAGTTCTAGAGTCCGCTGATGAACGCATATCTAGTTCTAGAGTCTGCTGAATGATCGCACCTCTAGTCTGCTGAATGACAGCACCTCTAGAGTCTGCTGAATGACAGCACATCTAGAGTCTGCTGAATGACAGCACATCTAGAGTCTGCTGAATGACCGCACCTCTAGAGTCTGCTGAATGACCACACCTCTAGAGTCTGCTGAATGAACGCATCTCTAGAGTCTGCTGAATGACCTCACCTCTAGAGTCTGCTGAATGAACGCACCTCTAGTTCTAGAGTCTGCTGAATGACCGCATCACTAGTTCTAGAGTCCGCTGATGAACGCATATCTAGTTCTAGAGTCTGCTGAATGATCGCACCTCTAGAGTATGCTGAATGACAGTACCTCTAGAGTCTGCTGAATGAACGCACCTGTAGAGTCTGCTGAATGACCGCACCTCTAGTTCTAGAGTCTGCTGAATGACCACACCTCTAGTTCTAGTCTGCTGAATGACCACATCTCTAGTTCTAGAGTCTGCTGAATGACCGCACCTCTAGAGTCTGCTGAATGACCGCACCTCGAGTTTTAGAGTCTGCTGAATGACCACACCTCTAGTTCTAGTCTGCTGAATGACCACATCTCTAGTTCTAGAGTCTGCTGAATGACCGCACCTCTAGAGTCTGCTGAATGACCACATCTCTAGTTCTAGAGTCTGCTGAATGACCGCATCTCTAGTTCTAGAGTCTGCTGAATGATCGCACCTCTAGTGTCTGCTGAATGACAGCACCTCTAGAGTCTGCTGAATGAACGCACCTCTAGAGTCTGCTGAATGACCGCACCTCTAAAGTCTGCTGAATGACCGCACCTCTAGAGTCAGCTGAATTAACGCACCTCTAGAGTCTGCTGAATGACCACACCTCTAGTTCTAATCTGCTGAATTATCGCACCTCTAGTCTGCTGAATGACAGCACCTCTAGAGTCTGCTGAATGACAGCACCTCTAGAGTCTGCTGAATGACAGCACCTCTAGAGTCTGCTGAATGACCAAACCTCTAGAGTCTGCTGAATGATCGCACCTCTAGAGTCTGCTGAATGAACGCACCTCTAGTTCTAGAGTCGGCTGAATGACAGCACCTCTAGAGTCTGCTGAATGACCGCACCTCTAGTTCTAGAGTCTGCTGAATGGCCACACCTCTAGTTCTAGTCTGCTGAATGAATACATCTCTAGTTCTAGAGTCTGCTGAATGACCGCACCTCTAGAGTCTGCTGAATGACCATATCTCTAGTTCTAGAGTCTGCTGAATGATCGCACCTCTAGTCTGCTGAATGACAGCACCTCCAGAGTCTGCTGAATGACAGCACCTCTAGAGTCTGCTGAATGACAGCACCTCTAGAGTCTGCTGAATGATCGCACCTCTAGAGTCTGCTGAATGAACGCACCTCTAGTTCTAGAGTCGGCTGAATGACAGCACCTCTAGAGTCTGCTGAATGACCGCACCTCTAGTTCTAGAGTCTGATGAATTACCACACCTTTAGTTCTAGTCTGCTGAATGACCACATCTCTAGTTCTAGAGTCTGCTGAATGACCGCACCTCTAGAGTCTGCTGAATGACCATATCTCTAGTTCTAGAGTCTGCTGAATGATCGCACCTCTAGTCTGCTGAATTACAGCACCTCTAGAGTCTGCTGAATGACAGCACCTCTAGAGTCTGCTGAATGACAGCACCTCTAGAGTCTGCTGAATGACCGCACCTCTAGAGTCTGCTGAATGACCACACCTCTAGAGTCTGCTGAATGAACGCACCTCTAGAGTCTGCTGAATGACCTCACCTCTAGAGTCTGCTGAATGAACGCACCTCTAGTTCTAGAGTCTGCTGAATGACCGCATCACTAGTTCTAGAGTCCGCTGATGAACGCATATCTAGTTCTAGAGTCTGCTGAATGATCGCACCTCTAGAGTCTGCTGAATGACAGTACCTCTAGAGTCTGCTGAATGAACGCACCTGTAGAGTCTGCTGAATGACCGCACCTCTAGTTCTAGAGTCTGCTGAATGACCACACCTCTAGCTCTAGAGTCTGTTGAATGACTGCACCTCGAGTTCTAGAGTCTGCTGAATGACCACACCTCTAGTTCTAGTCTGTTGAATGACCACATCTCTAGTTCTAGAGTCTGCTGAATGACCGCACCTCTAGAGTCTGCTGAATGACCGCACCTCGAGTTCTAGAGTCTGTTGAATGACCACACCTCTAGTTCTAGTCTGCTGAATGACCACATCTCTAGTTCTAGAGTCTGCTGAATGACCGCACCTCTAGAGTCTGCTGAATGACCACATCTCTAGTTCTAGAGTCTGCTGAATGACCGCATCTCTAGTTCTAGAGTCTGCTGAATGATCGCACCTCTAGTGTCTGCTGAATGACAGCACCTCTAGAGTCTGCTGAATGAACGCACCTCTAGAGTCTGCTGAATGACCGCACCTCTAAAGTCTGCTGAATGACCGCACCTCTAGAGTCAGCTGAATTAACGCACCTCTAGAGTCTGCTGAATGACCACACCTCTAGTTCTAATCTGCTGAATGATCGCACCTCTAGTCTGCTGAATGACAGCACCTCTAGAGTCTGCTGAATGACAGCACCTCTAGAGTCTGCTGAATGATCGCACCTCTAGAGTCTGCTGAATGAACGCACCTCTAGTTCTAGAGTCGGCTGAATGACAGCACCTCTAGAGTCTGCTGAATGACCGCACCTCTAGTTCTAGAGTCTGATGAATTACCACACCTTTAGTTCTAGTCTGCTGAATGACCACATCTCTAGTTCTAGAGTCTGCTGAATGACCGCACCTCTAGAGTCTGCTGAATGACCATATCTCTAGTTCTAGAGTCTGCTGAATGATCGCACCTCTAGTCTGCTGAATTACAGCACCTCTAGAGTCTGCTGAATGACAGCACATCTAGAGTCTGCTGAATGACAGCACCTCTAGAGTCTGCTGAATGACCGCACCTCTAGAGTCTGCTGAATGACCACACCTCTAGAGTCTGCTGAATGAACGCACCTCTAGAGTCTGCTGAATGACCTCACCTCTAGAGTCTGCTGAATGATCGCACCTCTAGAGTCTGCTGAATGACAGTACCTCTAGAGTCTGCTGAATGAACGCACCTGTAGAGTCTGCTGAATGACCGCACCTCTAGTTCTAGAGTCTGCTGAATGACCACACCTCTAGCTCTAGAGTCTGTTGAATGACTGCACCTCGAGTTCTAGAGTCTGCTGAATGACCACACCTCTAGTTCTAGTCTGTTGAATGACCACATCTCTAGTTCTAGAGTCTGCTGAATGACCGCACCTCTAGAGTCTGCTGAATGACCGCACCTCGAGTTCTAGAGTCTGTTGAATGACCACACCTCTAGTTCTAGTCTGCTGAATGACCACATCTCTAGTTCTAGAGTCTGCTGAATGACCGCACCTCTAGAGTCTGCTGAATGACCACATCTCTAGTTCTAGAGTCTGCTGAATGACCGCATCTCTAGTTCTAGAGTCTGCTGAATGATCGCACCTCTAGTGTCTGCTGAATGACAGCACCTCTAGAGTCTGCTGAATGAACGCACCTCTAGAATCTGCTGAATGACCGCACCTCTAAAGTCTGCTGAATGACCGCACCTCTAGAGTCAGCTGAATTAACGCACCTCTAGAGTCTGCTGAATGACCACACCTCTAGTTCTAATCTGCTGAATGATCGCACCTCTAGTCTGCTGAATGACAGCACCTCTAGAGTCTGCTGAATGACAGCACCTCTAGATTCTGCTGAATGACAGCACCTCTAGAGTCTGCTGAATGACCGCACCTCTAGAGTCTGCTGAATGATCGCACCTCTAGAGTCTGCTGAATGAACGCACCTCTAGTTCTAGAGTCGGCTGAATGACAGCACCTCTAGAGTCTGCTGAATGACCGCACCTCTAGTTCTAGAGTCTGCTGAATTGCCACACCTTTAGTTCTAGTCTGCTGAATGACCACATCTCTAGTTCTAGAGTCTGCTGAATGACCGCACCTCTAGAGTCTGCTGAATGACCATATCTCTAGTTCTAGAGTCTGCTGAATGATCGCACCTCTAGTCTGCTGAATGACAGCACCTCTAGAGTCTGCTGAATGACAGCACCTCTAGAGTCTGCTGAATGACAGCACCTCTAGAGTCTGCTGAATGACCGCACCTCTAGAGTCTGCTGAATGACCGCACCTCTAGTTCTAATTTGCTGAATGACCACATCTCTAGTTCTAGAGTCTGCTGAATGACCGCACCTCTAGAGTCTGCTGAATGACCGCACCTCGAGTTCTAGAGTCTGCTGAATGATCGCACCTCTAGTCTGCTGAATGACAGCACCTCTAGAGTCTGCTGAATGACAGCACCTCTAGAGTCTGCTGAATGACAGCACCTCTAGAGTCTGCTGAATGACCACACCTCTAGAGTCTGCTGAATGAACGCACCTCTAGAGTCTGCTGAATGAACTCACCTCTAGAGTCTGCTGAATGAACGCACCTCTAGTTCTAGAGTCTGCTGAATGACCGCACCTCTAGTTCTAGAGTCTGCTGAATGACCACATCTCTAGTTCTAGAGTCTGCTGAATGACCGCACCTCTAGAGTCTGCTGAATGACCACATCTCTAGTTCTAGAGTCTGCTGAATGACCGCATCTCTAGTTCTAGAGTCTGCTGAATGATCGCACCTCTAGTGTCTGCTGAATGACAGCACCTCTAGAGTCTGCTGAACGAACGCACCTCTAGAGTCTGCTGAATGACCGCACCTCTAGAGTCTGCTGAATGACCGCACCTCTAGAGTCAGCTGAATTAACGCACCTCTAGAGTCTGCTGAATGACCACACCTCTAGTTCTAATCTGCTGAATGACCACATCTCTAGTTCTAGAGTCTGCTGAATGACCGCACCTCTAGAGTCTGCTGAATGACAGCACCTCTAGAGTCTGCTGAATGATCGCACCTCTAGTCTGCTGAATGACAGCACCTCTAGAGTCTGCTGAATGACAGCACCTCTGAGTCTGCTGAATGACAGCACCTCTAGAGTCTGCTGAATGACCGCACCTCTAGAGTCTGCTGAATGACCGCACCTCTAGAGTCTGCTGAATGATCGCACCTCTAGAGTCTGCTGAATGAACGCACCTCTAGTTCTAGAGTCGGCTGAATGACAGCACCTCTAGTTCTAGAGTCTGCTGAGTTACCACACCTTTAGTTCTAGTCTGCTGAATGACCACATCTCTAGTTCTAGAGTCTGCTGAATGACCACATCTCTAGTTCTAGAGTCTGCTGAATGACCGCACCTCTAGAGTCTGCTGAATGACCATATCTCTAGTTCTAGAGTCTGCTGAATGATCACACCTCTAGTCTGCTGAGTGACCGCACCTCTAGAGTCTGCTGAATGACCACACCTCTAGAGTCTGCTGAATGAACGCACCTCTAGAGTCTGCTGAATGAACTCACCTCTAGAGTCTGCTGAATGAACGCACCTCTAGTTCTAGAGTCTGCTGAATGACCGCATCACTAGTTCTAGAGTCCGCTGAATGAACGCATATCTAGTTCTAGAGTCTGCTGAATGATCGCACCTCTAGAGTCTGCTGAATGACAGCACCTCTAGAGTCTGCTGAATGAACGCACTTGTAGAGTCTGCTGAATGACCGCACCTCTAGTTCTAGAGTCTGCTGAATGACCACACCTCTAGTTCTAGAGTCTGTTGAATAACTGCACCTCGAGTTCTAGAGTCTGCTGAATGACCACACCTCTAGTTCTAGTCTGCTGAATGACAACATCTCTAGTTCTAGAGTCTGCTGAATGACCGCACCTCTAGAGTCTGCTGAATGATCGCAGCTCAAGAGTCTGCTGAATGACAGCACCTCTAGAGTCTGCTGAATGAACGCACCTGTAGAGTCTGCTGAATGACCGCACCTCTAGTTCTAGAGTCTGATGAATGACCACACCTCTAGAGTCTGCTGAATGACCACACCTCTAGAGTCTGCTGAATGACCGCACCTCTAGTTCTAGAGTCTGCTGAATGACCACACCTCTAGAGTCTGCTGAATGACCGCACCTCTAGTTCTAGAGTCTGCTGAATGACCACACCTCTAGAGTCTGCTGAATGACCGCACCTCGAGTTCTAGAGTCTGCTGAATGACCACATCTCTAGTTCTAGAGTCTGCTGAATGACCGCATCACTAGTTCTAGAGTCTGCTGAATGACCGCATCACTAGTTCTAGAGTCTGCTGAATGACCGCACCTCTAGTTCTAGAGTCTGCTGAATGACCACACCTCTAGAGTCTGCTGAATGACCGCACCTCGAGTTCTAGACTCTGCTGAATGACCACATCTCTAGTTCTAGAGTCTGGTGAATGACCGCATCACTAGTTCTAGAGTCTGCTGAATGACCGCATCACTAGTTCTAGAGTCTGCTGAATGACACTCTGTCCAGCTTGATAACAGTCATTGATACGAATTCTACACAGTAAGGACACAGGAAATAAAAAATATATACAGTATAAGTACGGCCCTCGGCCCTCGGCCCTCAGCCCTCAGCCCTCGACCCTCAGCCCTCGGCCCTCGGCCCTCGGCCCTCAGCCCTCGGGACCTCGGTGAAAACTGATTGCAGCCCGCGGGGCAACATTAGTTTGACACCCCCTTTATAGATGGTTATAGATGGTTATAGATGGTTATAGATGGTTATAGATGTTTATAGATGGTTATAGATGGTTATAGATGGTTATAGATGATTATAGATGGTTATAGATGGTTATAGATGGTTATAGATGGTCATAGATGGTTATAGATGGTTATAGATGGCAAGTCAGTCAATCCCTAGAAAGCAGCCCCAATGCAACAGACAACTTTTAGGCAGGGGGAACAGAACCGTCTCTGCCTCTCTGTGTCTCTTTAACTCTCTGTCTTTCTGTGTCTCTGTCTTTCTGTGTCTCTGCCTCTCTGTGTCTCTGCCTCTCTGTGTCTCTGTAACTCTCTGTCTTTCTGTGTCTCTGTCTTTCTGTGTCTCTGCCTCTCTGTGTCTCTGCCTCTCTGTGTCTCTGCCTCTCTGTGTCTCTGTAACTCTCTGTCTTTATGTGTCTCTGTCTTTCTGTGTCTCTGCCTCTCTGTGTCTCTGCCTCTCTGTGTCTCTGCCTCTCTGTGTCTCTGTAACTCTCTGTCTTTCTGTGTCTCTGTAACTCTCTGTGTCTCTGCCTCTCTGCCTCTCTGTAACTCTGCCTCTCTGTGTCTCTGCCTCTCTGTGTCTCTGTAACTCTCTGCTTTCTGTGTCTCTGTAACTCTCTGCCTCTCTGTGTCTCTGCCTCTCTGTGTCTCTGCCTCTCTGTGTCTCTGTAACTCTCTGTGTCTCTGTAACTCTCTGCCTCTCTGTGTCTCTGTAACTCTCTGTCTTTCTGTGTCTCTGCCTCTCTGTGTCTCTGCCTCTCTGTGTCTCTGCCTCTCTGTGTCTCTGCCTTTCTGTGTCTCTGGAACTCTCTGTCTTTCTGTGTCTCTGTCTTTCTGTGTCTCTGCCTCTCTGTGTCTCTGCCTCTCTGTGTCTCTGCCTCTCTGTGTCTCTGCCTCTCTGTGTCTCTGGAACTCTCTGTCTTTCCGTGTCTCTGTCTTTCTGTGTCTCTGCCTCTCTGTGTCTCTGCCTCTCTGTGTCTCTGCCTCTCTGTGTCTCTGCCTCTCTGTGTCTCTGTAACTCTCTGTCTTTCTGTGTCTCTGTAACTCTCTGCCTCTCTGTATCTCTGCCTCTCTGTATCTCTGTAACTCTCTGCCTCTCTGTAACTCTCTGCCTCTCTGTGTCTCTGCCTCTCTGTGTCTCTGTAATTCTCTGTCTTTCTGTGCCTTCAGAAAAGTATTTTCGTACCCATTTGATTTATTCCATGTTTTGTTGTGTAACAGGCCGAATTCAAAATGGATGAAATAGATTGGTTTTTATCACCTATCTGTACACAATATCCTAGAATGACTAAGGATCGACGGGACAGTTGTATATCATTCAGCACGTTAAGTGAAGGTCGCAGATTTTAGAGAAACAACAGATGTCGGTACATATAACTGTCTCATACCCTCGTTAGTCCCTACCCTCCTAGTCCCTACCCTCCTAGTCCCTACCCTCCCAGTCCCTACCCTCCTAGTCCCTACCCTCCCAGTCCCTACCCTCCCAGTCCCTACCCTCCCAGTCCCTACCCTCCTAGTCCCTACCCTCCCAGTCCCTACCCTCCTAGTCCCTACCCTCCCAGTCCCTACCCTCCTAGTCCCTACCCTCTCAGTCCCTACCCTCCTAGTCCCTACCCTCCCAGTCCCTACCCTCCCAGTCCCTACCCTCCCAGTCCCTACCCTCCCAGTCCCTACCCTCCTAGTCCCTACCCTCCCAGTCCCTACCCTCCTAGTCCCTACCCTCCCAGTCCCAAATCCTACCCTCCCAGTCCCAAATCCTACCCTCCCAGTCCCAAATCCTATCCTCCCAGTCCCAACCCTCCTATGTGACAATAAAACATGTATTTTTTGACAGGCTCAGCTCTCCTTTCCTGGGGTATAAATAGATAATGATGCCAACAGATGCACCGGGCGCTGTCTGTACACAGACACACACACACACACACACACACACGTGAACGCAAATACATGCACACGCAGAACCCCACCACCCACATACCCTGAAACCACCAGAACATTCTGGAAGCAACAAAATTAGCACAAAAAATATATATATAATAGCCTACCTGACGGTGCCACTTACAAAATCTATACACTGATCTACACACTGATCTACACACTGTCGGGTAACCTAACTACGCTGAACATACAGATCATTTTAAGTCTATGAACCACCTAAAATAACAGATCATTTTAAGTCTGTGAACCACTATAGTAACAGATCATTTTAAGTCTGTGAACCACTATAGTAACAGATCGTTTTAAGTCTATGAACCACTAAAATAACAGATCATTTTAAGTCTGTGAACCACTATAGTAACAGATCATTTTAAGTCTGTGAACCACTATAGTAACAGATAATTTTAAGTCTGTGAACCACTAAAATAACAGATCGTTTTAAGTCTGTGAACCACTATAGTAACAGATCATTTTACGTCTATGAACCACTATAGTAACAGATCATTTTAAGTCTGTGAACCACTATAGTAACAGATCATTTTAAGTCTGTGAACCACTAAAATAACAGATCGTTTTAAGTCTATGAACCACTATAGTAACAGATCATTTTAAGTCTGTGAACCACTATAGTAACAGATCGTTTTAAGTCTATGAACCACTAAAATAACAGATCATTTTAAGTCTGTGAACCACTATAGTAACAGATAATTTTAAGTCTGTGAACCACTATAGTAACAGATAATTTTAAGTCTATGAACCACCTAAAATAACAGATCGTTTTAAGTCTGTGAACCACTATAGTAACAGATCATTTTAAGTCTGTGAACCACTATAGTAACAGATCATTTTACGTCTATGAACCACTAAAATAACAGATCATTTTAAGTCTGTGAACCACTATAGTAACAGATCATTTTAAGTCTATGAACCACTAAAATAACAGATCATTTTAAGTCTATGAACCACTATAGTAACAGATCATTTTAAGTCTATGAACCACTATAGTAACGGTGTGTCAGTGATCATGTCATATTGAAGACATCCACCCAGAGCCAGGCTCAGCCAGTGATAATCAGGTCAGGACACTAAAATAGTCAACTAAATTCAGAAGGGAAGGGAAGGAGGCCGCATGGCTGGTAAAACTGCTACCAATCAAATTTATTTATAAAAGCCTTCTTACATGAGCTGATGTCACAAAGTGCTGCTGTACAGAGGCTAACAAGACTGAAATATCTCTGCCAGTACAGCAACATTTATTAAAACCAGGAAACAGAAGAGAGAGCCATCTGATATTGATATAGAGAAGCGGGCAGAGTAGTTTCAACAACAGCTTAGAAAACCAACTGTCTCTGAATCACCATGTTCAGGCCACTGTAAAGCAGATAGTGATCTGAAGCCCTGGGACAATATAGCTGCGATAAAGTGTGTAAAGATAAAAGTTGGTAGCTCCCGTACACACACACACACACACACACACACACACACACACACACACACACACACACACACACACACACACACACACATACACACACACACACACACACACACACACACACAGCCAGTCCAAAAGCCAGCATGTGTCCAGACAGGGCAGGTCTCAGGTCAGCCCTAACAGCCCTAACCCCTATCTATACCCTATACCCTAACCCCTAACAGCCCTATACCCTAACCCCTATACCCTAACCCCTATATCCTAACAACCCTAACCCCTATACCCTAACAGCCCTAACCCCTATCCCCTAACCCCTACACCCTAACCCCTAAAAGCCCTATACCCTATACCCTAACCCCTCCCAGCTCTAACCCCTATACCCTAACCCCTATATCCTAACAACCCTAACCCCTATACCCTAACAGCCCTAACCCCTATACCCTAACAACCCTAACCCCTACACCCTAACAGCCCTAACCCTCATACCCTACACCCTAACAGCCCTAACCCCTAACAACCCTAACCCCTATACCCTAAGAGCCCTAACCCCTATACCCTAAGAGCCCTAACCCCTATACCCTAAATTGGTTCGGAACCCAGGTGGAAAGTAAAGCAGCAACTCACCGTGCGAAGGAACTGAATCTCCTCCTCTCCTTCTCCTCCTTCTGCCATCTTTCTGTTTTCTCTTCTCCCGGTTCTATCTGCAGCTCTGAGAGAAAAGCCAGAAAATCCTCCTGTTCTCTAACTCTCTTTCTCTTTTAGTCCTTTGCACAAAAATCTCTCTCTCTCTCTCTTTCCTTGCTATCTTTCTCTATTCGCAACACCCCTTCTCTCTCTCTCCTTGCTACACCTCTCTATCTCACTCTCTCTCTCTGGCTCTCAGAGTGTGTGTGGGTGGGCTGGAGGACAGAATGAGTCCTGTGGCTCTCACCATGTTGGGAGAGAGAGTGACGGGTAGGTTGGGCTCTCCCCAGCTCTCTGGGGGGGGGGGGGGGGGGGGGGGGATGGGGGGCGGGGCAAGCACCTTGTTACACGTTCTAACAGCTTCCACCTTGCAGCCATGTTTGTAGAAGTGGGCCACTCCCCCCCCCCCCCTCCCTCCTAGACTAACAGGCTATAAAAGGAAAGCTTGTGAGGACTCAGGAGATCACACCCACAGGAACACACTGGAATACACAGGTGCACACAGGAACACACAGGAGCACACAGGAACCCACAGGAACACACTGGAATACACAGGTGCACACAGGAACACACAGGAACCCACAGGAACATACAGGAACACACAGGAGCACACAGGAGCACACAGGAACCCACAGGAACACACTGGAATACACAGGTGCACACAGGATCACACTGGAATACACAGGTGCACACAGGAACACACAGGAGCACACAGGAGCACACAGGAACACACAGGTGCACACAGGAACACACAGGAACCCACAGGAACATACAGGAACACACAGGAGCACACAGGAGCACACAGGAGCACACAGGAACCCACAGGAGCACACTGGAATACACAGGTGCACACAGGATCACACTGGAATACACAGGTGCACACAGGAACACACAGGAGCACACAGGAATACACAGGTGCACACAGGAACACACAGGAACACACGTGAACCCACGTGAACTCACAGGAACCCACAGGAACACACAGGAACACACAGGAGCACACAGGTGCACACAGGAACACACAGGAACACACATTAACACACGTGAACCCACGTGAACTCACAGGAACACACAGGAACACACAGGAACCCACAGGAACCCACAGGAACACACAGGAACACACGTGAAAACACGTGAACTCACAGGAACCCACAGGAACACACAGGAGCCCACAGGAACACACAGGTGCATGTACACACAGGAACACACAGGTGAACCACGACTCCATTTTGTTGCTCCCTGCCTACAGACAGAAGCTAAAACAAGAAGCTCCCACGCTGAGGTCTGTTCAACGCTGGTCCGACCAATCTGATTCCACGCTCCAAGACTGCTTCCATCACGTGGACTGGGATATGTTTCGTATTGCGTCAAACAACAACATTGACGAATGTTGCCGCTGATTCGGTGAGCGAGTTCATTAGAACGTGCGTTGAAGATGTCGTTCCCATAGCAACGATTAAAACATTCCCAAACCAGAAACCGTAGATTGATGGCAGCATTCGTGTGAAACTGAAAGTGCGAACCACTGCTTTTAATCAGGGCAAGGTGACCGGAAACATGACCGAATACAAACAGTGTAGCTATTCCCTCCGCAAGGCTATCAAACATGCTAAGCCTCAGTACAGAGACAAAGTAGAATCGCAATTCAATGGCTCAGACACAAGAGGTATGTGGCAGGGTCTACAGTCAATCACGGATTATAAAAAGAAAACCAGCCCTGCACACCTCCAATTCAATCATTAAGTTTGCAGACGACACTACAGTGGTAGGCCTGATTACCAACAACGACGAGACGGCCTACAGGGAGGAGGTGAGGGCCCTCGGTGTGTGGTGTCAGGAAAGCAACCTCACACTCAACGTCAACAAAACAGAGGAGATGATCGTGGACTTCAGGAAACAGCAGAGGAAGCAGCCCCCCTATCCACATCGACGGGACAGTAGTGGAGAGGGTGGAGAGTTTTAAGTTCCTCGGCGTACACATCACGAACAAACTAAAATGGTTAACCCACACAGACAGCATCGTGAAGAAGGCACAACAGCACCTCTTCAACCTCAGGAGGCTGAAGAAATTTGGCTTGTCACCAAAAAAACTCACTAACTTTTACAGATGCACAACCGAGAGCATCCCGTCGAGCTGTATCACCGCCTGTTACGGCAACTGCTCCGCCCACAACCGTCACCCCACTATCATCCAGAAGGCGAGGTCAGTACAGGTGCATCAAAGCTGGGACCGAGAGACTGAAAAACAGCTTCTATCTCAAGGCCATCAGACTGTTAAACAGCCATCACTAACAATGAGTGGCTGCTGCCAACATACTGACTCAAATCTCTAGCCACTTTAATAATTAAAAATTGGATGTAATAAATGTATCACTAGTCACTTAAAACAATGCCACTTTAAATAATGTTTACATACACTACATTACTCATCTCATATGTACAGTATATACTGTACTCTATACCAACTTAATTGAGGAAAATAAGTACAAAATAAATTCCTTTTTGATACTATCGCAAAGCTAACTAAAAAGCAGCATTCCCCAAGTGAGGATGGCTTTCACTTCAGCAGTAATACATTCATGAACTTCTTTGAAGAAAAGATCATGATTTTCAGAAAGCAAATTACGGACTCCTCTTTAAATCTGCGTATTCCTTCAAAGCTCAGTTGTCCTGAGTCTGCACAACTCTGCCAGGACCTAGGATCAAGAGAGACGCTCAAGTGTTTTAGTACTATATCTCTTGACACAATGATGAAAATAATCATGGCCTCTAAACCTTCAAGCTGCATACTGGACCCTATTCCAACTAAACTACTGAAAGAGCTGCTTCCTGTGCTTGGCCCTCCTATGTTGAACATAATAAACGGCTCTCTATCCACCGGATGTGTACCAAACTCACTAAAAGTGGCAGTAATAAAGCCTCTCTTGAAAAAGCCAAACCTTGACCCAGAAAATATAAAAAACTATCGGCCTATATCGAATCTTCCATTCCTCTCAAACATTTTAGAAAAGGCTGTTGCGCAGCAACTCACTGCCTTCCTGAAGACAAACAATGTATACGAAATGCTTCAGTCTGGTTTTAGACCCCATCATAGCACTGAGACGGCACCTGTGAAGGTGGTAAATGACCATCAGACCGTCTGGCATCAGACCGAGGCTCTGCATCTGTCCTCATGCTCCTAGACCTTAGTGCTGCTTTTGATACCATCGATCACCACATTCTTTTGGAGAGATTGGAAACCCAAATTGGTCTACACGGACAAGTTCTGGCCTGGTTTAGATCTTATCTGTCAGAAAGATATCAGTTTGTCTCTGTGAATGGCTTCTCCTCTGACAAATCAACTGTAAATTTCGGTGTTCCTCAAGGTTCCGTTTTAGGACCACTATTGTTTTCACTATGTATTTTACCTCTTGGGGATGTCATTCGAAAACATAGTTTTAACTTTCACTGCTATGTGGATGACACAAAGCTGTACATTTCAATGAAACATGGTGAAGCCCCAAAATTGCCCCTCGCTAGAAACCTGTGTTTCAGACATAAGGAAGTGAATGGCTGCAAACTTTCTACTTTTAAACTCGGACAAAACAGAGATGCTTGTTCTTAGGTCCCAAGAAACAAAGAGATCTTCTGTTGAATCTGACAATCAATCTTAATGGTTGTACAGTCGTCTCAAATAAAACTGTGAAGGACCTCGGCGTTACTCTGGACCCTGATCTCTCTTTTGACGAACATATCAAGACTGTTTCAAGGACAGCTTTTTTCCATCTACGTAACATTGCAAAAATCAGAAACTTTCTGTCCAAAAATTATGCATCTCTACTTTCCGGCTACCCGGATAAAGCACTAAATAAACTTCAGTTAGTGCTAAATACGGCTGCTAGAACGCGTACAGTATTATATAGAGCCCTTATTGCATGGAACTTCCTTCTGTCTCATATTACTCATATTACTCAAATAAACAGCAAACCTGGTTTCAGAAAACAGAAAGCAACGCTTCTCGGCACAACGCCTCTCGGCACAACGCCTCACGGCACAACGCCTCTCGGCACAACGCCTCTCGGCACAACGCCTCACGGCACAACGCCTCTCGGCACAACGCCTCGCGGCACAACGCCTCTCGGCACAACGCCTCTCCCCTATTGGATAGTGTGTGTACGTATTGATATGAAGGCTGTGTGTGCCTTTTTAATAAATCTACGTAGTTCTATCCTTGAGCTGTTCTTGTCTATTGATGTTCTGTTTTGTAATAAACACCAGGAAGAGTAGCTGCTGCTTTTGCAAAAAGCTAATGGGGATCCCAATAAAATACCAATAAAATACCAAATAACATTACTTTTAATGAGCCCATACACCTATAGCTCCTCCCACCCCCCTCCTCTGCTTCAGACATGCATTATGTAAAACACTACATGAAAAAGGCACATTTATGGGTTGAATACTCTAGCGCACATTTTCAACCGCCCCAAAAATTGGGAAATTTGAGGTCACGTCCCAGAAATCTCAGATAACGGACCACATTTGTGCGCGGACGTACACAGATGTACAGTACCAGTCAAAGGTTTGGACACACCTTCTCATTCAAGGGTTTTTCTTTATTTTCTTTACTATTTTCTACATTGTAGAATAATAGTGAAGACATCAAAACTATGAAATAACACATATGGAATCATGCAGTAACCAAAAAAAGTGTTAAACAAATCAAAATATATTTTTGATTTTATAATATCAAACAGAAAATATATATATATATATATATATATTTTTTTTTTTAATTTTACCCCTTTTTCTCCCCAATTTCGTGGTATCCAATTGTTGTAGTAGCTACTATCTTGTCTCATCGCTACAACTCCCGTACAGGCTCGGGAGAGACGAAGGTTGAAAGTCATGCGTCCTCCGATACACAACCAACCAAGCCGCTGCTTCTTTAACACAGCGCACATCCAACCCGGAAGCCAGCCGCACCAATGCGCCGGAGGAAACACCGTGCACCTGGCCACCTTGGCTAGCGTACACTGCGCCCAGCCCGCCACAGGAGTCGCTGGTGCACGATGAGACAAGGACACCCCTACGGACCTCCTGGTCGCGGCCGGTTACGACAGAGCCTGGGCGCGAACCCAGGACTCTGATGGCACAGCTGGCGCTGCAGTACAGCGCCCTTAACCACTGCGCCACCCGGGAGGCCCAATATATATATATTTTTGGTTACTAGATGGTTCCATATGTGTTATTTCATAGTTGTGATGTCTTCACTATTATTCTACAATGTAGAAAGTAGTAAAACATTAAGAAAATACGTTAAATGAGTAGGTGTGTCCAAACCTTTCACTGGTACTCAAATGGTTTAGTAAATTGCTAGAAATTACCAAACACACCCCACTTCCCAGGACACATCTTGAAATTCTGTTATGCGTGTGATACTGTCAGTGCACAGAGCTCCAGGTATGTGGACTAGACCAGGTAACCAAACTCATGATTACTGTCACGCGCTGACCTAAGAGAGCCTTTTTATGTCTCTATTTGGTTTGGTCAGGGTGTGATTTGGGTGGGCATTCTATGTTCTGTTTTCTATGTTTTTGTGTTTCTATGTTTTGGCTGGGTATTTTTTTATTTATTTTACCTTTATTTAACGAGGCAAGTCAGTTAAGAACAAATTATTATTTTCAATAACGGCCTAGGAACAGTGAGTTAACTGCCTGTTCAGGGGCAGAACGACAGATTTGTACCTTGTCAGCTCGGGGGTTTGAACTTGCATCCTTGCGGTTACTAGTCCAACGCTCTAACCACTAGGCTACCCTGCCGCCTCTACACTCTAACCACTAGGCTACCCTGCCGCCTCTACACTCTAACCACTAGGCTACCCTACCGCCTCTACACTCTAACCACTAGGCTACCCTGCCGCCTCTACACTCTAACCACTAGGCTACCCTGCCGCCTCTACACTCTAACCACTAGGCTACCTGCCACCTCTACACTCTAACCACTAGGCTACCCTGCCGCCTCTACATTCTAACCACTAGGCTACCCTGCCGCCTCTACACTCTAACCACTAGGCTACCCTGCCACCTCTACACTCTAACCACTAGGCTACCCTGCCGCCTCTACACTCTAACCACTAGGCTACCCTGCCGCCTCTACACTCTAACCACTAGGCTACCCTCCCTCAATCAGGGACAGCTGTCTATCGTTGTCTTTGATTGGGAATCATACTTAGCCAGCCTTTCCCCCTTTTGTCATTGTGGGAAGTTGTCTTTGTTAGGGGTACTATAAGCTAAGCGTCACGGTCGTTCATGTTATTTCTTGTTTTGTTGGCGACATTTTAACAAATAAAAGAAAATGTACGCTCACCCCGCTGCACCTTGGTCTTCTTTTAACGACGATCATGACATTACTGTCATTTTCATTAAAACAGTCCATGCAGATCTGATACAGAAGGAATTAATGCTCCAACAAAGTACAGCAATCTGTGATTAATGAAACTACAGGGCCTATAGCAGCCCCTCTAGACCAGGTGATTAATGGAACTACAGGGCCTATAGCAGCCCCTCTAGACCAGGTGATTAATGGAACTACAGGGCCTATAGCAGCCACTCTAGACCAGGTGATTAATGGAACTACAGGGCCTATAGCAGCCCCTCTAGACCAGGTGATTAATGGAACTACAGGGCCTATAGCAGCCACTCTACACCAGGTGATTAATGGAACTACAGGGCCTATAGCAGCCACTCTACACCAGGTGATTAATGGAACTACAGGGCCTATAGCAGCCACTCTACACTAGGTGTGTGGAATTCAACATCTGTTTCCATTTTACTCTTCTAGACTCAAATATCTCATTTGAAACATGAAACAGGGCCACGCATGAAACAGGTCTGCGTATGAAACAGGGCCACATATGAAACAGGGCCCCATATGAAATGGGGCCACATATGAAACAGGGCCACATATGAAACAGGGCCACATATGAAACAGGGCCCCATATGAAACAGGGCCCCGTATGAAACAGGGCCACATATGAAACAGGGCCACATATGAAACAGGGCCACATATGAAACAGGGCTGCGTATGAAACAGGGCCACAAATGAAACAGGGCCACATATGAAACAGGGCCCCATATGAAACAGGGCCCCGTATGAAACAGGGCCACATATGAAACAGGGCCACATATGAAACAGGGCCACATATGAAACAGGGCCACATATGAAACATAATAATTAGTTGCACGAGCCCGACATCCGCAGTCCAGAAATTTCCTGAAATGTATAAATGCATAATGTCACGTCCTGACCTTAGAGATCCTTTTTATGCCTTTTTTTGGTTTGGGCGTGAGTTTGGGGTGGGTCAGGGCGTGAGTTGGGGTGGGTCAGGGCGTGAGTTTGGGGTGGGTCAGGGCGTGAGTTGGGGTGGGTCAGGGCGTGAGTTTGGGGTGGGTCAGGGCGTGAGTTTGGGGTGGGTCAGGGCGTGAGTTGGGGTGGGTCAGGGCGTGAGTTTGGGGTGGGTCAGGGCGTGAGTTTGGGGTGGGTCAGGGCGTGAGTTGGGGTGGGTCAGGGCGTGAGTTTGGGGTGGGTCAGGGCGTGAGTTTGTGGTGGGTCAGGGCGTGAGTTTGGGGTGGGTCAGGGCGTGAGTTTGGGGTGGGTCAGGGCGTGAGTTTGGGGTGGGTCAGGGCGTGCGTGTGGGGTGGGTCAGGGCGTGAGTTTGGGATGGCACAGGGCGTGAGTGAGGGGTGGGCATTCTATCGCCGTCCACGGGAGGAACTGGAGGCAGCTAAGGCGGAGAGTCAACATTATGAGGGAACACGGCTGGCAAGGAAGCCCGAGAGGCAGCCGTCCCCCCCATCAGAGACTGTATTAGATGTGTTGCTCCCCCATCAGAGACTGTATTAGATGTGTTGTTCCCCATCAGAGACTGTATTAGATGTGTCCCCCCCCCATCAGAGACTGTATTAGTTAGATGTGTTGCTCCCCCATCAGAGACTGTATTAGATGTGTTGTTTCCCCATCAGAGACTGTATTAGATGTGTTGTTCCCCCATCAGAGACTGTATTAGATGTGTTGCTCCCCCCATCAGAGACTGTATTAGATGTGTTGTTCCCCCATCAGAGACTGTATTAGATGTGTTGTTCCCCCCATCAGAGACTGTATTAGATGTGTTGTTCCCCCATCAGAGACTGTATTAGATGTGTTGTTCCCCCATCAGAGACTGTATTAGATGTGTTGCTCCCCCATCAGAGACTGTATTAGATGTGTTGCTCCCCCATCAGAGACTGTATTAGTTAGATGTGTTGTTCCCCCATCAGAGACTGTATTAGATGTGTTGTTCCCCCCATCAGAGACTGTATTAGATGTGTTGTTCCCCCATCAGAGACTGTATTAGATGTGTTGCTCCCCCATCAGAGACTGTATTAGATGTGTTGTTCCCCCATCAGAGACTGTATTAGATGTGTTGTTCCCCCCATCAGAGACTGTATCAGATGTGTTGTCCCCTCCATCAGAGGCTGTGTTAGATGTGTTGTTCCCCCATCAGAGACTGTATTAGATGTGTTGTTCCCCCATCAGAGACTGTATTAGATGTGTTGCTCCCCCATCAGAGACTGTATTAGATGTGTTGTCTCCCCAATCAGAGACTCTATTAGTTAGATGTGTTGCTCCCCCATCAGAGACTGTATTAGATGTGTTGCTCCCCCATCAGAGACTGTATTAGATGTGTTGTCCCCCATCAGAGACTGTATTAGATGTGTTGCTCCCGCATCAGAGACTGTACTAGATGTGTTGTTCCCCCATCAGAGACTGTATCAGATGTGTTGTTTCCCCATCAGAGACTGTATCAGATGTGTTGTTCCCCTATCAGAGACTGTATCAGATGTGTTGTTTCCCCATCAGAGACTGTATCAGATGTGTTGTCCCCCCCCATCAGAGACTGTATTAGATGTGTTGTTCCCCCATCGGAGACTGTATCAGATGTGTTGTTCCCCCCCATCAGAGACTGTATCAGATGTGTTGTTCCCCATCAGAGACTGTATTAGATGTGTTGTTCCCCATCAGAGACTGTATTAGATGTGTTGATCCCCCATCAGAGACTGTATTAGATGTGTTGCTCCCCCCATCAGAGACTGTATTAGATGTGTTGTTCCCCCATCAGAGACTGTATTAGATGTGTTGTCCCCCCATCAGAGACTGTATTAGATGTGTTGTTCCACATCAGAGACTGTATTAGATGTGTTGTTCCCCCATCAGAGACTGTATTAGATGTGTTGTTCCCCCCCATCAGAGACTGTATTAGATGTGTTGTTCCCCCATCAGAGACTGTATTAGATGTGTTGCTCCCCCATCAGAGACTGTATCAGATGTGTTGTTCCCCATCAGAGACTGTATTAGATGTGTTGCTCCCCCATCAGAGACTGTATTAGATGTGTTGCTCCCCCATCAGAGACTGTATCAGATGTGTTGTCCCCCCCATCAGAGACTGTATTAGATGTGTTGCTCCCCCATCAGAGACTGTATTAGATGTGTTGCTCCCCCATCAGAGGCTGTATTAGATGTGTTGTTCCCCCATCAGAGACTGTATTAGATGTGTTGTTCCCCCATCAGAGACTGTATTAGATGTGTTGTCCCCCCCATCAGAGACTGTATTAGATGTGTTGTCCCCCCATCAGAGACTGTATTAGATGTGTTGTTCCCCCATCAGAGACTGTATTAGATGTGTTGTTCCCCCCATCAGAGACTGTATCAGATGTGTTGTTCCCCCCATCAGAGACTGTATCAGATGTGTTGCTCCCCCCATCAGAGACTGTATTAGATGTGTTGTTCCCCCCATCAGAGACTGTATCAGATGTGTCGCTCCCCCATCAGAGACTCTATTAGTTAGATGTGTCGCTCCCCCATCAGAGACTGTATTAGATGTGTTGCTCCCCCATCAGAGACTGTATTAGATGTGTTGTTCCCCCATCAGAGACTGTATTAGATGTGTTGTTCCCCATCAGAGACTGTATTAGATGTGTTGCTCCCCCATCAGAGACTGTATTAGATGTGTTGTTCCCCCCATCAGAGACTGTATTAGATGTGTTGTTCCCCCATCAGAGACTGTATTAGATGTGTTGTTCCCCCATCAGAGACTGTATTAGATGTGTTGTTCCCCATCAGAGACTGTATTAGATGTGTTGTTCCCCTTCAGAGACTGTATTAGATGTGTTGCTCCCCATCAGAGACTATATTAGTTAGATGTGTTGCTCCCCCATCAGAGACTGTATTAGATGTGTTGCTCCCCATCAGAGACTCTATTAGTTAGATGTGTTGCTCCCCCATCAGAGACTGTATTAGATGTGTTGCTCCCCCATCAGAGACTGTATTAGATGTGTTGTTCCCCCATCAGAGACTGTATTAGATGTGTTGTCCCCCCATCAGAGACTGTATTAGATGTGTTGTTCCCCATCAGAGACTGTATTAGATGTGTTGCTCCCCCATCAGAGACTGTATTAGATGTGTTGCTCCCCCCATCAGAGACTGTATTAGATGTGTTGTTCCCCATCAGAGACTGTATTAGATGTGTTGATCCCCCATCAGAGACTCTATTATTTAGATGTGTTGCTCCCCCATCAGAGACTGTATTAGATGTGTTGCTCCCCATCAGAGACTGTATTAGTTAGATGTGTTGCTCCCCCATCAGAGACTGTATTAGTTAGATGTGTTGTTCCCCCATCAGAGACTGTATTAGTTAGATGTGTTGCTCCCCCATCAGAGACTGTATTAGATGTGTTGTTCCCCCATCAGAGACTGTATTAGATGTGTTGTCCCCCCATCAGAGACTGTATTAGATGTGTTGCTCCCCCATCAGAGACTGTATTAGATGTGTTGTTCCCCCATCAGAGACTGTGTTAGATGTGTTGTTCCCCCCCATCAGAGAACATCCAATATTATTATACAGTAATGCTGGCCATACACTACACCACTTCTAAATTCTTAACAACTTGGACTCGCTCACATTTCCTTCCCAAGTCTTTAATTCCATCCATCCTCAATAGAAGAACGTGGGCGCTCACATTACATGGTCATGGTGATTCCCAGCAAACTGCTTTATTAGTGTGAACATTATTACGTGCAGAAACATTTATTTGTTGTTTTTAAGATAAGCAAAGCGCGGAATAGTTGGGGTGGACAGGGACAATATGGACTTCTGTTCGACAGATGGATTTTGGAGGTGAAAACTTAGTTATGTCAAAAACATACGCCAATTTTACAATTTCTCTTCTTAAAATCAGATTTTCAGCGTAACCGGCGGCAAGGAAGTCAGGCGCAGGAGAGCGAAACTGGGTAATCAACGGAGTAGTTTTATTCATAAAACCACCGGAAACCAGAACAACAAAAAAATGGGTACAAATCCCGTCGCGCACCAGAAAAAACGTGCACATGCACTTACAATAAACAATTCCTCACAAAGACATGGGGGGAACAGAGGGTTAAATACACAACATGTCATGGTGGAATTGAAACCAGGTGTGTGGGAAGACAAGACAAAACAAATGGAAAATGAAAAATGGATCGATGATGGCTAGAAGCGCCGCCCGAACAAGGAGAGGAACCGACTTCGATGGAAGTCGTGACAGTAGCCCCCGCTTGACGACACTGCCCTTGGGGACGACCCGGAAGGTGAGGCGCAGAGTGATCCGGATGGAGACGGTGGAACTCCTGCAGCATTGAAGGGTCCAACACGTCCTCGACCGGAACCCAGCACCTCTCCTCCGGACCGTACCCCTCCCACTCCACAAGGTACTGAAGGCCCCTCGCCCGATGCCTCAAATCCAATATGGAGCGAACAGAGTACACCGGGGCCCCCTCGATGTCCAGAGAGGGCGGAGGAACCTCCCGCACCTCAGACTCCTGGAGCGGGCCAGCCACCACCGGCCTGAGGAGAGACACATTGAACGAGGGGTTAATTCGGTAATCGGGTGGAAGCTGTAACTTGTAACAAACCTCGTTCACTCTCCTCAGGACTTTAAATGGCCACATAAACCATGGCCAAGCTTCCGGCAGTGCAGACGGAGGGGCAGGTTTCAGGTCAAGAGCCAGACCCGGTCCCCCGGTGCGAACACCGGGGCCTCACTGCGAGTTCTGGGCCATCTCTGCCCAGGACATGAATGCTGCCCACTCCCCCGGCCGGTCTTGGCAATAAGACCTCAGAAACCTACCCACATCCTGGTTTACTCTCTCCACCTGCCCATTACTCTCGGGGTGAAACAGGCAAGGGGTGTAGCTTCCCTCTGGACAGGTGCCTAGGAGCCTTACACTGGGCGCACACCGAGCAGGAGGAAACATAAACCCTCACGTCCTTAGTCAAGGTAGGCCACTAGTACCTCCCTCTCAAACAGTGCACCTTCCGACCGATCCCAGGATGACCAGAGGGTGACGTGTGGGCCCAATAGATCAACCGGTCACGGACAGCAGACATAACGTACAGACACCCAGCGGGACACTGGATGGGAGCGGGCTCTGCACACAATGCCTGCTCAATGTCCGCATCCAGCTCCCACACCACCGCCGCTACCAGGCAGGAGGCCAGAAGTATGGGAGTGGGATCCGTGGGCCGCTCCTCTGTGTCATACAGCCGGGACAGTGCGTCTGCCTTCACGTTCTCGGAGCCTGGTCTGTAGGACAGGGTGAAAACAAAACAGGTGAAAAACATGGCCCACCTTGCCTGACGAGGGTTCAGTCTCCTCGCTGCCCGGATGTACTCCAAATTTCGGTGGTCAGTCCAGATGAGAAAGGGGTGTTTAGCCCCCTCAAGCCAATGTCTCCACGCATTCAAGGCCTTTACGACAACCAACAGCTCCCGGTCCCCCACTTCATAGTTTCGCTCCGCCGGGCTGAGCTTCTTTGAGAAGAAGGCACAGGGGCGGAGTTTCGGTGGAGTACCCGAGCGCTGAGAGAGCACAGCTCCTATCCCAGCCTCGGATGCATCCACCTCCAGTATGAAACCCAAAGAGGAATCCGGATGAGCCAGCACGGGAGCCGAGGTAAACAGAGCCTTCAGGTGACCAAAAGCCCTGTCTGCTTCAGCCGACCACTGCAGTCGCACCGGTCCCCACTTCAGCAGTGAGGTAATGGGAGCCGCTACCTGAGGTAATGAGGTAATGGGAGCGGCTACCTGAGGTAATGAGGTAATGGGAGCCGCTACCTGAGGTAATGAGGTAATGGGAGCCGCTACCTTAGGTAATGAGGTAATGGGAGCCGCTACCTGACCAAAAACCCGGATAAACCTCCTGTAGTAGTTGGCAAACCCTAAAAACCACTGCACCTCCTTTACCATGTGTGGAGTCGGCCAATTACGCACGGCTGAAATGCAGTCACTCTCCATCTCCACCCCTGAGGTGGAAATGCGGTACCCTAGGAAGGAGATGGACTGCTGGAAAAACAGGCATTTCTCAGCCTTGATGTACCCTGCGCACCAGGGACACATGCTCGGCGCCTGTAGTGGAGTATATCAGAATGTCATCAATATACACCACTCCACCCTGCCCGTGCAGGTCCCTGAAAATCTTGTCTACAAAGGCTTGGAAGACTGATGGCGCATTCATCAACCCGCAGGGCATGACGAGGTACTCATAGTGCCCTGAGGTGGAACTGAAAGCCGTCTTCCACTCGTCTCCCTCCCGGATACGCACCAGGTTGTAAGCGCTCCAGAGATCTAGTTTGGTGAAGAAGAGCGCCCCGTGGATTGACTAAATTGCTGCGGCTATGAGGGGTAGCGGGTAACTATACCTCACAGTGATCTGGTTGATGCCTCGTTAGTCAATACACGGGTGCAGACCTCCATCCTTCTTCTTCACAAAGAAGAAACTTGAGGAGGCGGGTGAAGTGGAGGACTGAATGTACCCCTGACGTAGGGATTCAGAGACATATGTTTCCATAGCCACTGTCTCCTCCTGTGACAGGGGATACACGTGACTCCTGGGAAGATTTATCACACAATCCCCCCGACGATGAGGTGGTAATTGAGTCGTCCTCTTTTTAGAGAAGGCGAGAGCCAAATTGAGCGAATCCCAATGTACTGATCCCAAGTTCATATGATTTCACCCCGTTTAACTTGTGGCGAAAAAAATGAGGTGTATGCCCGGCAAAATAGCAATATCTATATCACTGTATCACTACATCACTGTATCACTGTATCACTGTATCACTGTATCAATATATCACTGTATCCACGCATTCAAGGCCTTTACGACAGCCAACAGCTCCCGGTCCCCCACTTCATAGTTTCGCTCCGCCGGGCTGAGCTTCTTTGAGAAGAAGGCACAGGGGCGGAGTTTCGGTGGAGTACCCGAGCGCTGAGAGAGCACAGCTCCTATCCCAGCCTCGGATGCATCCACCTCCAGTATGAAACCCAAAGAGGAATCCGGATGAGCCAGCACGGGAGCCGAGGTAAACAGAGCCTTCAGGTGACCAAAAGCCCTGTCTGCTTCAGCCGACCACTGCAGTCGCACCGGTCCCCACTTCAGCAGTGAGGTAATGGGAGCCGCTACCTGAGGTAATGAGGTAATGGGAGCGGCTACCTGAGGTAATGAGGTAATGGGAGCCGCTACCTGAGGTAATGAGGTAATGGGAGCCGCTACCTTAGGTAATGAGGTAATGGGAGCCGCTACCTGACCAAAAACCCGGATAAACCTCCTGTAGTAGTTGGCAAACCCTAAAAACCACTGCACCTCCTTTACCATGTGTGGAGTCGGCCAATTACGCACGGCTGAAATGCAGTCACTCTCCATCTCCACCCCTGAGGTGGAAATGCGGTACCCTAGGAAGGAGATGGACTGCTGGAAAAACAGGCATTTCTCAGCCTTGATGTACCCTGCGCACCAGGGACACATGCTCGGCGCGTGTAGCGGAGTATATCAGAATGTCATCAATATACACCACTCCACCCTGCCCGTGCAGGTCCCTGAAAATCTTGTCTACAAAGGCTTGGAAGACTGATGGCGCATTCATCAACCCGCAGGGCATGACGAGGTACTCATAGTGCCCTGAGGTGGAACTGAAAGCCGTCTTCCACTCGTCTCCCTCCCGGATACGCACCAGGTTGTAAGCGCTCCAGAGATCTAGTTTGGTGAAGAAGAGCGCCCCGTGGATTGACTAAATTGCTGCGGCTATGAGGGGTAGCGGGTAACTATACCTCACAGTGATCTGGTTGATGCCTCGTTAGTCAATACACGGGTGCAGACCTCCATCCTTCTTCTTCACAAAGAAGAAACTTGAGGAGGCGGGTGAAGTGGAGGACTGAATGTACCCCTGACGTAGGGATTCAGAGACATATGTTTCCATAGCCACTGTCTCCTCCTGTGACAGGGGATACACGTGACTCCTGGGAAGATTTATCACACAATCCCCCCGACGATGAGGTGGTAATTGAGTCGTCCTCTTTTTAGAGAAGGCGAGAGCCAAATTGAGCGAATCCCAATGTACTGATCCCAAGTTCATATGATTTCACCCCGTTTAACTTGTGGCGAAAAAAATGAGGTGTATGCCCGGCAAAATAGCAATATCTATATCACTGTATCACTACATCACTGTATCACTGTATCACTGTATCACTGTATCAATATATCACTGTATCCACGCATTCAAGGCCTTTACGACAGCCAACAGCTCCCGGTCCCCCACTTCATAGTTTCGCTCCGCCGGGCTGAGCTTCTTTGAGAAGAAGGCACAGGGGCGGAGTTTCGGTGGAGTACCCGAGTGCTGAGAGAGCACAGCTCCTATCCCAGCCTCGGATGCATCCACCTCCAGTATGAAACCCAAAGAGGAATCCGGATGAGCCAGCACGGGAGCCGAGGTAAACAGAGCCTTCAGGTGACCAAAAGCCCTGTCTGCTTCAGCCGACCACTGCAGTCGCACCGGTCCCCACTTCAGCAGTGAGGTAATGGGAGCCGCTACCTGAGGTAATGAGGTAATGGGAGCGGCTACCTGAGGTAATGAGGTAATGGGAGCCGCTACCTGAGGTAATGAGGTAATGGGAGCCGCTACCTTAGGTAATGAGGTAATGGGAGCCGCTACCTGACCAAAAACCCGGATAAACCTCCTGTAGTAGTTGGCAAACCCTAAAAACCACTGCACCTCCTTTACCATGTGTGGAGTCGGCCAATTACGCACGGCTGAAATGCAGTCACTCTCCATCTCCACCCCTGAGGTGGAAATGCGGTACCCTAGGAAGGAGATGGACTGCTGGAAAAACAGGCATTTCTCAGCCTTGATGTACCCTGCGCACCAGGGACACATGCTCGGCGCGTGTAGCGGAGTATATCAGAATGTCATCAATATACACCACTCCACCCTGCCCGTGCAGGTCCCTGAAAATCTTGTCTACAAAGGCTTAGAAGACTGATGGCGCATTCATCAACCCGCAGGGCATGACGAGGTACTCATAGTGCCCTGAGGTGGAACTGAAAGCCGTCTTCCACTCGTCTCCCTCCCGGATACGCACCAGGTTGTAAGCGCTCCAGAGATCTAGTTTGGTGAAGAAGAGCGCCCCGTGGATTGACTAAATTGCTGCGGCTATGAGGGGTAGCGGGTAACTATACCTCACAGTGATCTGGTTGATGCCTCGTTAGTCAATACACGGGTGCAGACCTCCATCCTTCTTCTTCACAAAGAAGAAACTTGAGGAGGCGGGTGAAGTGGAGGACTGAATGTACCCCTGACGTAGGGATTCAGAGACATATGTTTCCATAGCCACTGTCTCCTCCTGTGACAGGGGATACACGTGACTCCTGGGAAGATTTATCACACAATCCCCCCGACGATGAGGTGGTAATTGAGTCGTCCTCTTTTTAGAGAAGGCGAGAGCCAAATTGAGCGAATCCCAATGTACTGATCCCAAGTTCATATGATTTCACCCCGTTTAACTTGTGGCGAAAAAAATGAGGTGTATGCCCGGCAAAATAGCAATATCTATATCACTGTATCACTACATCACTGTATCACTGTATCACTGTATCACTGTATCAATATATCACTGTATCCACGCATTCAAGGCCTTTACGACAGCCAACAGCTCCCGGTCCCCCACTTCATAGTTTCGCTCCGCCGGGCTGAGCTTCTTTGAGAAGAAGGCACAGGGGCGGAGTTTCGGTGGAGTACCCGAGCGCTGAGAGAGCACAGCTCCTATCCCAGCCTCGGATGCATCCACCTCCAGTATGAAACCCAAAGAGGAATCCGGATGAGCCAGCACGGGAGCCGAGGTAAACAGAGCCTTCAGGTGACCAAAAGCCCTGTCTGCTTCAGCCGACCACTGCAGTCGCACCGGTCCCCACTTCAGCAGTGAGGTAATGGGAGCCGCTACCTGAGGTAATGAGGTAATGGGAGCGGCTACCTGAGGTAATGAGGTAATGGGAGCCGCTACCTGAGGTAATGAGGTAATGGGAGCCGCTACCTTAGGTAATGAGGTAATGGGAGCCGCTACCTGACCAAAAACCCGGATAAACCTCCTGTAGTAGTTGGCAAACCCTAAAAACCACTGCACCTCCTTTACCATGTGTGGAGTCGGCCAATTACGCACGGCTGAAATGCAGTCACTCTCCATCTCCACCCCTGAGGTGGAAATGCGGTACCCTAGGAAGGAGATGGACTGCTGGAAAAACAGGCATTTCTCAGCCTTGATGTACCCTGCGCACCAGGGACACATGCTCGGCGCGTGTAGCGGAGTATATCAGAATGTCATCAATATACACCACTGCACCCTGCCCGTGCAGGTCCCTGAAAATCTTGTCTACAAAGGCTTGGAAGACTGATGGCGCATTCATCAACCCGCAGGGCATGACGAGGTACTCATAGTGCCCTGAGGTGGAACTGAAAGCCGTCTTCCACTCGTCTCCCTCCCGGATACGCACCAGGTTGTAAGCGCTCCAGAGATCTAGTTTGGTGAAGAAGAGCGCCCCGTGGATTGACTAAATTGCTGCGGCTATGAGGGGTAGCGGGTAACTATACCTCACAGTGATCTGGTTGATGCCTCGTTAGTCAATACACGGGTGCAGACCTCCATCCTTCTTCTTCACAAAGAAGAAACTTGAGGAGGCGGGTGAAGTGGAGGACTGAATGTACCCCTGACGTAGGGATTCAGAGACATATGTTTCCATAGCCACTGTCTCCTCCTGTGACAGGGGATACACGTGACTCCTGGGAAGATTTATCACACAATCCCCCCGACGATGAGGTGGTAATTGAGTCGTCCTCTTTTTAGAGAAGGCGAGAGCCAAATTGAGCGAATCCCAATGTACTGATCCCAAGTTCATATGATTTCACCCCGTTTAACTTGTGGCGAAAAAAATGAGGTGTATGCCCGGCAAAATAGCAATATCTATATCACTGTATCACTACATCACTGTATCACTGTATCACTGTATCACTGTATCAATATATCACTGTATCACTGTATCACTGTATCACTATATCACTGTATCACTGTATCACTGTATCACTGTATCACTATATCACTGTATCACTGTATCACTGTATCACTGTATCACTGTATCACTGTATCACTGTATCACTGTATCACTGTATCACTATATCACTGTATCACTATATCACTGTATCACTGTATCACTGTATCACTATATCACTGTATCACTATATCACTGTATCACTATATCACTGTATCACTGTATCACTATATCACTGTATCACTATATCACTGTATCACTGTATCAATATATCACTGTATCACTATATCACTGTATCACTGTATCACTGTATCACTGTATCACTGTATCACTATATCACTGTATCACTGTATCACTATATCACTGTATCACTATATCACTGTATCACTATATCACTGTATCACTATATCACTGTATCACTGTATCACTGTATCACTGTATCACTGTATCACTGTATCACTGTATCACTATATCACTGTATCACTATATCACTGTATCACTGTATCACTATATCACTGTATCACTATATCACTGTATCACTGTATCACTGTATCACTGTATCACTGTATCACTATATCACTGTATCACTGTATCACTGTATCAATGTATCACTGTATCACTGTATCACTGTATCACTGTATCACTGTATCACTATATCACTGTATCACTATATCACTGTATCACTATATCACTGTATCACTATATCACTGTATCACTGTATCACTGTATCACTGTATCACTGTATCACTATATCACTGTATCACTATATCACTGTATCAATATATCACTGTATCACTATATCAATATATCACTGTATCGCTATATCACTATATCACTATATCACTGTATCACTATATCAATATATCACTGTATCGCTATATCACTATATCACTATATCATTGTATCACTATATCACTGTATCAATATATCACTGTATCGCTATATCACTGTATCACTATATCACTGTATCACTATATCACTGTATCAATATATCACTGTATCGCTATATCACTGTATCACTATATCACTGTATCACTATATCACTGTATCACTATATCACTGTATCACTATATCACTGTATCACTGTATCACTGTATCACTGTATCAATATATCACTGTATCACTGTATCACTGTATCAATGTATCACTATATCACTATATCACTGTATCACTGTATCAATATATCACTGTATCACTATATCACTGTATCACTGTATCACTGTATCACTGTATCACTGTATCACTATATCACTGTATCACTATATCACTATATCACTGTATCACTGTATCACTATATCACTGTATCACTATATCACTGTATCACTGTATCAATATATCACTGTATCACTATATCACTGTATCACTATATCACTGTATCACTGTATCACTGTATCACTATATCACTGTATCACTGTATCACTATATCACTGTATCACTATATCACTGTATCACTATATCACTGTATCACTATATCACTGTATCACTGTATCACTGTATCACTGTATCACTGTATCACTGTATCACTGTATCACTATATCACTGTATCACTATATCACTGTATCACTGTATCACTATATCACTGTATCACTATATCACTGTATCACTGTATCACTGTATCACTGTATCACTGTATCACTATATCACTGTATCACTGTATCACTGTATCAATGTATCACTGTATCACTGTATCACTGTATCACTGTATCACTATATCACTGTATCACTATATCACTGTATCACTATATCACTGTATCACTGTATCACTGTATCACTGTATCACTGTATCACTATATCACTGTATCACTATATCACTGTATCAATATATCACTGTATCACTATATCAATATATCACTGTATCGCTATATCACTATATCACTATATCACTGTATCACTATATCAATATATCACTGTATCGCTATATCACTATATCACTATATCATTGTATCACTATATCACTGTATCAATATATCACTGTATCGCTATATCACTGTATCACTATATCACTGTATCACTATATCACTGTATCAATATATCACTGTATCGCTATATCACTGTATCACTATATCACTGTATCACTATATCACTGTATCACTATATCACTGTATCACTATATCACTGTATCACTGTATCACTGTATCACTGTATCAATATATCACTGTATCACTGTATCACTGTATCAATGTATCACTATATCACTATATCACTGTATCACTGTATCAATATATCACTGTATCACTATATCACTGTATCACTATATCACTGTATCACTATATCACTGTATCACTATATCACTGTATCAATATATCACTGTATCACTATATCACTGTATCACTGTATCACTGTATCACTGTATCACTGTATCACTGTATCAATGTATCACTATATCACTATATCACTGTATCACTGTATCAATATATCACTGTATCACTATATCACTGTATCAATATATCACTGTATCACTATATCACTGTATCACTATATCACTGTATCAATATATCACTGTATCACTATATCACTGTATCACTGTATCACTGTATCACTGTATCACTATATCACTGTATCACTACATCACTGTATCACTGTATCACTACATCACTGTATCACTGTATCACTGTATCAATGTATCACTATATCACTATATCACTGTATCACTGTATCAATATATCACTGTATCACTATATCACTGTATCACTGTATCAATATATCACTGTAAAACTATATCACTGTATCACTGAATCAATATATCACTTTATCACTGTATCAATATATCACTGTATAAATATATAACTGTATCACTATATCACTGTATCACTGTATCAATATATCACTGTATCAATATATCACTGTATCACTGTATCAATATATCACTGTATCACTATATCACTGTATCACTGTATCAATATATCACTGTATCACTGTATCAATATATCACTGTATCACTGTATCAATATATCACTATATCACTATATCACTATATCACTGTATCACTGTTTCACTGAATCAATATATCACTGTATCAATATATCACTTTATCAATATATCACTGTATCACTGTATTAATATATCACTGTATCACTGTATCACTGTATTAATATATCACTTTATCAATATATCACTTTATCAATATATCATTGTATCAATATATCACTATATCACTGTATCACTGTATCAATATATCACTCTATCACTATATCACTGTATCAATATATCACTGTATCAATATATCACTGTATCACTATATCACTGTATCAATATATCACTGTATCACTATATCACTGTATCACTGTATCAATATATCACTGTATCACTGAATCAATATATCACTGTATCAATATATCACTATATCACTGTATCAATATATCACTGTATCACTGTATCACTGTATCAATATATCACTTTATCACTGTATCAATATATCACTGTATCACTATATCACTGAATCGCTATATCACTGTATCACTGTCTGTCTGTGGCTGTCTGTCTGTTTGTCTGTCTGTGGCTGTCTGTCTGTCTGCATGTGTGTGTGTATTTGTGTGTGTGTGTGTTTGTGTAGGTGGGAGGGGGGGGTGCTAAGCCCCTCCCCCCGATAGCCCTTCAATCAGGCTGAACCTACCTTGCACCTATGCACACACACACACACTCACACACACACACACACACTCACACACACACACACACTCATATTATGAAGAACAACCAATAGGCATAATTTACATAATAAACCTAATTGATACATATGCAATCCAACACACCATGTAGTCAGAGCTACACACACACACACACACACACACACACACACACACACACACACACACACACACACACACACACACACACACCCCTCTTCCAGTATTCAGAAGTGTGAAACAAAATGCAGCGTCACCTCTGTTAGCTCCATCTAGCTGTCATTGTTTATCCTCCGTCTCTCTCTTCTCTCCTTCTCTCATCTCTCCGTCTCTCTCTTCTCCCATAACGTCCACATCTGACTTTAGAGCAACAGAGACAACAGAGGAGATGTCACTGGGGTTTGGGAAATGTACTGGCCAGATAGACAAGGAACTTTACTGCGCATGCCTAGGAAAAGAGACGCCAGAGAAAACCTCATGAATGCTGGGAGTATGAGTTCGGGTTTGTCTTGTCTTTCTGGTCGATCTGTGTTCTCCGCAGTAGCGCCGTCTAACCACTAGATGGCAGTGTCACCACTGTATTTCTGACGGACGGCTTGATGAGGATCACTAGTTTTAAAAGAATATTCAATTTCTGCCCCGGCCGTCACGAACTGCTCAGCTTTGACAACATGTCCTAGATGTATAAAATTATAAATATGATTATAGACTTACAACCTCGCAAATGCAAATACTTTCTCACAGGGCCATAATACGAATTATATCAAGAGGTTGGAACGTAGAAGGTAAACATATATCAGATATCAGGCCGACCCACCAACAGGTTTATAATGCCTCGACTTCCATTGAAGTTTCCTTTATTGCCCTGCTGTGTGTGTGTGTGTTTGTGTGTGTGTGTGTGTGTGTGTGTGTGTGTGTGTGTGTTAGACACAGAGAGAGAGAGAGAGAGAGAGTTGGGTAACTATCTAACTCACCATCACAGGAAGGACAGAACCTTTTTTTTTTTTTTTAAAGAGTCCTGGTTGTAGTTTCAAACCCTTCCTCTTTACTCAGGAAAACGTGTGTAGGGTCATGTCACAACCGATTACTGTAAACTACATTACCCAATCGAAGAGAGGAGGACATTTCTAGAGCCAGAAATCCCAGTGCTCCTGCCTTCCTTTTTGCAAGACTATTTGAATGCTAACGCCCATTCCCTCTAACACACACACACACAAACACACACACACACACACACACACACACACACACACACACACACACACACACACACTCACACTCACACTCACACTCACACTCACATACACACACACACACACACACACACACACACACACACACACACACACACACACACACACACACACACACACACACACACACACACACACAGGTTCACCCAACAGACACCTCCATCCTTCACCCCCCCCACCCTCAGACCCATCAGTGTCTCCTGTTGGGAACAAAGATGTCTTTGACTGGTCGCCTCCAGCTGCACTCAGAGACACAGCCCTGGGAAACACTACAGCCCTGTGTCAACCCCATCACAGGGGGAGAAGAGAGGGAAGAAACGAGGGTGATAGAGAGAGAGAGGATGGGGATGGGGGAGAGACCCTGAGTGAAAGAGCTACAAAGACAGAGGGATGACAGTGGGGATGAGAAGAGAGGAGCAGCTGTTCATGGTAGGGCTTACCTCTCTAACTGACTAATCATCGTGTACTGCCGACGTACTATATAGAGAAGCTGTGTATGTCTGCACAGCAGGGAAAAGAATTCAGCAGAAACAGAAAATGTGAATTGTTACGTGGGCAAGAATTCATGGAATTGTTTTTTTTTTAACCTAAAATAACCAACAAGTTAGCATTTCCTGCTGCTCACAACATGATTTCCCTCCAACATAATTTACATAATGTTAGTCGTAAATACTGGTGCTGCCTCTGAGTCTATCTGTGAAAAACCTGTTGTAGCTCTAGTCTTAAAACACCTGTTTTAGCACTAGTCTAGTCTGTAAACACCTGCTGTAGCACTAGTCTAGTCTTTAAACACCTGTTGTAGCTCTAGTCTAGTCTGTAAACACCTGTTGTAGCTCTAGTCTAGTCTGTAAACACCTGCTGTAGCACTAGTCTAGTCTTTAAACACCTGTTGTAGCTCTAGTCTAGTCTGTAAACACCTGTTGTAGCTCTAGTCTAATCTGTAAACACCTGTTGTAGCTCTAGTCTAGTCTGTAAACACCTGTTGTTGCTCTAGTCTAGTCTGTAAACACCTGTTGTAGCACTAGTCTAGTCTGTAAAACACCTGTTGTAGCACTAGTCTAGTCTGTAAAAAACCTGTTGTAGCTCGAATCTAGTCTGTAAACACCTGTTGTAGCACTAGTCTGTAAACACCTGTTGTAGATCTAGTCTAGTCTGTAAAACACCTGTTGTAGCACTAGTCTAGTCTGTAAACACCTGTTGTAGCACTAGTCTAGTCTGTAAACACCTGTTGTAGCACTAGTCTAGTCTGTAAAAAACCTGTTGTAGCTCGAATCTAGTCTGTAAACACCTGTTGTAGCACTAGTCTGTAAACACCTGTTGTAGCTCTAGTCTAGTCTGTAAACACCTGTTGTAGCACTAGTCTAGTCTGTAAAAAACCTGTTGTAGCTCTAGTCTAGTCTGTAAAAACCTGTTGTAGCTCTAGTCTGTAAACACCTGTTGAGGCACTAGTCTAGTCTGTAAACACCTGTTGTAGCTCTAGTCTGTAAACACCTGTTGTAGCTCTAGTCAAGTCTGTAAACACCTGTTGTAGCACTAGTCTAGTCTGTAAACACCTGTTGTAGCTCTAGTCTAGTCTGTAAAACACCTGTTGTAGCTCTAGTCTGTAAACACCTGTTGTAGCTCTAGTCTGTAAACACCTGTTGTAGCTCTAGTCTGTAAACACCTGTTGTAGCTCTAATCTAGTTTCTAAAACACCTGTTGTAGCTCTAGTCTGTAAACACCTATTGTAGTACTAGTCTAGTCTGTAAACACCTGTTGTAGCACTAGTCTAGTCTGTAAACACCTGTTGTAGCTCTAGTCTGTAAACACCTGTTGTAGCTCTAGTCTGTAAACACCTGTTGTAGCACTAGTCTAGTCTGTAAACACCTGTTGTAGCTCTAGTGTGTAAACACCTGTTGTAGCTCTAGTCTAGTCTGTAAAACACCTGTTGTAGCACTAGTCTAGTCTGTAACCACCTGTTGTAGCTCTAGTCTAGTCTGTAAAACACCTGTTGTAGCTCTAGTCTGTAAACACCTGTTGTAGCTCTAGTCTAGTCTGTAAACACCTGTTGTAGCACTAGTCTAGTCTGTAAACACCTGTTGTAGCTCTAGTCTGTAAACACCTGTTGTAGCTCTAGTCTGTAAACACCTGTTGTAGCACTAGTCTAGTCTGTAAACACCTGTTGTAGCTCTAGTGTGTAAACACCTGTTGTAGCTCTAGTCTAGTCTGTAAAACACCTGTTGTAGCACTAGTCTAGTCTGTAACCACCTGTTGTAGCTCTAGTCTAGTCTGTAAAACACCTGTTGTAGCTCTAGTCTGTAAACACCTGTTGTAGCTCTAGTCTAGTCTGTAAACACCTGTTGTAGTACTAGTCTAGTCTGTAAACACCTGTTGTAGCACTAGTCTAGTCTGTAAACACCTGTTGTAGCACTAGTCTAGTCTGTAAACACCTGTTGTAGCTCTAGTCTAGTCTGTAAACACCTGTTGTAGCACTAGTCTGTAAAACACCTGTTGTAGCTCTAGTCTGTAAACACCTGTTGTAGCTCTAGTCTAGTCTGTAAAACACCTGTTGTAGCTCTAGTCTATAAACACCTGTTGTAGCTCTAGTCTAGTCTGTAAACACCTGTTGTAGCAATAGTCTGTAAAACACCTGTTGTAGCTCTAGTCTGTAAACACCTGTTGAAGCTCTAGTCTGTAAACACCTGTTGTAGCTCTAGTCTAGTCTGTAAACACCTGTTGTAGCTCTAGTCTGTAAACACCTGTTGTAGCTCTAGTCTGTAAACATCTGTTTTAGTACTAGTCTAGTCTGTAAACACCTGTTGTAGATCTAGTCTAGTCTGTAAACACCTGTTGAAGCTCTAGTCTAGTCTGTAAACACCTGTTGTAGCACTAGTCTAGTCTGTAAACACCTGTTGTAGCACTTGTCTGTAAAACACCTGTTGTAGCTCTAGTCTGTAAATACCTGTTGTAGCTCTAGTCTGTAAACACCTGTTGTAGCTCTAGTCTGTAAACACCTGTTGTAGCTCTAGTCTGTAAACACTTGTTGTAGCTCTAGTCTGTAAACACCTGTTGTAGCATTAGCTCTTACTAGCACAGCCTCGAGCTTAGTTCAACTGTCAAACTGTCAAACCCATTTACGCCATTGTTTTTAAAACAATGTAAATGTAAACAAACACTGTATAGCCTCATAACATGGTTAAAACGATAACTCTGATCTCATCGATGGTCCTTGCATCCATAGCTCTTTCTATGAATTTGAGAGTGGTGAAATTTCTCCAGGCACATGCCTCAGGTTTTTACCAAAACAGAGGCAAGGGTGGTTTGTTATTGTTTCAACTGCGGATTTTACCTTTAAATTGGATGAAGTAACTGTCAGTCCCTCTGAAAAAGAGTGACTGCAAAATAACTCAACTTAAAATGTTTAACTTGAACTGGTCTTCTGGTTTTTACCATATATCTCTTTAACTCTCGACAGTCAGTAGACTGTCTCTAGGCTAGCTAACACAGAGGTCAGTAGACTGTCTCTAGGCTGGCTAACACAGCAGTCAGTAGATGGTCTCTAGGCTAGCTAACACAGTAGTCAGTAGACTGCCTCTAGGCTAGCTAACACAGAGGTCAGTAGACTGTCTCTAGGCTGGCTAACACAGCAGTCAGTAGATGGTCTCTAGGCTAGCTAACACAGTAGTCAGTAGACTGCCTCTAGGCTAGCTAACACAGAGGTCAGTAGACTGTCTCTAGGCTAGCTAACACAGTAGTCAGTAGACTGTCTCTAGGCTAGCTAACACAGTAGTCAGTAGACTGTCTCTAGGCTAGCTAACACAGAGGTCAGTAGACTGTCTCTAGGCTAGCTAACACAGTAGTCAGTAGACTGTCTCTAGGCTAGCTAACACAGTAGTCAGTAGACTGTCTCTAGGCTGGCTAACACAGTAGTCAGTAGACCGTCTCTAGGCTAGCTAACACAGTAGTCAGTAGACTGTCTCTAGGCTAGCTAACACAGTAGTCAGTAGACTGTCTCTAGGCTGGCTAACACAGTAGTCAGTAGACTGTCTCTAGGCTAGCTAACACAGTAGTCAGTAGACTGTCTCTAGGCTGGCTAACACAGTAGTCGGTAGACCGTCTCTAGGCTAGGTAACACAGTAGTCAGTAGACTGTCTCTAGGCTAGCTAACACAGTAGTCAGTAGACTGTCTCTAGGCTAGCTAACACAGTAGTCAGTAGACTGTCTCTAGGCTAGCTAACACAGAGGTCAGTAGACTGTCTCTAGGCTAGCTAACACAGAGATCAGTAGACTGTCTCTAGGCTAGCTAACACAGTAGTCAGTAGACTGTCTCTAGGCTGGCTAACACAGTAGTCAGTAGACTGTCTCTAGGCTAGCTAACACAGTAGTCAGTAGACTGTCTCTAGGCTGGCAAACACAGTAGTCAGTAGACCGTCTCTAGGCTAGCTAACACAGTAGTCAGTAGACCGTCTCTAGGCTAGCTAACACAGTAGTCAGTAGACTGTCTCTAGGCTAGCTAACACAGTAGTCAGTAGACTGTCTCTAGGCTAGCTAACACAGTAGTCAGTAGACTGTCTCTAGGCTAGCTAACACAGAGGTCAGTAGACTGTCTCTAGGCTAGCTAACACAGAGGTCAGTAGACTGTCTCTAGGCTAGCTAACACAGTAGTCAGTAGACTGTCTCTAGGCTAGCTAACACAGTAGTCAGTAGACTGTCTCTAGGCTAGCTAACACAGTAGTCAGTAGACTGTCTCTAGACTGGCTAACACAGTAGTCAGTAGACCGTCTCTAGGCTAGCTAACACAGAGGTCAGTAGACTGTCTCTAGGCTAACTAACACAGAGGTCAGTAGACTGTCTCTAGGCTAGCTAACACAGTAGTCAGTAGACTGTCTCTAGGCTAGCTAACACAGTAGTCAGTAGACTGTCTCTAGGCTAGCTAACACAGAGGTCAGTAGACTGTCTCTAGGCTAGCTAACACAGAGGTCAGTAGACTGTCTCTAGGCTAGCTAACACAGAGGTCAGTAGACTGTCTCTAGGCTAGCTAACACAGTAGTCAGCAGATTGTCTCTAGGCTAGCTAACACAGAGGTCAGTAGACTGTCTCTAGGCTAGCTAACACAGAGGTCAGTAGACCGTCTCTAGGCTAGCTAACACAGTAGTCAGTAGACTGTCTCTAGGCTAGCTAACACAGTAGTCAGTAGACTGTCTCTAGGCTAGCTAACACAGTAGTCAGTAGACTGTCTCTAGGCTAGCTAACACAGAGGTCAGTAGACTGTCTCTAGGCTAGCTAACACAGTAGTCAGTAGACTGTCTCTAGGCTAGCTAACACAGTAGTCAGTAGACTGTCTCTAGGCTAGCTAACACAGAGGTCAGTAGACTGTCTCTAGGCTAGCTAACACAGAGGTCAGTAGACTGTCTCTAGGCTAGCTAACACAGTAGTCAGTAGACTGTCTCTCGGCTAGCTAACACAGAGGTCAGTAGACTGTCTCTTGGCTAGCTAACACAGAGGTCAGTAGACTGTCTCTAGGCTAGCTAACACAGAGGTCAGTAGACTGTCTCTAGGCTAGCTAACACAGTAGTCAGTAGACTGTCTCTAGGCTAGCTAACACAGTAGTCAGTAGACTGTCCCTAGGCTAGCTAACACAGTAGTCAGTAGACTGTCTCTAGGCTAGCTAACACAGAGGTCAGTAGACTGTCTCTAGGCTAGCTAACACAGAGGTCAGTAGACTGTCTCTAGGCTAGCTAACACAGAGGTCAGTAGACTGTCTCTAGGCTAGCTAACACAGAGGTCAGTAGACTGTCTCTCTCTCCTCCTGCTGATGCCTCTATTGATGCTTCTATTTGGTTCACTGCTTTCTCATTTGTAAGCTTTCTCTCTCTCTCGCTCTCTTTCTCTCGCTCTCTCTGCCACCTCCTCCCCCTTTCACACATCACACGCAAACACACAGTCACTCACTCACACACACACACACCCCATACTGATGAGAGTTCCCCTATCTCACAGAGCCAGTTCCACCATCTGAGAGAGCCTTGTTTATGTTAACAGGAGAGCAGCTCTGTGTCGCACAGGTTCAACCTCCTACAGGAGAGCAGCTCTGTGTCGCACAGGTTCAACCTCCTACAGGAGAGCAGCTCTGTGTCGCACAGGTTCAACCTCCTACAGGAGAGCAGCAGAGCTCTGTGTCGCACGGGTTCAACCTCCTACAGGAGAGCAGCTCTGTGTCGCGCCGGTTCAACCTCCTACAGGAGAGCGGTTCAACCTCCTACAGGAGAGCAGCAGACACAAACTATCTGAGGTTCAACAGTTACAATGATCCAATAGAAACCGCTTCATTCACGCTCTGTCAGAGACAGAGAGAGAGATACAGAGAGTCAGCGAGAGAGGCAATAGGAGCAGCCGTGGAGGACTAAGAGGAGGATGACCCTGTGATCTTGCCAAGGATGAGCAGAGACGAGGAGAGACGCATCACTATGAATAAGGCCAAGAGGTAAGAGACTACCAGGAGAGATGGCTTAGGGGGCAGACTGAGAGGCGATTCACTCTGCTGGTCTGCTTCTTAACAAGTGTCTTAATCATATCATTGGTGATGTTGGTGTGTAGGTGAGGGTGACCCAGGGTTTGCTGCTTGCAAAGGGTAGAGGCACAGGGTGCAGTCGGTGTGAACTCTCTCTCTCTCTCTCTTTCTGTGGGGATCTGAAACACTGTGGTTTGTGTCACAGTTTCTACGCTGAGGTAAACTTTAGGTTTCTGTTCTCTAGCAGACAGACACACAACCGTCACTAGACCAGTAGAAACATGTTCTAATGGAACCTGTGTTCTCAGGCAGAAAGACACACAGCCGTCACTAGACCAGTAGAACCATGTTCTAATGGAACCTGTGTTCTCTAGCAGAAAGACACACAGCTGTCACTGTGTGAAGTACTGCACTAGTATAGAAGTACTGCACTAGTATAGAAGTACTCTGTGTACTGCATCTTAGATCATGTGTTTTTACCAAGATGTATTCGCAGTCCCGGGGACTTTTTAGTAGCTTCCTTATGCTTACTCAGCCAGACAGTGTCCTTGTGAGGGGAACTTGCTACAGTGTGTGCGTGTGTGTGTGTGCGTGCGTGCGTGCGTGCGTGCGTGTGTGTGTGTGTGTGTGTGTGTGTGCGTGTGTGTGTGTGTGTGTTTGCGTGCGTGCGCGTGCGTGTGTGATGATGGTGTGTGTTTGACCTAAATACCACAGAAGAATGATCCAGTGTGGTTTCAGCTCAAATCATTTGTATCTAGTGAACACAAGCCCTGTCTGTCTGTCTGTCTGTCTGTCTGTCTGTCTGTCTGTCTGTCTGGAGGTCTGTCTGTCTGGAGGTCTGTCTGTCTGTTTGGAGGTCTGTTTGTCTGGCTGGAGGTCTGTCTGTCTGTCTGGAGGTCTGTCTGTCTGGCTGGAGGTCTGTCTGTCTGGCTGGAGGTCTGGAGAGAGAGTCAGAGAGAGAGATAGAGAGACAGACAGAGTGGTGGGGGTGTATAGTCCACCCAGGTGAGGTATATAACAGGTGGGGGTGTATAGTTCACCCAGGTGAGGTATATAACAGGTGGGGGTGTATAGTTCACCCAGGTGAGGTATATAACAGGTGGGGGTGTATAGTTCACCCAGGTGAGGTATATAACAGGTGGGGGTGTATAGTTCACCCAGGTGAGGTATATAACAGGTGGGGGTGTATAGTTCACCCAGGTGAGGTATATAACAGGTGGGGGTGTATAGTTCACCCAGGTGAGGTATATAACAGGTGGGGGTGTATAGTTCACCCAGGTGAGGTATATACGTGGTGGGGGTGTATAGTTCACCCAGGTGAGGTATATAACAGGTGGGGGTGTATAGTTCACCGAGGTGAGGTATATAACAGGTGGGGGTGTATAGTTCACCCAGGTGAGGTATATACGTGGTGGGGGTGTATAGTTCACCCAGGTGAGGTATATAACAGGTGGGGGTGTATAGTTCACCCAGGTGAGGTATATAACAGGTGGGGGTGTATAGTTCACCCAGGTGAGGTATATAACAGGTGGGGGTGTATAGTTCACCCAGGTGAGGTATATAACAGGTGGGGTGTATAGTTCACCCAGGTGAGGTATATAACAGGTGGGGGTGTATAGTTCACCCAGGTGAGGTATATAACAGGTGGGGGTATATAGTTCACCCAGGTGAGGTATATAACAGGTGGGGGTGTATAGTTCACCCAGGTGAGGTATATAACAGGTGGGGGTGTATAGTTCACCCAGGTGAGGTATATAACAGGTGGGGGTGTATAGTTCAGCAGAATAACTGTTATTCCTTGACAAGTCATGACAACCATATCAGACCATTGGAGTCAGAGCTATTTCAATAGAAGGTATTTCAGTAGAAGGTATTTCAGTAGAAGGTATTTCAGTAGAAGGTATTTCAGTAGCAGGTATTTCAGTAGAAGGTATTTCAGTAGAAGGTATTTCAGTAGAAGGTATTTCAGTAGTTAGATGTACTAGATGTATTTCATTGAGGTAGTTTGCATGCTGTATCAAATCTTTTCCTGACTCTGTAATTAGTGGTCAGTCTATACTATAGTGTTCCTGGGTTCACTTTACTGTGCTGTGAAAATCTCTCCATTTTATTTTAGGCTCCATGTATGTGCAGAGCTAGTGTAGTAGAACATGTCTCTGTTTTGATACGTGTGCTTTCTGTTGTAGTTGAACTCAGCTCTTATCAGATTGCCTGGAACTGTGAGGGTTGGTGAGGCGTTAAGGTGGACTGGAGGGTGTGATCTGTATCAGCCTGTTAAGGTGGACTGGAGGGCGTGATCTGTATCAGCCTGTTAAGGTGGACTGGAGGATGTGATCTGTATCAGCCTGTTAAGGTGGACTGGAGGATGTGATCTGTATCAGCCTGTTAAGGTGGACTGGAGGATGTGATCTGTATCAGCCTGTTAAGGTGGACTGGAGGATGTGATCTGTATCAGCCTGTTAAGGTGGACTGGAGGATGTGATCTGTATCAGCCTGTTAAGGTGGACTGGAGGATGTGATCTGTATCAGCCTGTTGAGGTGGACTGGAGGACGTGATCTGTATAAGCCTGTTAAGGTGGACTGGAGGAGTTTAACTGTGAGGGTTGATGAGGTGTTAAGGTGGTCAGGGAACCACGTGATCTGTATAAGCCTGTTAAGGTGGCCTGGAGAAGTTTAACTGTAAGGGTTGGTGAGGTGTTAAGGTGGCCTGGAGGAGTTGTAACAAAGAGACAACAAAGAGAGATAGAAAGAGAGAACAAAGAGAGATAGAAAGAGAGATAGTAAGAGAGAACAAAGAGAGATAGAAAAAGAGATACAAAGAGAGATAGAGAGATAGAAAGATAGAGAGAGAGAACAAAGTAGCCCAGTTAACCAGACCCATCTACCTCTAGTAGCCCAGCCAACCAGACCCATCTACCTCTAGTAGCCCAGTCAACCAGACCCATCTACCTCTAGTAGCCCAGCCAACCAGACCCATCTACCTCTAGTAGCCCAGCCAACCAGACCCATCTACCTCTAGTAGCCCAGCCAACCAGACCCATCTACCTCTAGTAGCCCAGTCAACCAGACCCATCTACCTCTAGTCGCCCAGCCAACCAGAGCCATCGACCTCTAGTAGCCCAGCCAACCAGACCCATCTACCTCTAGTCGCCCAGCCAACCAGACCCATCTACCTCTAGTAGCCCAGCCAACCAGACCCATCTACCTCTAGTAGCCCAGTCAACCAGACCCATCTACCTCTAGTCGCCCAGCCAACCAGAGCCATCGACCTCTAGTAGCCCAGCCAACCAGACCCATCTACCTCTAGTCGCCCAGCCAACCAGAGCCATCGACCTCTAGTAGCCCAGCCAACCAGAGCCATCGACCTCTAGTAGCCCAGCCAACCAGACCCATCTACCTCTAGTAGCCCAGCCAACCAGACCCATCTACCTCTAGTAGCCCAGCCAACCAGACCCATCTACCTCTAGTAGCCCAGCCAACCAGACCCATCTACCTCTAGTAGCCCAGCCAACCCGACCCATCTACCTCTAGTAGCCCAGCCAACCAGAGCCATCGACCTCTAGTAGCCCAGCCAACCTACATCA
>NC_092170.1:43184785-43197285 GCF_045791955.1 Oncorhynchus clarkii lewisi
TAGGGGTGTTAACCCCGGTGTCCTTGGCTAAATTCCTAATCTGGCCCTCAAACCATCACGGTCACCTAATCATCCCCAGTTTACAATTGTCTCATTCATCCCCCTCCTCTCCTCTGTAACTATTCCCCAGGTCGTTGCTGTAAATGAGAACGTCTTCTCAGTCAACTAAACCTGGTCAAATAAAAATGTGTCGTCTGGGAACAGACTTTTGATGTACTCAAAGTAAACACATTGTAGGCTACGTTTAGCTCCCGAGTGGTGCAGCGGTCTCGGCGCAAGAGGCGTCACTACAGTCCCTGGTTCGAATCCAGGCTGTATCACAACCCGGCCGTGATTGGGAGTCCTATAGGGCGGCGCACAATTGGCCCAGTGTTGTCCCGGGGGGGTAGGCCGTCATTGTAAATAAGAATTAGTTCTTAACTGACTTGCCTGGTTATATACAGATACAAACATTAATACATATTGTAGGCTTAAGCAAGCTAACATTCAATCAATCAAATGTTTTTATGAAGGCCTTCTTAGTCACAAAGTGCTGTACAGAAACCCAGCCTAAAACCCCAAACAGCAAGCAATGCAGGTGTAGAAGCACGGTGGCTAGGAAAAACTCCCTAGAAAGGCCAAAACCTAGGAAGAAACCTAGAGAGGAACCAGGCTATGTGGGGTGGCCAGTCCTCTTCTGGCTGTGCCGGGTAGAGAGGAACCAGACTATGAGGGGTGACCAGTCCTCTTCTGGCTGTGCCGGGTGGAGATTATAACAGAACATGGCCAAGATGTTCAAATGTTCATAAATGACCAGCATGGTCAATAATAATCACAGTAGTTGTCGAGGGTGCAGCAAGTCAGCACCTCAGGGGTAAATGTCAGTTGGCTTTTCATAGCCGATCATTCAGAGTATCTCTACCGCTCCTGCTGTCTGTAGAGAGTTGAAAACAGCAGGTCTGGGACAGGTAGCACGTCCGGTGAACAGGTCAGGGTTCCATAGCCGCAGGCAGAACAGTTGAAACTGGAGCAGCAGCATGGACAGGTGGACTGGGGACAGCAAGGAGTCATCATGCCAGGTAGTCCAGAGACATGGTCCTAGGGCTCAGGTCCTCAGAGAGAGAGAGAGAGAGAGAGAGAGAGAGAGAGAGAGAGCGAGAGAGAGAGAGAGAAAAAGAGAGAGAAAAAGAGAGAGAAAAAGAGAGAGAAAAAGAGAGAAAAAGAGAGAGAGAATACTTCAATTCACACAGGACACCAGTTAAGACAGGAGAAATACTCCAGATATAACAGACTGACCCTAGCCCCACGACACAAACTATTGCAGCATAAATACTGGCTGAGAGGTCGAGACATTCCCACTACATAGGTGGCTGTTAGCTGATCATGTAGGCTAGATGAATCAGCTAGTTAGATATATCAGATGTACGTGCCTGTGTGTCAAACACACACAGATAGACATCCCATGTGGTTCCGCTTTAAACAAACTACAACTGAAAGCAACACTGTAGTCAGTGTATTCTAGACCGGAGCAGGGCAGGTGGTGTAACTGTCTAATGAGACCTGTAGCGTGTTTCATGCTAAGCTAAGACAATAACTCATTTTCTCAGTAACCCGACCAGGTAAATGGTGTGTTCAGTACGCGACATTTGTGTTCAGTACGTGACAGGTGTGTTCAGTATACGACACGTGTGTTCAGTACGTGACAGGTGTGTTCAGGACGTGACAGGTGTGTTCAATACAGGACAGGTGTGTTCAGTACGTAACAGGTGTGTCCAGTACGTAACAGGTGTGTTCAGTACGTAACAGGTGTGTTCAGTACGTAACAGGTGTGTTCAATACAGGACAGGTGTGTTCAATACAGGACAGGTGTGTTCAGTACGTGACAGGTGTGTTCAGTACGTGACAGGTGTGTTCAGTACGTAACAGGTGTGTTCAGTACGTGACAGGTGTGTTCAATACAGGACAGGTGTGTTCAGTACATAACAGGTGTGTTCAGTACGTGACAGGTGTGTTCAGTACGTGACAGGTGTGTTCAGTGCGTGACAGGTGTGTTCAATACAGGACAGGTGTGTTCAGTACGTGACAGGTGTGTTCAATACAGGACAGGTGTGTTCAGTACGTTACAGGTGTGTTCAGTACGTAACAGGTGTGTTCAGTACGTAACAGGTGGGTTCAATACAGGACAGGTGTGTTCAGTACGTGACAGGTGTGTTCAATACAGGACAGGTGTGTTCAGTACGTAACAGGTGTGTTCAGTACGTGACAGGTGTGTTCAGTACGTAACAGGTGTGTTCAGTACGTGACAGGTGTGTTCAATACAGGACAGGTGTGTTCAGTACGTAACAGGTGTGTTCAGTACGTGACAGGTGTGTTCAGTATGTAACAGGTGTGTTCAGTACACGACAGGTGTGTTCAATACAGGACAGGTGTGTTCAGTATGTTACAGGTGTGTTCAGTACGTAACAGGTGTGTTCAGTACGTGACAGGTGTGTTCAGTACGTGACAGGTGTGTTCAGGACGTAACAGGTGTGTTCAGTACGTGACAGGTGTGTTCAGTACACGACAGGTGTGTTCAATACAGGACAGGTGTGTTCAGTATGTGACAGGTGTGTCCAGTACGTAACAGGTGTGTTCAGTATGATACAGGTGTGTTCAGTACGTAACAGGTGTGTTCAGTACGTGCTAGGTGTGTTCAGTACGTGCCAGGTGTGTTCAGTACGTGAAAGGTGTGTCCAGTACATAACAGGTGTGTTCAGTACATAACAGGTGTGTCCAGTACATAACAGGTGTGTTCAGTACGTGACAGGTGTGTTCAGTACATAACAGGTGTGTCCAGTACATAACAGGTGTGTTCAGTACATAACAGGTGTGTTCAGTACGTGCCAGGTGTGTTCAGTACGTGCCAGGTGTGTTCAGTACGTGCCAGGTGTGTTCAGTACGTGCCAGGTGTGTCCAGTACATAACAGGTGTGTTCAGTACGTGACAGGTGTGTTCAGTACATAACAGGTGTGTTCAGTACATAACAGGTGTGTCCAGTACATAACAGGTCTGTTCAGTACGTGACAGGTGTGTTCAGTACGTGACAGGTGTGTTCAGTACGTGACAGGTGTGTTCAGTACGTGACAGGTGTGTTCAGTACGTGACAGGTGTGTTCAGTACACGACAGGTGTGTTCAATACAGGACAGGTGTGTTCAGTACGTGACAGGTGTGTTCAATACAGGACTGGTGTGTTCAGTACGTAACAGGTGTGTTCAGTATGTGACAGGTGTGTTCAGTACGTGACAGGTGTGTTCAGTACGATACAAGTGTGTTCAGTGCGTGACAGGTGTGTTCAGTACGTGATAGGTGTGGTCAGTACGATACAGGTGTGTTCTGTACGTGACAGGTGTGTTCAGTACGTGCCAGGTGTGTTCAGTACGTGCCAGGTGTGTTCAGTACGTGCCAGGTGTGTTCAGTACGTGCCAGGTGTGTTCAGTACGTGCCAGGTGTGTACGGCTCTGACACACCACACTGTTACACACACATGCAAACACACACACACCCACACACACACCCACACACACACACACACACACACCCACACACACACACACCCACACACGCACCCACACACACACACACACACACACACCCACACACACACACACCCACACACGCACCCACACACACACACCCACACACACACACACACACCCACACACGCACCCACACACACACACACACCCACACACACACACACCCACACACGCACCCACACACACACACCCACACACACACACACACCCACACCCACACACACCCACACCCACCACCACACTGACACACACTTACTGACCTTCACATCATCAGTGTGTATGTTTGAAACAACGGTATTGTTTTGTGTTCATGTGAGTGTGAGTGTGTGTGTGTGTTTGTGTTTGTGTGTGTGTGTGTGTGTGTGTGTGTGTGTGTGTGTATATGTGTGTGTGTGTGTGTGTGTGTGCGTGTGTGTGTGTTTAAACAACAGCATGGTTTCATAACACTAAATGATGCAGACAAACTGGGCCATGGTATGGGCCTTGTTATAGTATGTCCTCTGCAATGTGACTGTGTTACAGTGTCTCTCTCCCTTTCTCTCATTCTGTCACTCACTCCCTATCTCTCTCACCTCCCTCTCTCTGTCTCCTCATATCTTCCTGCCTCTATAGAAAGTCTCGTGTGGACAGCCCTGGAGGTGTGAGAAGCAGGAGAACGGTTCAGAGGAGGATGACCTGCCCTAGCTTCCCGGAGATCACTAGAGTGCTGCAGAACCCTGTCCCCAGTCCCCTGACCCGTTCTGCTAGCCTAGACGAGCTCATCCTGCGATGCCTGCACTGCTTCGGTGAGACAAACACAGAGAGACAGATTCAGACAGACAAAGAGAGAGGGAGAGGGAGAGAGAGAGAGAAACAGACAGAGAGAGACAGAGAGAGAGACATAGAGAGAGAGACAGAGAGAGACAGGGAGGAGAAGGGGGAGGAATTCAGGGAGGGAGAAGGATGATGGAGACAGGGAGGGAGAATGGGGAGAGAGGGAGGGAGGGAGAAAGGGAGGGAGAGAAAGGGAGGGAGAATGGGGAGAGAGGCAGGGAGGGAGAAGGGGAGGGAGACAGGGAGGGAGAAGGATGATGGAGACAGGGAGGGAGAATGGGGAGAGAGGCAGGGAGGGAGAAGGGGAGGAAGACAGGGAGGGAGAATGATGATGGAGACAGGGAGGGAGAATGGGGAGAGAGGCAGGGAGGGAGAAGGGGGAGGGAGGGAGACACGGAAGGAGGGAGACAGGGAGGGAGAAGGGGGAGGGAGGGAGACACGGAAGGAGAGAGGCAGGGAGGGAGAAGGGGGAGGGAGGGAGACACGGAAGGAGGGAGACAGGGAGGGAGGGTGGACATGTGAGACAAAGGGCACACATACAATCAAGCTTTGTTTGGAGCAAAGGTCCACACAGATTGTGCTAACTCTCTCTTTTTCTCTCTCTCTCTCTCACACACACACACACACACACACACACACACACACACACACACACACACACACACACACACACACACACACACACACACACACACACACACACACACACACACACACACACACACACACAGTAGATATTACCAAGTAGCAGTTACTGAAGTAGATACCACATATAGTGGTCTACCATTACCCAGCAACTGTAATACCTCTCTGATACATAACACACTGAAACCTCTCTCCCTGTCTCCTTCCTGTCTCCCCCCCTCTCCCCCCCCCCTTCTCTCTCCCTCCCCCCTCTCTCTCCCCCTCCCCTCTCTCTCTCCCTACCCCCTCTCCCTCCCCCTCTCTCTCCCTCCCCCCCTCTCTCTCTCCCTCCCCTTCTCTCTCCCTCCCCCTCTCTCTCTCCCTCCCCTCTCTCTCTCTCCCTCCCTCTCTCTCTCTCCCTCCCCTTCTCTCTCCCTCATCCTCTCTCTCTCTCTCTCCCCCCTCTCTCTCTGTCTCTCTCTCCCTCTCCCCTCATCCTCTCTCTCTCTCTCTCCCCCTCTCTCTCTCCCCCTCTCCCCTCTCTCTCTCTCTCTGTCCCCCCCCCCTCTCTCTCTCTCTCTGTCCCCCCCTCTCTCTCTCTCTGTCTCCCCCCCCCCTCTCTCTCTCTCTCTCTCTGTCTATAGCGCTACATAACACTGTCATAACAGTGACCATGTATCATAGGCAGTCAGTTACCTCATGATAACTTACTTTGCACTGTTACTATTTTAAGTATTAGATCTCACCATTGCACAATATTGTAAAGTGTTAACATTCAAGTCCGTTGTTACGATGCAACGGCCAAACTGTCCTGCCCATGATGTGTTCATTTTATAGAGGCACTCAACATGAGCATCTCATTTCAGAAGCACTGTGGTGCTCATGTGAATTTTATTTATTTCTCTGGCTTCAGACCTATTATCACTTAAAATGTGTTTTTTGTGTGTTTTTAATACAATGATGTTTTGATCATACCTAGACTTGATTTTGATGTCCTGTGAACTCTGTGTAAATTGTCCTCTATTATGGCTTCTGCTGTATCTTACTGCAACCCCTGACCTCTCACCCCTTATCCGTGTGTTGATTGGTTCTAACCTTTGACCTGTATGTTGATTGGTTCTAACCGGTGTGTTGATTGGTTCTAACCTTTGACCTGTGTGTTGATTGGTTCTAAACTGTGACCTGTGTGTTGATTGGTTCTAACATGTGACCTGTGTGTTGATTGGTTCTAACCTGTGACCTGTGTGTTGATTGGTTGTGTTCCAGACTCGGATGGAAAGCTTTCGCGGGGGTCTCAGCTAGTTCACATGACTCTGATGATGCACAGCTGGGTTGTTCCCTCACAGACCTTCGCCCAGAAACTCCTCGCCCTATATCCTCTACCCACGATGCATTGCTGCTTCCTGACCCCGTGGCCACATATGGGTTCAAACACTATTTAAATACGTTATCTATTCTTGATTGCGCTTGCCTGGCTTTAAGAAACTAATTGAATAGTCCTACAACTGCCAAACCAACCCATTGGTCACTCCAGGCAGGGTAAAGCAAATGCTCAAAGTATCTGAATGTTTTAGGTCTGTCTGTGTCTGAACCCAGGTCTGCCCAGGGGTTAGTGTGGTCAGTCCTGTATCTGAAAGTTTCAGGTAGTGTCTGAACCCAGGTCTGCCCAGGGGTTGGGGTGGTCAGTCCTGTCGGTGCCCTGCACCTCATAGTCCCATGTCCCATAATCCCTCTGACCAGGAAACAAACGCTGCTTTGTTTACTCCTGATGTTTCCAATACCTACGGTTTAGCCCCCCCCCCCCCCCCCTTATATAGAAATGAGTGAAGAAGCTGATTAGTGTTCTGGTGGGCTGACCGGGTGTCTATTGACTGTGTTCATTGGCACAGAGCTGTTGAGAGCTGTGATTTCAGACTCCGATGCTGCTGTCCATAACCATTGATTTAAATGTATTTGTTACGTTGGTCCATAACAGCTGATATGGTTATGTTCAGGGTACAGTTGCATCATGTTGTATAGAAGCCATCTCTTCCGGCTGCTCTTCCTTGACTGTGTAACCTATAAGGACTGTCCAGTGGAAAAGAGAGGAGTGAGACGACCGCAGGTCTGCCACCTCATCAGGTCAGTGTGATGTGTATCTGTGTGTGTGTCTGTGTGTGTGTGTGTGTATGTGTGTGTGTGTGTCTGTGTGTGTGTGTGTCTGTGTGTGTTTGTGTGTGTGTGTGTGTGTGTTTGTGTTCGTGTGTGTGTGTGTGTGTTTGTCACAAACCTATATATCCTGACCTCTACCTATATATCCTGACCTCTACCTAGATATCCTGACCTCTACCTAGATATCCTGACCTCTACCTAGATATCCTGACCTCTACCTAGATATCCTGACCTCTACCTAGATATCCTGACCTCTACCTAGATATCCTGACCTCTACCTAGATATCCTGACCTCTACCTAGATATCCTGACCTCTACCTAGATATCCTGACCTCTACCTATATTTCCCGACCTCTACCTAGATATCCTGACCTCTACCTAGATATCCTGACCTCTACCTATATATCCTGACCTCTACCTAGATATCCTGACCTCTACCTAGATATCCTGACCTCTACCTAGATATCCTGACCTCTACCTAGATATCCTGACCTCTACCTAGATATCCTGACCTCTACCTAGATATCCTGACCTCTACCTAGATATCCTGACCTCTACCTATATATCCTGACCTCTACCTAGATATCCTGACCTCTACCTAGATATCCTGACCTCTACCTAGATATCCTGACCTCTACCTAGATATCCTGACCTCTACCTAGATATCCTGACCTCTACCTAGATATCCTGACCTCTACCTAGATATCCTGACCTCTACCTAGATATCCTGAGCGGCACTTCCGGGTTGGATTTGTCTCAGGTTTTCGCCTGCAATATCAGTTGTGTTATACTCACAGACAATATTTTGACAGTTTTGGAAACTTTAGAGTGTTTTCTATCCTAATCTGACAATTATATGCATATTTTAGATTCTGGGCCTGAGAAATAGACCGTTTCCTTTGGGTACGTTTTTCATCCAAAACATCAAAATAATGCCCCCTAGTCTCAAGAGGCTAGATCTCCTGACCAGTAGCTTATAGGTCACAAGGGATCTACGTTTGGGAGGAGATCTTTTTTCTGTACAGACAATATTGTAGCGTTCTTAGCACTGCTGCTTTAACTTCTGTATATCTATATAGTGACTGCAGTGTTCACTGCATATAATTATAATTAATACTACTACTAATAATTATACAAATAGTAATTTGTATTATTCCTTGGCGCGGCAGGGTAGCCTAGTGGTTAGAGAGTTGGACTAGTAACCAAAAGGTTGCAAGTTCAAACCCCCGAGCTGACAAGGTACAAATCTGTCATTCTGCCCCTGAACAAGGCAGTTAACCCACTGTTCCTAGGCCGTCATTGAAAATAAGAATTTGTTCTTAACTGACTTGCCTAGTTAAATAAAGGTAAAATAAAAAATACAAATGTAATAAGATCTCTATGGTGTAAAGACAGCAGATCAGCAGGTTCCAGCGGTGTTTGAGGCTGTTGTGTTGTTACTATAGTAACTGTGTTCTGTCCTATAGACAGCGGATCAGCAGGTTTCAGCGGTGTTTGAGGCTATATACTGTTGTGTTGTTACTATAGTGACTGTGTTCTGTCCTATAGACAGCGGATCAGCAGGTTTCAGCGGTGTTTGAGGCTATATACTGTTGTGTTGTTACTATAGTAACTGTGTTCTGTCCTATAGACAGCAGATCAGCAGGTTCCAGCGGTGTTTGAGGCTGTTGTGTTGTTACTATAGTAACTGTGTTCTGTCTTGCAGATCAGCAGGTTCCAGCTGTGTTTGAGGCTATATACTGTTGTGTTGTTACTATAGTAACTGTGTTCTGTCCTATAGACAGCGGATCAGCAGGTTTCAGCGGTGTTTGAGGCTATATACTGTTGTGTTGTTACTATAGTAACTGTGTTCTGTCTTGCAGATCAGCAGGTTCCAGCTGTGTTTGAGGCTATATACTGTTGTGTTGTTACTATAGTAACTGTGTTCTGTCCTATAGACAGCGGATCAGCAGGTTTCAGCGGTGTTTGAGGCTATATACTGTTGTGTTGTTACTATAGTAACTGTGTTCTGTCCTATAGACAGCAGATCAGCAGGTTCCAGCGGTGTTTGAGGCTATATACTGTTGTGTTGTTACTATAGTAACTGTGTTCTGTCCTATAGACAGCAGATCAGCAGGTTCCAGCGGTGTTTGAGGCTATATACTGTTGTGTTGTTACTATAGTAACTGTGTTCTGTCCTATAGACAGCGGATCAGCAGGTTCCAGCGGTGTTTGAGGCTATATACTGTTGTGTTGTTACTATAGTAACTGTGTTCTGTCCTATAGACAGCAGATCAGCAGGTTCCAGCGGTGTTTGAGGCTATATACTGTTGTGTTGTTACTATAGTAACTGTGTTCTGTCCTATAGACAGCAGATCAGCAGGTTCCCAGCGGTGTTTGAGGCTATATACTGTTGTGTTGTTACTATAGTAACTGTGTTCTGTCCTATAGACAGCAGATCAGCAGGTTCCAGCGGTGTTTGAGGCTATATACTGTTGTGTTGTTACTATAGTAACTGTGTTCTGTCCTATAGACAGCGGATCAGCAGGTTCCAGCGGTGTTTGAGGCTATATACTGTTGTGTTGTTACTATAGTAACTGTGTTCTGTCCTATAGACAGCAGATCAGCAGGTTCCAGCGGTGTTTGAGGCTATATACTGTTGTGTTGTTACTATAGTAACTGTGTTCTGTCCTATAGACAGCAGATCAGCAGGTTCCAGCGGTGTTTGAGGCTATATACTGTTGTGTTGTTACTATAGTAACTGTGTTCTGTCCTATAGACAGCAGATCAGCAGGTTCCAGCGGTGTTTGAGGCTATATACTGTTGTGTTGTTACTATAGTAACTGTGTTCTGTCCTATAGACAGTGGATCAGCAGGTTCCAGCGGTGTTTGAGGCTATATACTGTTGTGTTGTTACTATAGTAACTGTGTTCTGTCCTATAGACAGCAGATCAGCAGGTTCCAGCGGTGTTTGAGGCTATATACTGTTGTGTTGTTACTATAGTAACTGTGTTCTGTCCTATAGACAGCAGATCAGCAGGTTCCCAGCGGTGTTTGAGGCTATATACTGTTGTGTTGTTACTATAGTAACTGTGTTCTGTCCTATAGACAGCGGATCAGCAGGTTTCAGCGGTGTTTGAGGCTATATACTGTTGTGTTGTTACTATAGTAACTGTGTTCTGTCCTATAGACAGCAGATCAGCAGGTTCCAGCGGTGTTTGAGGCTATATACTGTTGTGTTGTTACTATAGTAACTGTGTTCTGTCCTATAGACAGCAGATCAGCAGGTTCCAGCGGTGTTTGAGGCTATATACTGTTGTGTTGTTACTATAGTAACTGTGTTCTGTCTTGCAGATCAGCAGGTTCCAGCGGTGTTTGAGGCTATATACTGTTGTGTTGTTACTATAGTAACTGTGTTCTGTCCTATAGACAGCGGATCAGCAGGTTCCAGCGGTGTTTGAGGCTATATACTGTTGTGTTGTTACTATAGTAACTGTGTTCTGTCCTATAGACAGCAGATCAGCAGGTTCCCAGCGCTGTTTGAGGCTATATACTGTTGTTACTATAGTAACTGTGTTCTGTCCTATAGACAGCGGATCAGCAGGTTCCAGCGGTGTTTGAGGCTATATACTGTTGTGTTGTTACTATAGTAACTGTGTTCTGTCCTATAGACAGCAGATCAGCAGGTTCCAGCGGTGTTTGAGGCTATATACTGTTGTGTTGTTACTATAGTAACTGTGTTCTGTCCTATAGACAGCGGATCAGCAGGTTCCAGCGGTGTTTGAGGCTATATACTGTTGTGTTGTTACTATAGTAACTGTGTTCTGTCCTATAGACAGCAGATCAGCAGGTTCCAGTGGTGTTTGAGGCTATATACTGATGTGTTGTTACTATAGTAACGGTGTTCTGTCCTATAGACAGCAGATCAGCAGGTTCCAGCGGTGTTTGAGGCTATATACTGTTGTGTTGTTACTATAGTAACTGTGTTCTGTCCTATAGACAGCGGATCAGCAGGTTCCCAGCGGTGTTTGAGGCTATATACTGTTGTGTTGTTACTATAGTAACTGTGTTCTGTCCTGCAGATCAGCAGGTTCCAGCTGTGTTTGAGGCTATATACTGTTGTGTTGTTACTATAGTAACTGTGTTCTGTCCTATAGACAGCGGATCAGCAGGTTCCCAGCGGTGTTTGAGGCTATATACTGTTGTGTTGTTACTATAGTAACTGTGTTCTGTCCTATAGACAGCAGGTTCCCAGCGGTGTTTGAGGCTATATACTGTTGTGTTGTTACTATAGTAACTGTGTTCTGTCCTATAGACAGCAGATCAGCAGGTTCCAGTGGTGTTTGAGGCTATATACTGATGTGTTGTTACTATAGTAACGGTGTTCTGTCCTATAGACAGCAGATCAGCAGGTTCCAGCGGTGTTTGAGGCTATATACTGTTGTGTTGTTACTATAGTAACTGTGTTCTGTCCTATAGACAGCGGATCAGCAGGTTCCCAGCGGTGTTTGAGGCTATATACTGTTGTGTTGTTACTATAGTAACTGTGTTCTGTCCTGCAGATCAGCAGGTTCCAGCTGTGTTTGAGGCTATATACTGTTGTGTTGTTACTATAGTAACTGTGTTCTGTCCTATAGACAGCGGATCAGCAGGTTCCCAGCGGTGTTTGAGGCTATATACTGTTGTGTTGTTACTATAGTAACTGTGTTCTGTCCTATAGACAGCAGGTTCCCAGCGGTGTTTGAGGCTATATACTGTTGTGTTGTTACTATAGTAACTGTGTTCTGTCCTATAGACAGCGGATCAGCAGGTTCCAGCGGTGTTTGAGGCTATTTACTGTTGTGTTGTTACTATAGTAACTGTGTTCTGTCCTATAGACAGTGGATCAGCAGGTTCCCAGCGGTGTTTGAGGCTATATACTGTTGTGTTGTTACTATAGTAACTGTGTTCTGTCCTATAGACAGTGGATCAGCAGGTTCCCAGCGGTGTTTGAGGCTGACCCTCAACTAGAACAGATGATGGGAGAATTGTGGACCCTGGCCAGGTCTGAGACACAGGACATCATAGACACATCCTACCTGTGAGTCACACTGTGTGTGTGCGTGTGTGTGTGACTGAATGGGTGTGCTGTAGGTGTGTATTAGCTCCAGCCCGTTGTGCAGGCCTGTCACCACACCAGGAGACCAGGTGACAAGTAGAGTAGGTGACACAGATCTTAGTCTCTCCTAACAGCTGTCTGTCAAAGGCCTCTATCACTGGTAACAGAGTCTACTGGTACAAAGAGCTCTATCACTGGTAACAGAGTCTACTGGTACAAAGAGCTCTATCACTGGTAACAGAGTCTACTGGTACAAAGAGCTCTATCACTGGTAACAGAG
>NC_092170.1:43199785-43263115 GCF_045791955.1 Oncorhynchus clarkii lewisi
GCTAGTCAGCCAGTCAGTCAACCAGCCAGTTAGCCAGCCAGCCAGCTAGTCAGCCAGTCAGTCAGTCAACTAGCCAGTTAGTCAGCCAGCCAGCCAGTCAGTCAGTCAGCCAGTCAGTCAGTCAACTAGCCAGTTAGCCAGCCAGCCAGTCAGGCAGTCAACTAGCCAGTTAGCCAGCCAGCCAGCCAGCCAGCCAGTCAGTCAGTCAGCCAGTCAGTCAACTAGCCAGTTAGCCAGCTAGCCAGTCACTCAGCTAGTCAGTCAGTCAACTAGCCAGTTAGCCAGCCAGCCAGTCAGTCAACTAGCCAGTTAATCAGCCAGCCAGCCACTCAGCCAGTCAACTAGCCAGTTAGCCAGCCAACCAGTCAGTCAGTCAACTAGCCAGTTAGCCAGCCAGTCAGCCAGTCAGTTAGCTAGCCAGTTAGCCAGCTAGCCAGTCACTCAGCTAGTCAGTCAGTCAACTAGCCAGTTAGCCAGCCAGCCAGTCAGTCAACTAGCCAGTTAATCAGCCAGCCAGCCACTCAGCCAGTCAACTAGCCAGTTAGCCAGCCAACCAGTCAGTCAGTCAACTAGCCAGTTAGCCAGCCAGCCAGTCAGTCAGTCAACTAGCCAGTTAGCCAGCCAGCCAGCCAGCCACTCAGTCAGTCAACTATCCAGTTAGCCAGCCAGCCAGTCAGTCAATCAGTCAGCCAGTCAGTAAGTCTGCTAGCCGTTTAGTCAGTCAGTTAAAGCAGTCAGTCAGTTAGCCAGTCAGTCAGTCAATATGTGTGTTTGAGGTGGACTACATTGCTTGGACTGGGAATCATTGATCTACAAAGCACATTGCATCCCAAATTACTACTCATTACATGATCCAGATTATACAATATTTGCAGAGCCTAACTGAGACTGATTCCCCTTAAACAATGTAATTTTATTTGACCAACAAACAACTAAATGGATTAACACTGCAGGAAGGTTCATTTAAATTGAGCCATTGATTTAAAAAAACAAACAAATCTGTTTGTTAAAGACATGCTCAGGTACTTTGGCGACTAGTCATTTTTTATTTGTTTTAACTTCCCTCTTTGGGCTGGATGTGTCAATGTGTCGTTCATACATCAATCATCTATGAGCAGAATTACTGTCTTAACTCAATTAGAAGCTGTGCGGAGCAATTTTCCCTCACGTGGGTCCAGCCCCCTAGAAATCCGATGAACCCTTGCCATTTAAGTGACAGCTTCTTGCCATTTAAGTGACAGCTTCTTGCGATTTAAGTGACAGCTTCTTGCCATTTAAGTGACAGCGAGCAAGAGAGAGAGAGCAATGTTAAATAGTACGCGGTTTTCAGGGACCATTTTGGCTTGTGAGCTATACGTTCAGTACTGGCTGAAAGGCATACAAAAGTAGCAGAGAATGTCTTTAACAAGTTCATGTCCTCTCTTACCTGCCTGTCTCTCTCTCTCTCTCTGTCCACTCCTGTGTCCTGTCTTACCTGCCTGTCTCTCTCTCTCTCTCTCTGTCCACTCCTGTGTCCTGTCTTACCTGCCTCTCTCTCTCTCTCTCTCTCTCTCTGTCCACTCCTGTGTCCTGTCTTACCTGCCTGTCTCTCTCTCTCTGTCCACTCCTGCGTCCTGTCTTACCTGCCTCTCTCTCTCTCTCTGTCCACTCCTGTGTCCTGTCTTACCTGCCTGTCTCTCTCTTTCTGTCCACTCCTGTGTCCTGTCTTACCTGCCTGTCTCTCTCTCTCTCTCTCTGTCCACTCCTGTGTCCTGTCTTACCTGCCTGTCTCTCTCTCTCTCTCTCTCTCTGTCCACTCCTGTGTCCTGTCTTACCTGCCTGTCTCTCTCTCTCTGTCCACTCCTGCGTCCTGTCTTACCTGCCTCTCTCTCTCTCTCTGTCCACTCCTGTGTCCTGTCTTACCTGCCTGTCTCTCTCTCTCTGTCCACTCCTGTGTCCTGTCTTACCTGCCTGTCTCTCTCTGTCTCTCTGTCCACTCCTGTGTCCTGTCTTACCTGCCTGTCTCTCTCTCTCTCTCTGTCCACTCCTGTGTCCTGTCTTACCTGCCTGTCTCTCTCTCTGTCCACTCCTGTGTCCTGTCTTACCTGCCTGTCTCTCTCTCTGTCCACTCCTGTGTCCTGTCTTACCTGCCTGTCTCTCTCTCTGTCCACTCCTGTGTCCTGTCCTTTCCTGCTCTGCGTCAGTTCCTGGACTACCGTAGCTACGTGGTGCGTGGCTCTGTGAGGGACAACCCATCCCTGGAGCGCAGTGTCATGATGTGTAATGGGGTGTCTCAGTGGGTCCAGCTGATGATTCTGAGCAGACACACTGCACAGCAGAGAGCCCAGGTCTTCACCAAGTTCCTACACGTAGCCCAGGTAACCTAGAAACACACACACACACACACACACACACACACACACACACACACACACACACACACACACACACACACACACACACACACACACACACACACACAAACCACTCAGCAGAGAGAAACATTTGAGTAATCAAAGTGACAGACAGCGACACATCTCTTGGCTGCATCTAGCTGATCTAGGGTGTGATCATTAGTCCAACAGTTGGAGAAATTCAGGTGTGTTGATCACTGTTTTGCTCAGTTTGCTTCTGTTTAGGAGATGTTTTTCAACAGAATCGGTAGAATGAATACACCCCTGATCACACCCAAACACAGTTCACTTTCATAGAAGCCACATACTGATCCCTTTGCTCGTTGTAGAATTCCTTCTCCCATCTACGTGCTCTCCTCCTCTCACCGTTTCCCTTCGCTTGAGGACTTCAGTGAACACCACATCAGCTGTCTGTGACCAGACAAAAAAAACAAACACTTTCCTCATAACCACTAACCACTACACACAGCCTACATCGTTGTCACCATATTAGCTACTAGCTACTATAACTATAACTGCTACTATCATGGAGTACAGTGTACAGTCAGCAAACAGTTTAGCAATTACCCCGGGGGCAATAAATTAATAAAACCAAAAGCTTACCTTGACTTGGAAGAATTCCAGTGTTGGATAGCCATAGCCAGCTAGCTAACATAGCATCCCTCTCTGTGGGATAGCCATAGCCAGCTAGCTAACATAGCATCCCTCTCTATGGGATAGCCATAGCCAGCTAGCTAACATAGCAACCCTCCCTGTTTGAGCTGGGTGTTTGAGTAGGCTAAACTAGCTAGCTGTTCAACTATTGTCTTTCTCTCTCTTTGAGTCAACTATTTACCACATTTTATGCACTGCAGTGCTAGCTAGTTGTAGCTTATGCTTTCAGTACTAGATTCATTCTCTGATCCTTTGATTGGGTGCTACAAGAGCTCTGATAGGTTGGAGGACATCCTCCAGACGTTTCCATAATTACTGTGTAAGTCTATGGAAGGGGGTGAGAACCATGAGCCTCCTAGGTTTTGTATTGAAGTCAATGTACCCCAGAGGAGGACGGAAGCTAGCTGTCCTCCGGCTACACCATGGTGCTACCTTGTGCTGTTGAGGCTATTGTAGACCTTCATTACAAAACAGTGGGTTTTAATCAATTATTTGGTGACGTGAATACATTTAGTATAGTTTTATCTAAAAAGGATAACTTGAAAATGTAGACTATTTTTTTACATTTTTTATTCACTGAGGATGGTCCTCCCCTTCCTCCTCTGGTGTCTGCTGACATAAGTTCCCTTTTCTTTAGAATCCAGAAGCACTTCCTGAAATGACAAATACATTTATTTTCTCCCTCCCCCTGTAGAGGCTGCATGCGCTGCAGAACTTCAACACTCTGATGGCGGTGACGGGGGGTCTGTGTCACAGCTCCATCTCTCGTCTGAAGGACACCGCCAGTCTGCTACCCCCTGACGTCACTAAGGTCAGCCTTAACCCTAACCTAGCTGATGGGATCCTTAGCTGTGATAGGCCCTAACACTAATCTAGCTGATGGGATCCTTAGCTGTGATAGGCCCTAACCCTAACCTAGCTGATGGGATCCTTAGCTGTGATAGGCCCTAACCCTAACCTAGCTGATGGGATCCTTAGCTGTGATAGGCCCTAACCCTAACCTAGCTGATGGGATCCTTAGCTGTGATAGGCCCTAACCCTAATCTAGCTGATGGGATCCTTAGCTGTGATAGGCCCTAACCCTAACTTAGCTGATGGGATCCTTAGCTGTGATAGGCCCTAACCCTAACCTAGCTGATGGGATCCTTAGCTGTGATAGGCCCTAACCCTAACCTAGCTGATGGGATCCTTAGCTGTGATAGGCCCTTGATAACAGGCTAATATGTCACATGTATCCATAAGCAGCAGATGTTCTAGCTACCATTACGTTGTAATACATTTCTTGGTGTTCTAAATATTTTCTAAATTCAAACCTCCCAGTGGCAGTTGGTGACGTTTAAGATGAGGGAGGACTAATATATATTTTTATGAGCATGGCCTTATTATTTCTATTACAGCGTATTGGATGATTGATGATTGTGTGTGTGGATGATTGTCATTCATATTCCATTCATCCAGGTCATCGGTAGGTTTAAGCTACTACGTGAGCCTCCTAGGTTTTGCATTGAAGTCAATGTACCCCAGAGGAGGACGGAAACTAGCTGTCCTCCTTTATTTGTTGAGGCTACTGTAGACATTGCAAAACAGTGTGTTGTAATAAAATATTTGGATGACGTGAATATATTTTAGTATATTTTTTTATCTAAAAAGGACAAACTTTTTTTCATGTTACACTACTTTTTATTTTTTTTATAAAAATCCACTGAAACCTTCCCCCTAAAGCACCATGGGTGTTCAGAGGAAACCGACGACATCCATGTAGGAAGTAATCTCCTTTTTTACCTCCTCCTCTTCCTCTCCAGGCCCTGAGCGAGATGACAGAGCTGCTGTCGTCCTCCAGTAACTATAGTAACTACCGACGGGTGTACAGTGAGTGTTCAGGGTTTAAAGTGCCTATCCTGGGGGTCCACTTGAAGGACCTGATCTCCCTGAACGAGGCCCTGCCAGACTACCTGGAGGAGCAGAAGATTAACCTGGGCAAACTGCAGCATCTCTACTCTAACATCTCTGACCTGCTGTCGGTACACTCCTGCTCTCCTCCGTTTGAAGCCAACAAAGATCTGCTGCATCTACTTACCGTGAGATATTTATATTGTATCTTTATTTAGTTCAATTTTTTTGACCAGGTTTAGTTGACTGAGAACACGTTCTCATTTACAGCAACGACCTGGGGAATAGTTACAGGGGAGAGGAGGGGGGGGGGTGAATGAGACAATTGTAAACTGGGGATGATTAGGTGACCGTGATGGTTTGAGGGCCAGAATGGGGAATTTAGCCAAGGACACAGGGGGTTAACACCCCCTACTCTTACGATAAGTGCCATGGGATCTTTAATGACCTCAGAGAGTCAGGACACCCGTTGAACGTCCCATCCGAAAGACGGCACCCTGCACTGGGCAGTGTCCCCAATCACTGCCCTGGGGCATTGGGATATTTTTTTAATTTGTTCAAATCTTTATTTATAACCAGGCTAGAATACCTTTTTCTCAAATGGAATTGATTTAGTTTTTATCGGTTTCTGGGTTTCTGTACAGCACTTTGAGATATCAGCTGATGTACGAAGGGCTATATACAGTGCCTTGCGAAAGTATTCGGCCCCCTTGAACTTTGCGACCTTTTGCCACATTTCAGGCTTCAAACATAAAGATATAAAACTGTATTTTTTTTTGTGAAGAATCAACAACAAGTGGGACACAATCATGAAGTGGAACGACATTTATTGGATATTTCAAACTTTTTTAACAAATCAAAAACTGAAAAATTGGGCGTGCAAAATTATTCAGCCCCTTTACTTTCAGTGCAGCAAACTCTCTCCAGAAGTTCAGTGAGGATCTCTGAATGATCCAATGTTGACTTAAATGACTAATGATGATAAATACAATCCACCTGTGTGTAATCAAGTCTCCGTATAAATGCACCTGCACTGTGATAGTCTCAGAGGTCCGTTAAAAGCGCAGAGAGCATCATGAAGAACAAGGAACACACCAGGCAGGTCCGAGATACTGTTGTGAAGAAGTTTAAAGCCGGATTTGGATACAAAAAGATTTCCCAAGCTTTAAACATCCCAAGGAGCACTGTGCAAGCGATAATATTGAAATGGAAGGAGTATCAGACCACTGCAAATCTACCAAGACCTGGCCGTCCCTCTAAACTTTCAGCTCATACAAGGAGAAGACTGATCAGAGATGCAGCCAAGAGGCCCATGATCACTCTGGATGAACTGCAGAGATCTACAGCTGAGGTGGGAGACTGTCCATAGGACAACAATCAGTCGTATATTGCACAAATCTGGCCTTTATGGAAGAGTGGCAAGAAGAAAGCCATTTCTTAAAGATATCCATAAAAAGTGTTGTTTAAAGTTTGCCACGAGCCACCTGGGAGACACACCAAACATGTGGAAGAAGGTGCTCTGGTCAGATGAAACCAAAATTGAACTTTTTGGCAACAATGCAAAACGTTATGTTTGGCGTAAAAGCAACACAGCCAAATACAGGACCATTCTGGAAGAAAACCTGATGGAGTCTGCAAAAGACCTGAGACTGGGACGGAGATTTGTCTTCCAACAAGACAATGATCCAAAACATAAAGCAAAATCTACAATGGAATGGTTCAAAAATAAACATATCCAGGTGTTAGAATGGCCAAGTCAAAGTCCAGACCTGAATCCAATCGAGAATCTGTGGAAAGAACTGAAAACTGCTGTTCACAAATGCTCTCCATCCAACCTCACTGAGCTCGAGCTGTTTTGCAAGGAGGAATGGGAAAAAATTTCAGTCTCTCGATGTGCAAAACTGATAGAGACATACCCCAAGCGACTTACAGCTGTAATCGCAGCAAAAGGTGGCGCTACAAAGTATTAACTTAAGGGGGCTGAATAATTTTGCACTCCCAATTTTTCAGTTTTTGATTTGATAAAAAAGTTTGAAATATCCAATAAATGTCGTTCCACTTCATGATTGTGTCCCACTTGTTGTTGATTCTTCACAAAAAAATACAGTTTTATATCTTTCTGTTTGAAGCCTGAAATGTGGCAAAAGGTCGCAAAGTTCAAGGGGGCCGAATACTTTCGCAAGGCACTGTAAAAAAAAAAAAATGATTTGGTTATAGGGCTCCGTTTAGTGGTATGGATACTGTGAAAAGCTATTACTAAAGTAGATGTATTGAGAGACACAGTAGACCTCTTGAATGTATAGTCACCCCCCCCCCCCCTCCTCTCCCCCCCAGCTGTCTCTGGATCTTTACTACACAGAAGATGAGATCTATGAGCTGTCCTACACCAAGGAACCCAAGAACCCTAAGACACAGGTCAGTACTGGACACCTAAAAACATTATATATCAGTGGGGCAAAAAAGTATTTAGTCAGCCACTAATTGCGCAAGTTCTCCCACTTAAAAAGATGAGAGAGGCCTGTAATTTTCAAATTATTTTTCACCATAATTTGCAAATAAATTCATAAAAAATCCTACAATGTGATTTTCTGGATTTTTTTTCTCATTTTGTCTGTCATAGTTGAAGTGTACCTATGATGAAAATTACAGGCCTCTCATCTTTTTAAGTGGGAGAACTTGCACAATTGGTGGCTGACTAAATACTTTTTCCCCCCACTGTATGTCCGATCTAGTTGCGAGGAAGTAAATGGGCTTGTTCCACATTGCAGCCGACAACACACGTGACTGCCGGCTGACCGATCAACGAATCACCTTGTATCATAAATAACTACTCAATTATTATTTTGTAGATCAGTCAGTCACCATTTACCCACAATGCATCATGGGATTGATGCTCTCGAACACAATCAATGATTGTACTCTTCGGGAAAAGGGGGGGGGGGGGGGTGAAATCTCTAGAGTCGTGTGCCAGCCTCATCAACTTCTTCCTAGGTCATTAGACACAGGGGCTGTCGAATCAAATCAAAATTATACTTGTCATAAGCGCCGAATACAACGTGTGTAGACCTTTACAGAGGAAGTGCTTAGAGAGACTAGTGTCACTCACTGTGCTCTGTCTCTTACTGCTGACATGCAGTTTATCAACGTTATCTGTTACCATCATCCTGCCTCCCTTCTTCCTGACCTCTGACTTTACACGCTGAGCTCACTGCATCATCCTGTGGGTGGAGGCTACATCAAAGTTAACCACAAAAAGACTGAGCCCTTGACAAAGGCTTGTGATGTGGTAGGTGTTTTAACGTGTGCAGTCTTTCATGCCTCCTCCCTCCTTTCCTCTCCTCTCCCTTCCTCTCCCTTCCCCTCCCCCCTTAGCCTGTAGCACCTGTCAAATCCCCAGTTGTAGCAGAGTGGGGGTCAGGGGTGACTCCGAGGCTGGACCCAGACACCATCTCTAAACACGTCAAACAGATGGTGGATGTGAGTATCTGTCTGTCTGTCTGTCTGCTGGTCTCTCTCTCTCTCCTCTCTGTCTGTCTGTCTGTCTGTCTGCCTGCTGGTCTCTCTCTCTCTCCTCTCTGTCTGTCTGTCTGTCTGCTGGTCTCTCTGTCTGTCTGTCTGTCCTCAGCGACACTCGGGCTCTTTCTAAATGTATCTCTCCTGATTTCTCACATCCTATCTCCCCACTTCTCAAAACACAATGAAGAAGAAGGTCAGAGGAGAGAGGAGCTTCTTCTTTTCAATATGGTTGCGAAGGAGGCAAGGAGATAGGATGCAAGGAATCAAGTAGAGTTGAATTGGGATAGAACTGTGAGATGTGTTGCCTGTCTGTGTGTGAGTCTTTTTTCATTTTCTCATTACTGTGCAGTCTAAAGCAGAACTACCCCCCCTTGCTCTACCACAACACAAAGTTAACATCATGTACTTTATCTGTCGTACCCATAGAGATGTGTAGAGATCCCAACGTTGATTCTGTCCCATCATGGTGTCTGTGAGCCCACGTTCAGCACCATCTCCATTTTAAAGTAGTCCATTTTCTTCTAAATTTGACGTTTTGAAAAAAAAAAAAAAAAGTGTAAAGCTATTATTGGTGATTGACGTCACAACTTGCAGTGCTGGAGTCTTAAACCAAATCGTGTGTGTCATTTAATTGTGACCACTAGATGGCGGTGATTTTCATTTACGAACCAATGATGAAGGTGAATAAAGATATCACAGTAATACTCCACTCACTACTTGTAGCTGTACAGTCAGTTTGTTTGTGTTGTTGGTCTTGGCTAGCTTAATGCTCCTGTCGTTAGCTAGCTAGCACTCAGTCACTTACGTGGCTGCTAGCATCGTCAGGAAAAGAGGCTTAATGCTCCTGTCGTTAGCTAGCTAGCATCGTCATGAAAAGAGGCTTAATGCTCCTGTCGTTAGCTAGCTAGCACTCAGTCACTTACGTGGCTGCTAGCATCGTCATGAAAAGAGGCTTAATGCTCCTGTCGTTAGCTAGCTAGCACTCAGTCACTTACGTGGCTGCTAGCATCGTCATGAAAAGAGGCTTAATGCTCCTGTCGTTAGCTAGCTAGCACTCAGTCACTTACGTGGCTGCTAGCATCGTCATGAAAAGAGGCTTAATGCTCCTGTCGTTAGCTAGCTAGCACTCAGTCACTTACGTGGCTGCTAGCATCGTCATGAAAAGAGGCTTGAGGGAAGCACTACAATATGACATTTTTCTACATTGAACAAAAAATATAAAAAGTAACATGCAAAGTGTTGGTTCCATGTTTCTTGATCTGAAATAAAAGATCCCAGAAATGTTCCATACTGCACAAAAAAGCTTATTTCTCTCAAATGTTGTGCACAAATTTGTTTACATCCCTGTTACTGAGCATTTCTCCTTCGTCAAGATAATCCATCCGCCTGACAGGTGTGGCATATCAAGAAGCTGATTAAACAGCATGATCATTACACAGGTGCACCTTGTGCTGGGGCCACTCTAAAATGTGCAGTTTTGTCACACAACACAAGGCCACAGATGACTCAAGTCTTGAGGGAGCGTGCTGACTGCAGGAAGGTCCACCAGAGCTGTTACCAGATAATTGAATGATCATTTCTCTACCATAAGCCGCCGTTTGCTGATGTCAATGTTGTGAACAGACTGCCTCTTGGTGGCGGTGGGGTTATGGTAAGGGCAGGCAGGCCCATTGTCGTGCCATTCATCTACCGCCATCACCTCATGTTTCAGCATGATCATGCACGGCACCATGTCACAAGGATCTGTGCACAAATTCTGAATGCTGAAACTTTCCCAGTTCTTCCATGGCCTGCATACTCACCAGACATGTCACCCACTGAGCATGTTTGGGATGCTCTGGATCGACGTGTATGACAGCGTGTTCCAGTTCACACCAATATCCAGCAACTTCACACAGCCGTTGAAGAGGAGTGGCGACAACATTCCACAGGCCACAATCAACAGCCTGATCAACTCTATGTGAAGGAGATGTGTCACGCTGCATGAGACAAATGGTGGTCACACCAGATACTGACTGGTTTTCTGATTCACACCCCTACTTTTTTTTTTAAGGTATCTGTGACCAACAGATACAGTGCCTTGCGAAAGTATTCGGCCCCCTTGAACTTTGCAACCTTTTGCCACATTTCAGGCTTCAAACATAAAGATATAAAACTGTATTTTTTTGTGAAGAATCAACAACAAGTGGGACACAATCATGAAGTGGAACGACATTTATTGGATATTTCAAACTTTTTTAACAAATCAAAACTGAAAAATTGGCCGTGCAAAATTATTCAGCCCCTTTACTTTCAGTGCAGCAAACTCTCTCCAGAAGTTCAGTGAGGATCTCTGAATGATCCAATGTTGACCTAAATGACTAATGATGACAAATACAATCCACCTGTGTGTAATCAAGTCTCCGTATAAATGCACCTGCACTGTGATAGTCTCAGAGGTCCGTTAAAAGCGCAGAGAGCATCATGAAGAACAAGGAACACACCAGGCAGGTCCGAGATACTGTTGTGAAGAAGTTTAAAGCCTGATTTGGATACAAAAAGATTTCCCAAGCTTTAAACATCCCAAGGAGCACTGTGCAAGCGATAATATTGAAATGGAAGGAGTATCAGACCACTGCAAATCTACCAAGACCTGGCCGTCCCCCTAAACTTTCAGCTCATACAAGGAGAAGACTGATCAGAGATGCAGCCAAGAGGCCCATGACCACTCTGGATGAACTGCAGAGATCTACAGCTGAGGTGGGAGACTCTGTCCATAGGACAACAATCAGTCGTATATTGCACAAATCTGGCCTTTATGGAAGAGTGGCAAGAAGAAATCCATTTCTTAAAGATATCCATAAAAAGTGTCGTTTAAAGTTTGCCACAAGCCACCTGGGAAACACACCAAACATGTGGAAGAAGGTGCTCTGGTCAGATGAAACCAAAATTGAACTTTTTGGCAACAATGCAAAACGTTATGTTTGGCGTAAAAGCAACACAGCTGAACACACCATCCCCACTGTCAAACATGGTGGTGGCAGCATCATGGTTTGGGCCTGCTTTTCTTCAGCAGGGACAGGGAAGATGGTTAAAATTGATGGGAAGATGGATGGAGCCAAATACAGGACCATTCTGGAAGAAAACCTGATGGAGTCTGCAAAAGACCTGAGACTGGGACGGAGATTTGTCTTCCAACAAGACAATGATCCAAAACATAAAGCAAAATCTACAATGGAATGGTTCAAAAATAAACATATCCAGGTGTTAGAATGGCCAAGTCAAAGTCCAGACCTGAATCCAATCGAGAATCTGTGGAAAGAACTGAAAACTGCTGTTCACAAATGCTCTCCATCCAACCTCACTGAGCTCGAGCTGTTTTGCAAGGAGGAATGGGAAAAAATGTCAGTCTCTCGATGTGCAAAACTGATAGAGACATACCCCAAGCGACTTACAGCTGTAATCGCAGCAAAAGGTGGCGCTACAAAGTATTAACTTAAGGGGGCTGAATCATTTTGCACGCCCAATTTTTCAGTTTTTGATTTGTTAAAAAAGTTTGAAATATCCAATAAATGTCGTTCCACTTCATGATTGTGTCCCACTTGTTGTTGATTCTTCACAAAAAAATACAGTTTTATATCTTTATGTTTGAAGCCTGAAATGTGGCAAAAGGTCGCAAAGTTCAAGGGGGCCGAATACTTTCGCAAGGCACTGTATCTTTAATGTCATTTTTTTATTGACTAAAACAAGAAGACAACAAGAAAAATTGCATTTTGAAAAGGGGCAAGTTTTTTTGTTGCTGTGAGCCAACGGTAACCTAGGTAACCACATGTTGTTTTCCCCCCCCACAGTTCTATCTAATACCGACCGGGACTATTTTTGAACATGGTTCAATGCAACGATAAATCAGCTAGGCAGCATCTTGGTGCTAAAATTGGAATCATGTGGGTTGAGCAAGTACTATTTGAGAAGGTTCCGGTCATACACATTTCCTAGGTGGAAAAGGGTCTGGATGGATATTGTCGGAAACAAACCCCCACCTCACAACACGTGTGACCCCAAACTGTTGACACTACAGAGAAAAAAGAATTGCAGTTTTAAAATGTACTTCCTACCACAGAGTGAAGGTAAAAATGTAGCCGTTTTAAAGCTAATTTCCTGCAATTCCACACACTTATTTGTTGTTATATGATACTAGTTGTCAAACCTCAACCAAATTCTTTAAATATATATACAGTGCATTCGGAAAGTATTCAGACCCCTTGACTTTTTCCACATTTTGTTACGTTACAGCCTTATTCTAAAATGGATGAAATAAAAAAGTATTCCTCATCAATCTACACACAATACCACATAATGACATCACAATACCCCATAATGACATCACAACATAATGACATCACAATACCCCATAATGACATCACAATACCCCATAATGACATACCACATAATGACATCACAATACCCCATAATGACATACCACATAATGACATCACAATACCCCATAATGACATCACAATACCACATAATGACATCACAATACTCCGTAATGACATCACAATACCACATAATGGCATCACAATACCCCATAATGACATCACAATACCACATAATGACATCACAATACTCCGTAATGACATCACACTACCACATAATGACATCACAATACCACATAATGACATCACAATACCCCATAATGACATCACAATACCACATAATGACATCACAATACTCCGTAATGACATCACAATACCACATAATGACATCACAATACCACATAATGACATCACAATACCACATAATGACGTCACAATACCCCATAATGACATCACAATACCACATAATGACATCACAATACCACATAATGACATCACAATACCACATAATGACATCACAATACTCCGTAATGACATCACAATACCACATAATGACATCACAATACCACATAATGACATCACAATACTCCGTAATGACATCACAATACCACATAATGACATCACAATACCACATAATGACATCACAATACCACATAATGACATCACAATACCCCATAATGACATCACAATACCACATAATGACATCACAATACCCCATAATGACATCACAATACCACATAATGACATCACAATACTCCGTAATGACATCACAATACCCATAATGACATCACAAAACCCCATAATGACACCACAATACCACATAATGACATCACAATACCACATAATGACATCACAATACCACATAATGACATCACAATACTCCGTAATGACATCACAATACCACATAATGACATCACAATACCACATAATGACATCACAATACTCCGTAATGACATCACAATACCACATAATGACATCACAATACCACATAATGACATCACAATACCACATAATGACATCACAATACCCCATAATGACATCACAATACCACATAATGACATCACAATACCCCATAATGACATCACAATACCCCATAATGACATCACAATAACCCATAATGACATCACAATACCCCATAATGACATCACTTGATTGGAGTACACCTGTGGTAAATTCAATTGATTGGACATGATTTGGAAAGGCACACACCTGTCTATATAAGGTCCCACAGTTGACAGTGCATGTCAGAGCAAAAACCAAGCCATGAGGTCGTAGAGCCCCGAGCCAGAATTGTGTTGAGCCACAGATCTGGGGAAGGGTACCAAAACATTTCTGCAACATTGAAGGTCTCCAAGAACACAGTGGCCTCCATAATTCTGAAATGGAAGAAGTTTGGAACCACCAAGACTCTTCCTAGAGCTAGCTGCCTGAGCAGTTTACTGAGCAGTCGGAGGAGAAGGGCCTTGGTCAGGGAGGTGACCAAGAACACTCCTCAGTAAAAGGCACATGACAGCCCGCTTGAAGTTTGCCAAAAGGCACCTAAAGGACTCTCAGACCATGAGAAACAAGATTCTCTGGTCTGATGAAACCAAGATTAAACTCTTTGGCCTGAATGCCAAGCGTCACAGGAGGAAACCTGACACCATCCCTACGGTGAAGCATGGTGGTGGCAGCATCATACTGTGGGGATGTTTTTCAGCGGCAGGGACTGGGAGACTAGTCAGGATCGAGGGAAAGATGAACGGAGCAAAGTACAGAGAGATCCTTGATGGAAATCTGCTCCAGAGCGCTCAGGACCTCAGACTGGGGCGAAGGTTCACCTTCTATCAGGACAATGACCCTAAGCACACAGCCAAGACAACGCAGGAGTGGCTTCAGGACAAGTCTCTGAATGTCCTTGGGTGGCCCAGCCAGAGTCCAGATTTTAACCCGATCGAACATCTCTGGAGAGACCTGAAAATAGCTGTGCAGCGACACTCCCCATCCAACCTGACAGAGCTTGAGAGGATCTGCAGATGTAACTGATGTGAAATGACTAGCTTAGTTAGCGGTGGTGCGTGCTAAATCGGTGACGTCACTTGTTCTGAGACCTTGAAGTAGTGGTTCCCCTTGCTCTGCAAGGGCTGTGGCTTTTGTGGAGCGATGGGTAACGATGCTTCGTGGGAGGCTGTTGTCGATGTGTGCTGAGTGTCCCTGGTTCGAGCCCAGGTAGGGGCGAGGAGAAGGACGGAAGCTTTACTGTTACACAGAGAAGAATGGGAGAAACTCCCCAAATTCAGGTGTGCCAAGCTTGTAGCGTCATACCCAAGAAGACTCGAGTCTGTAATCGCTGCCAAGGATGCTTCAACAAAGTATTGAGTAAAGGGTCTGAATACTTTTGTAAATGTCATATTTCCGTTTTTATTTTTATAAATTTGCTAAAATTATTTTTAAAAATATACTGTTTTTGCTTTGTCATTATGGGGTACTGTGTGTAGATTGATGAGGGGAAAAAACAATTGAATCCGTTTTAGAATAAGGCTGTAACGTAACAAAATGTGGAAAAGGTCAAGGGGTCTGAATACTTTCTGAATGCAGTGTATATCTATTATTTGTTGTTTAATTGGGATCCATGGTCCGTGTTGACCCTGTTCTGGGTCCGTGGTCCGTGTTGACCCTGTTCTGGGTCCGTGTTGACCCTGTTCTGGGTCCGTGTTGAACCTGTTCTGGGTCCATGGTCCGTGTTGACCCTGTTCTGGGTCCGTGTTGACCCTGTTCTGGGTCCGTGTTGACCCTGTTCTTGGTCCGTGGTCCGTGTTGAACCTGTTCTGGGTCCATGGTCCGCGTTGACCCTGTTCTGGGTCCGTGTTGACCCTGTTCTGGGTCCGTGTTGACCCTGGTCTGGGTCCGTGTTGACCCTGTTCTGGGTCCGTATTGACCCTGTTCTGGGTCTGGATCCAGCCCGCAGTACGTTTATTGAGTTTAACTGTTCTAATGCTGATACAAAAAAAATAGCAACAGAGAAATATACAATACGACGAACTTAGCAAACGTGGCATTTGTGGTAAGTGCATGGAGGCCGCCATCTTAACTGAACTTTCGCTATTTGAAGAAGACACTGCTCTGATCGTTGACTGATCGCTCCCCAAAAACCCATAGAAATCCCCACCTAGTTTACTACTTTAAAATGGTGGAAGCCCTCTATGGCAACGTCCATGCAAAAAAAAACATATTATTTCCAAGTAGAGATCTCTATACATCTCTATGGTCGTACGTACCACAGAATGAACATAACGTCTGTGCTGACCTCTGCAGTCCATCATGAAGAACTACGACCTGAACCAGGATGGGTACATCTCTCTGGAGGACTTTAAGAAGATAGCAGCTAACTTCCCCTTCTCCTTCTGCAACAATGACAGTGACAGGTGAGAGAGAGTGAGAGAGAGAATGAGAGAATGAGAGAGAGAGTGAGAGAGATCCTGTGCCACAGATGGATGTGTGAACTCTCATCTTAAGAACATTCTGTCTCTAGATTTAACAATCTGTCACTCTCTTTCTCCTCCCATCCCTCCCTCCTCTCCTCCCATCCCTCCCTCTCTCCTCTTCCATCCCTCCCTCCTTCCCTCTCTCCTCCCATCCCTCCCTCCTCCCATCCTCCCTCTCTCCTCCCATCCCTTCCCTCTCTCTCTCTCTCCTCCCATCCCATCCCTCCCTCTCTCCTCCCATTCCTCCCTCTCTTGTCCCATCCCATCCCTCCCTCTCTCCTCTCCTCCCATCCCTCCCTCCCTCCCTCCTCCCATCCCTTCCTCTCTCCTCCCTCCCTCCCTCCTCCCATCCCTCCCTCCCTCCCCCATCCCATCCCTCCCTCCCTCCTCTCATCCCTCCCTCTCTCATCCCATCCCTCTCTCTCTCCTCCCATCCCATCCCTCTCTCCTCTCCCTCTCTCCTCCCATCCCTCCCTCTCTCCTCCCATCCCTCTCTCTCTCCTCCCATCCCTTCCAGAGAGGGGGAGATCAGTCATCAGCAGATCAACTCCTACTTCATGAGGGGGATGTCCGTATGTGCCAAACTAGGATACAACTTCAAGAACGTTCACAACTTCCACGAGACCACGTACAAGCGACCCACCTTCTGTGACACTTGTGGAGGCTTTGTGGGTATTGCATTGAGCTGGATGTTGTTAAAACTGTGATTTGGCTGAGATTCACTAACCATCTAATCCATGCTCTGTTGTGTCCTCTCTGTCGTGTCCTCTCTGTCGTGTCCTCTCTGCTGTGTCCTCTCTGTTGTGTCCTCTGTGTTGTGTCCTCTCTGCTGTGTCCTTTCTGTCGTGCCCTCTGTTGTGTCCTCTCTGCTGTGTCCTCTCTGTTGTAGCTGTGGGGAGTCATCAAGCAGGGCTTCCACTGTCGAGGTAAGATATCTCATCTAAGGTTCTCACAACAGCAACACTCACATTATGATGTCACAGTACCTTAGAACAATGGTTCCCAAACAAATGGGTCGGGGGGGGGGGGGGGGGTCCCTTTTCTTTTTAAAGGAACTCAGGCTGACTTTAAACTTACTCTCTTGAAAGTTGTAATAGTAGAAGTTACAATTTCTAAATATGGGTAGTGTATCATCAGTTCCTCTTGTCATGTTAGTCTTTACAAACCTCAGAGAGATATTTATAACATGAAATGTCCAGGTCAACCAGCCCAGGTCAACTGAAGTTTTTTTTGAAGCACAAAGATGTTGTAGTAATGTTTGATTTACTTAAATATCACATGAATACACATTAGACATGGCAAAATGCCTGTTACTCTCTCTCTCTCTCTTTCTCTCTCTCTCCCTCCCCCCTCCCTCCCCATCAGACTGTGGGGTAAACTGTCACAGACACTGCCAGGACCTGTGTGGGATGCAGTGTGTGAAGAGAGACAGGGTGTATGCTGGGTCATGTCCCTCCACCCCTGCCTCAGCCCTCACTCCTGTCCCAGACCTCCTGACCAAGGCGAACAGCTGGAGTAAGGCACACTCTATCACATCACCCTACTGCTAGTGACTGTCACTCTATCACATCACCCTACTGCTAGTGACTGGCTCTATCACATCACCCTACTGCTAGTGACTGGCTCTATCACATCACCCTACTGCTAGTGACTGGCTCTATCACATCACCCTACTGCTAGTAACTGTCACTCTATCACATCACCCTACTGCTAGTGACTGGCTCTATCACATCACCCTACTGCTAGTGACTGTCACTATCACATCACCCTACTGCTAGTGACTGTCACTCTATCACACCACCCTACTGCTAGTGACTGTCACTCTATCACACCACCCTACTGCTAGTGACTGTCACTATCACATCACCCTACTGCTAGTGACTGTCACTCTATCACATCACCCTACTGCTAGTGACTGGCTCTATCACATCACCCTACTGCTAGTGACTGTCACTATCACATCACCCTACTGCTAGTGACTGCCACTCTATCACATCACCCTACTGCTAGTGACTGGCTCTATCACACCACCCTACTGCTAGTGACTGTCACTCTATCACATCACCCTACTGCTAGTGACTGGCTCTATCACATCACCCTAATGCTAGTGACTGTCACTCTATCACATCACCCTACTGCTAGTGACTGGCTCTATCACATCACCCTACTGCTAGTGACTGGCTCTATCACATCACCCTACTGCTAGTGACTGGCTCTATCACATCACCCTACTGCTAGTGACTGGCTCTATCACACCACCCTACTGCTAGTGACTGTCACTCTATCACATCACCCTACTGCTAGTGACTGGCTCTATCACATCACCCTAATGCTAGTGACTGTCACTCTATCACATCACCCTACTGCTAGTGACTGGCTCTATCACATCACCCTACTGCTAGTGACTGGCTCTATCACATCACCCTACTGCTAGTGACTGGCTCTATCACATCACCCTACTGCTAGTGGCTGTCACTCTATCACATCACCCTACTGCCAGTGACTGGCTCTATCACATCACCCTACTGCTAGTGACTGGCTCTATCACATCACCCTACTGCTAGTGACTGGCTCTATCACATCACCCTACTGCTAGTGACTGGCTCTATCACACCACCCTACTGCTAGTGACTGTCACTCTATCACATCACCCTACTGCTAGTGACTGTAACTCTATCACATCACCCTACTGCTAGTGACTGGCTCTATCACATCAACCTACTGCTAGTGACTGTCACTCTATCACATCAATCTACAGTGACTGTCACTCTGTCACATCAACCTACTGCTAGTGACTGTCACTCTATCACATCAATCTACAGTGACTGTCACTCTATCACATCACCCTACTGCTAGTGACTGGCTCTATCACATCACCCTACTGCTAGTGACTGTCACTCTATCACATCACCCTACTGCTAGTGACTGGCTCTATCACATCACCCTACTGCTAGTGACTGTCATTCTATCACATCACCCTACTGCTAGTGACTGTCACTCTATCACATCACCCTACTGCTAGTGACTGGCTCTATCACATCACCCTACTGCTAGTGGCTGTCACTCTATCACATCACCCTACTGCTAGTGACTGGCTCTATCACATCACCATACTGCTAGTGACTGGCTCTATCACATCACCCTACTGCTAGTGACTGGCTCTATCACATCACCCTACTGCTAGTGACTGGCTCTATCACATCACCCTACTGCTAGTGACTGGCTCTAACACACCACCCTACTGCTAGTGACTGTCACTCTATCACATCACCCTACTGCTAGTGACTGTCACTCTATCACATCACCCTACTGCTAGTGACTGGCTCTATCGCATCACCCTACTGCTAGTGACTGTCACTCTATCACATCAATCTACAGTGACTGTCACTCTATCACATCAACCTACTGCTAGTGACTGTCACTCCATCACATCAATCTACAGTGACTGTCACTCTATCACATCAATCTACAGTGACTGTCACTCTATCACATCACCCTACTGCTAGTGACTGGCTCTATCACATAACCCTACTGCTAGTGACTGCCTCTATCACATCACCCTACTGCTAGTGACTGGCTCTATCACATCACCCTACTGCTAGTGACTGTCTCTCTATCACATCACCCTACTGCTAGTGACTGGCTCTATCACATCACCCTACAGTGACTGTCACTATATCACATCAACCTACAGTGACTGTCACTATCACATCAACCTACAGTGACTGTCACTATCACATCGACCTACAGTGACTGTCACTTTATCACATCAACCTACAGTGACTGTCACTCTATCACATCACCCTACAGTGACTGTCACTCTATCACATCAACCTACAGTGACTGTCACTCTATCACATCAACCTACAGTGACTGTCACTCTATCACATCAACCTACAGTGACTGTCACTATATCACATCAACCTACTGCTAGTGACTGGCTCTATCACATCAAACTACTGCTAGTGACTGTCTCTCTATCACACCACCCTACTGCTAGTGACTGTCACTCTATCACATCAATCTACAGTGACTGTCACTCTATCCCATCACCCTACAGTGACTGTCACTCTATCACATCACCCTACAGTGATTGTCACTCTATCACATCACCCTACAGTGACTGTCACATCAACCTACAGTGACTGTCATATCAATCTACAGTGACTGTCACCCTATCACATCACCCTACAGTGACTGTCACATCAATCTACAGTGACTGTCACATCAACCTACAGTGACTGTCACTCTATCACATCAATCTACAGTGACTATCATATCAACCTACAGTGACTGTCACTATAACATCAACCTACAGTGACTGTCACTCTATCACATCAACCTACAGTGACAGACACTCTATCACATCAACCTACAGTGACTGTCACTCTATCACATTAACCTACAGTGACTGACACTCTATCACATCGACCTACAGTGACTGTCACATCAACCTACAGTGACTGTCACTTTATCACATAAACCTACAGTGACTGTCACTATCACATCAACCTACAGTGACTGTCACTCTATCACATCAACCTACAGTGACTGTCACTATATCACATCAACCTACAGTGACTGTCACTCTATCACATCAACCTACAATGACCGTCACTGTCACATCAACCTACAGTGACTGTCCATATATATCAAATCAACCTACTGCTACAGTGACTGTCACTATCACATCAACCTACTGCTACAGTGACTGTCACCATCACATCAACCTACTGCAACAGTGACTGTCACTATCACATCAACCTACAGTGACTGTCACTATATCACATCAACCTACAGTGACTGTCACTCTATCACATCAACCTACAGTGACCGTCACTGTCACATCAACCTACAGTGACTGTCCATATATATCACATCAACCTACTGCTACAGTGACTGTCACTATCACATCAACCTACTGCTACAGTGACTGTCACTAACACATCAACCTACAGTGACTGTGACATCAACCTACAGTGACTGTCACATCAACCTACTGCTACAGTGACTGTCACTATCACATCAACCTACTGCTACAGTGACTGTCACTATCACATTAACCTAGTGCTACAGTGACTGTCACTATCACATTAACCTACTGCTACAGTGACTGTCACTATCACATCAACCTACTGCTACAGTGACTGTCACTAACACATCAACCTACTGCTACAGTGACTGTCACTATCACATTAACCTACTGCTACAGTGACTGTCACTAACACATCAACCTACTGCTACAGTGACTGTCACTATCACATCAACCTACTGCTACAGTGACTGTCACTAACACATTAACCTAGTGCTACAGTGACTGTCACTAACACATTAACCTACAGTGACTGTCACTATCACATTAACCTACTGCTACAGTGACTGTCACTATCACATTAACCTACTGCTACAGTGACTGTCACTATCACATTAACCTACTGCTACAGTGACTGTCACTATCACATTAACCTACTGCTACAGTGACTGTCACTATCACATCAACCTACTGCTACAGTGACTGTCACTAACACATCAACCTACTGCTACAGTGACTGTCACTATCACATTAACCTACTGCTACAGTGACTGTCACATCAACCTACTGCTACAGTGACTGTCACTAACACATCAACCTACTGCTACAGTGACTGTCACTATCACATTAACCTACTGCTACAGTGACTGTCACATCAACCTACTGCTACAGTGACTGTCACTATCACATTAACCTACTGCTACAGTGACTGTCACTAACACATTAACCTACTGCTACAGTGACTGTCACTAACACATCAACCTACAGTGACTGTCACATCAACCTACTGCTACAGTGACTGACTGGTTGATTGTTATATTCCCTAGAATAATAATGAGGTACTGTTGTGTTTATCCAAACAGGTTCGTCGGAAGACAACACCTTTGTTTTCCCCGGGGGTAACAGTAATTGGGGTAACAACCGTAATAGGAGGGACCTGGACCGGTCCACTCTGGGTAACAGGGGTGACTCTGCGCTCTCAGACCGGTCCACCCAGACAGACCCGGGGTTGTGGATGCCTGTGAGTGTGGACAAGAAGGGAAAACAGCAAGTTCTCCCTATAGAGAGAGACAGGGTAAGACCTGTAGTCAACACCAAATCAGACACAGCTCAGGTTTTTACAGGGTAAGACCTGTAGTCAACACCAAATCAGACACAGCTCAGGTTTTTACAGGGTAAGACCTGTAGTCAACACCAAATCAGACACAGCTCAGGTTTTTAAATTAACTATTTCACATGACCCTGTCTGTCTGAAACAGCCTGACCCTGTCTGTCTGAAACAGCCTGACCCTGTCTGTCTGAAACAGCCTGACCCTGTCTGTCTGAAACAGCCTGACCCTGTCTGTCTGAAACAGCCTGACCCTGTCTGCCTGACTGTGTCTGTCTGAAACAGCTGGACTCTGTATGTCTGAAACAGCCTGACCCTGTCTGTCTGACCCTGTCTGCCTGAAACGGTCTGCACTCTCCCTCCCCCCCAGGGCTGTGTTGTGACGCTTCCCCCTCCCTCCCCCCAGGGCTGTGTTGTTTCCCCCCCCCAGGGCTGTGTTGTGACTCTCCACCCACCCTCCCTCCCCCCAGGGCTGTGTTGTCTCCCCCCCTTCCTCCCCCCCCAGGTCTGTGTTATGACATCCCGCAGGGCTGTGTTGTTTCCCCCCCCCCCCCCCCCCCCCCCACCCCCAGGTCTGTGTTGTAACTCTCCACCCTCCCCCCAGGGCTGTGTTGTGACTCTCCACCCTCCCTCCCTCCCCCAGGGCTGTGTTGTCTCTCCCCCCCCCCAGGTCTGTTGTCCCCCCCCCCCCTCAGGTCTGTGTTGCGACTCCCCACCCTCCCTCCCCCCAGGGCTGTGTTGTGACTCTCCACCCTCCCTCCCTCCCCCAGGGCTGTGTTGTCTCCCCCCCCCCCCCCAGGTCTGTTGTCCCCCCCCCCCTCAGGTCTGTGTTGTGACTCTCCACCCCCCCTCCCCCCAGGGCTGTGTTGTCTCCCCCCTCCCAGGGCTGTGTTGTGACTCTCCACCCTCCCTCCCCCCCCCAGGGCTGTGTTGTGAAGCCCCAGAGATTCCTTGGCTCCTCCATGCCTGCCTCCTTCCTGCAGGAGAAGATGGAGGAACTCAACTTGATCAGAGATAAGAGCAGAGAACCCGACTGAGCTGGGACACTGGATACCCACGGACACACACACACACACACACACACACACACAAACGGACGGACACACACAGACGCGCGCACACATACGGACAGACACACACAAACTCATACACACCCAGACATCAAATAAACTGGGTTTGTGTGGGCTGTGTTTGAGCCAATGGGTTTGTTTCTCAATATGCATCCTACCGTGCTCCACACTCATGCTCCAAGTGAATTCTCTTCAGGACGTTCTCCCGAGTGAATTCTCCTCAGGACGTTCTCCCGAGTGAATTCTCTTCAGGACGTTCTCCCGAGTGCTTTCTCCTCAGGACGTTCTCCCGAGTGAATTCTCTTCAGGACGTTCTCCCGAGTGAATTCTCTTCAGGACGTTCTCCCGAGTGAATTCTCTTCATGACGTTCTCCCGAGTGAATTCTCTTGAGGTTGAGAGTGTGGAGAACACATAAAACTTTCCATTTGAGAAGCACTTCCCCCTACTGTATTACCTCACACTGCACCTCCCCATTCACCGACCCTCCTTCCAGCCAGGACAATGACGACAACAGACGAAGATATACACAAAGCTAACTTTTACTTCATAATTATCAGCTAGATATATGTGAATAGTTGTAATCTAGCTAGCCAACAGAAACGAATGTCATGCAAGGTACAGTCGATGTCAATTCTTTGTGGGTAGCTAGCTAACATTTTTTTCCCCGTGGCTAGCCAGTTAGCCCTATTGATTTACTATGGACTTAACCCATTCCTTCTTCTAGCCAGGACAATGGCAATAGAGACGATATATACACGAAGCAAATGTTTTACTTCATATCTATGAGCTAGCTATATGCTTGCTGTTTGGGGTTTTAGGCTGGGTTTCTGTACAGAACTTTGTGACATCAGCTGATGTAAGAATGGCTTTATAAATACGTTTATTTTGATTGATTGCTATATGTTTACTGTAATAATGTAGCTAACCAGGTAGAATAACAGGCAAAAAAACGACATAAACCAATGTTATCCAAGGTAGATATCAATTCTTCGTGAGCAGCAAGCTAACAATTATTTGTGGCTCTCTGGCTAGCTAACAGCAGTAGTTAGCCAGTTAGCTCTATTGACTTTACAATGGGCTTACGACCTACGCACACTACAGTGGGTACTGTAGGAAGGTAACCATGCCAAAACGGGCTGTATTTATTAACGTAGCAAGATAAAATATTGTAGTCAGGCAAAGTATATGATTAGCTAACATTTAAATTCCCAAGTCGCGTTGTATTTTTCGCTTCAGCTCAAGCAATGGCCGCCATTAATTTTAATCAAAATTTGTGTAATTTTGTATGTTGTGTTTTTGTAATCATATTTCTTTGCATACTTTCTGTTGAAGCTTACGTCGATGCATGCTAAAAAAAAAATATGTACGAATGGAACACGCATTCGAAAAGTACCCTCAATGCACTGTTTCGTATACTTTGATTTGGGACTCAACCCTGCGACCCTCCCGTGCTACAATATGCCACGGTATTATGGATTCTGATAAACACCCATTGATGTAACCACTTTTCCTGATCATTTTCGAGTAGAGTTCATGTAAAAAAAAAAAATGTTTTCCTGTGACTTCTACAATCTATTTTGGTTTTCTAAATATATACAGTGTATTCTAACTGTTATGTGACGTATAATGTATTTTTTTTCCATTTCTGAACATTCTTGAACGTTCTGTGGTGCTAAGCTCTTTTCTTCAACACCAGGGGTTGAATCCCAAATGGTACCCTATTCCCTATATAGGGCACTACTTTGATCACTACTAGATCCCTGGTCAAAAAGGTATTTAAAAAAAAAATAATAATAATAATTCGACAAGTCAGTTAAAAGATAAATTCTTATTTTCAATGACGGTCTAGGAACAGTGGGGTTAACTGGTCTAGGAACAGTGGGGTTAACTGGTCTAGGAACAGTGGGGTTAACTGGTCTAGGAACAGTGGGGTTAACTGGTCTATGAACAGTGTGGTTAACTGGTCTAGGAACAGTGGGGTTAACTGGTCTAGGAACAGTGGGTTAACTGGTCTAGGAACAGTGGGGTTAACTGGTCTAGGAACAGTGGGGTTAACTGGTCTAGGAACAGTGGGGTTAACTGGTCTAGGAACAGTGGGGTTAACTGGTCTAGGAACAGTGGGGTTAACTGGTCTAGGAACAGTGGGTTAACTGGTCTAGGAACAGTGGGTTAACTGGCCTAGGAACAGTGGGGTTAACTGGTCTAGGAACAGTGGGTTAACTGGTCTAGGAACAGTGGGGTTAACTGGTCTAGGAACAGTGGGGTTAACTGGTCTAGGAACAGTGGGGTTAACTGGTCTAGGAACAGTGGGGTTTACTGCCTTGTTCAGGGGAAGAACGTCAAATTTTTTTACCTTGTCAGCTCGAGGTTCGCTCTTGCAACCTTTCGGTTACTGGTCCCACACTCTAACCACTAGGCTACCCTGCCACACCAAGGTAGTGCACTATATAGGCAATAGGGTGCCATAGTGGACAGGGCCGTGGAGATGGACCTCCCAAGACTGCCTTAAAATCTTATACAACAAGCTACCCGGTAAGAATGACGGGACATGATTATACTAATGTCAGTAGTACAATGCAACACCTCTCTGTCCCTTCCACCTCCACCAAATACACACGGCCTTTATCAAAGCTTCTGCTGGACTGCATCCGTGAAACTACAGTAACGTTTCCAACCCTGTGATGTGATGATCGTTGTTGTACTGTTGTAATTATGTTCATATTCTGGCATCTCTGCTAATCTCAGTTTAGGGTGTCAGTGTGGTTTTTTGTTTTTTTTGTTTAAAGGAAATTTGAGGTGGGACTACAGGTAAATGATATGTTATTGTCAAGGCCTACTGTACTGAGTCTATACTGGGGTCCCAAATGGCACTCTATGCCCTATAGCGGACTATTACCTGGTCTGGAAGACTTGACCCTAGGCAACACAGTGACTAGGGTCTGTTTTCAATGATAGACTTACGTCAATGGGGGGGGGCTTTTGACCAGAGTCCTACTGTGTTTGGCTGGTAGGTAAGTCTTGAAAACCAGACCCTAGGCAACACAGTGACTTGGGTCTGGTTTCAACAATGGTTTATTTTGGCATTGAGGAACTACATCACTGGGGGGGGGGGGGGGTGGGATTTCTAGGGACCAAACAAACCACAAGACAGACAGACATGAGGCTAGAACGTCGCAAAAGTTTAGTGAAGGTAGTTGTGAAGGTAGTTGATGCAAACTTGCAACTTGTGAAATGCACCCATTAAAAATAACCTACAAAATCTTCATCTTTGCTAGTTCTAATTTATATATTACTCAAGAGTAGTGACTTAGTTCCACTATGCTACGTAGGTAGTGACATAATTCCTCTATGCTATGTAGGTAGTGACATAATTCCTCTATGCTACGTAGGTAGTGACATAGTTCCTTTATGCTACGTAGGTAGTGCCGTAATTCCTCTATGCTACGTAGGTAGTGACATAGTTCCTCTATGCTACGTAGGTAGTGACATAATTCCTCTATGCTACATAGGTAGTGACATAGTTCCTCTATGCTACGTAGGTAGTGACATAATTCCTCTATGCTACATAGGTAGTGACATAGTTCCTCTATGCTACGTAGGTAGTGACATAGTTCCTCTATGCTACACTACAGTTGATGTCGGAAGTTTACATACACCTTAGCCAAATACATTTAACTCACGTTTTTCACAATTCCTGACATTTAATAATCATACAAAATTCCCTGTCTTAGGTCAGTTAGGATCACCACTTTATTTTAAGAATGTGAAATATCAGAATAATAGTAGAGATAATTATTTATTTCAGCTTTTATTTCTTTCATCACATTCCCAGGGGGTCAGAAGTTTACATACACTCAATTAGTATTTGGTAGCATTGTCTTTAAATTGTTTCACTTGGGTCACATGTTTTGGGTATCCTTCCACAAGCTTCCCACAATAAGTTGGGTGAATGTTGGCCCATTCCTCCTGACAGAGCTGGTGTAACTGAGTCAGGTTTGTAGGCCTCCTTGCTCACACACACTTTTTCAGTTCTGCCCACAAATGTTCTATAGGATTGAGGTCAGGGCTTTGTTATGGCCACTCCAATACCTTGACTTTGTTGTCCTTAAGCCATTTTGCCACAACTTTGGAAGTATGCTTGGGGTCATTGTCCATTTGGAAGACCCATTTGCGACCATGCTTTAACTTCCTGACTGATGTCTTGAGATGTTGCTTCAATATATCCACATAACTTTCCTACCTCATGATGCCATCTATTTCGTGAAGTGCCCGTCTCTCCTGCAGCAAAGCACCCCCACAACATGATGCTGCCACCCCCGTGCTTCACGGTTGGGATGGTATTCTTCGGCTTGCAAGCCTCCCCCTTTTTCCTCCAAACATAACGATGGTCATTATGGCCAAACAGTTCTATTTTTGTTTCATCAGACCAGAGGACATTCTCCAACTTTTCGCACCTAAGTACTTTAATCTCTAGGAGACAGAACGAGTCTCCTTCCTGAGCGGTACGACGGCTGTGTTGTCCCATGGTGTTTATACTTGCGTAATATTGTTTGTACAGATGAGCATGGTACCTTCAGGCGTTGGACCAGACTTGTGGAGGTCGACAATTTATATTCTGAGGTCTTGGCTGATTTCTTTAGATTTTCCCATGATGTCAAGCAAAGAGGCACTGAGTTTGAAGGTAGGCCTTGAAATACATCCACAGGTACATCTCCAATTGACTCGAATTATGTCAATTACCCTATCAGGAGCTCCTAAAGCCATGACATCATCTTCTGGAATTTTCCAAGTTGTTTAGAGGCACAGTCAACTTAGTGTATGTAAACTTCTGACCCACTGGAATTGTGATACAGTGAATTATAAGTTAAATAATATGTCTGTAAGCAATTGATGGAAAAATGACTTGTGTCATGCACAAAGTAGATGTCCTAACCAACTTGCCAAAACTATAGTTTGTTAACAAGAAGTTTTAATGACTCCAACCTGAGTGTATGTAAACATCCGACTTCAACTGTAGATAGTGACGTGGTTCCTCTATGCTACGTAGGTAGTGACATAGTTCCTCTATGCTACGTAGGTAGTGACATAGTTCCTCTATGCTACATAGGTAGTGACATAGTTCCTCTATGCTACGTAGGTAGTGACATAGGTCTTCTATGCTACGTAGGTAGTGACATAGTTCCTCTATGCTACGTAGGTAGTGACATAGTTCCTCTATGCTACGTAGGTAGTGACATAGTTCCTCTATGCTACGTAGGTAGTGACATAGTTCCTCTATGCTACGTAGGTAGTGACATAGGTCTTCTATGACTAAAGAGTCCCATCATTGAAACCAAACCCTGGTCACGGTGTTACCTAGGCTCCGGTTTTCAAGACGATCTACTAGCCAAAGTAGGGGGCTCTGGTCAAAATAATAATAACAATATATGCCATTTAGCGGACATTTTATTTTATTTACCCAAAGCGACTCAAGTCATGTGTGCATACATTTTACATATGGGTGGTCCCGGGAATGGAACTCATTACCCTGGCATTACATGTCTCTACCGACTAAGCTACAAAAAGACCTGTTACGGAGTAGGAATATTCTAGACATATCCTATGGAATAGGGAAGAATTTGGGAGGCACAGTACCAGCCGAGGTGAGATTACGACGACTGGATACCCAAGACTATCTATGGACCGGACTATCTGTGTGTTTAATTATGATTTCTATTAAAAAAAAGTATTTTTGGTGGTTTTATGAAACGTTATACGAGTGATTCGTGACTACACACATGGACTCGGAGTGAGGAACACCGTTTATTAATTATGTTGAAATACTGATTTACAAATAAAACATAAAACTACTTCATAGTTTATGAATGGTTTATGAATTAATTGTTTTATTGTGTTGTGTTACCACTTACCAGACAGAGACACGGTATATAAACATGTGAATGTGAAACTAAATCGTTTAAACTTCAGTAATGATACAGACATCGTATAGGGTTCATTCATCTGTTGTATTGTTATCATATTATTGTTGTTGTCCAATAAAAACACATTCTGACAGGATTCAACACAAAGTCAAACATTTTAACATTAAACATTTTTTACAACAATAAAAAAAGGGTTGTTGCAATAAACAAAACAACTGAGTGGACTAACTAGTGGACTAACTAGTGGACTAACTAGTGGACTAACTAGTGGACTAACTAGTGGACTAACTAGTGGACTAACTAGTGGACTAACTAGTGGACTAACTAGTGGACTAACTAGTGGAATAACGAGTGGACAAACTAGTGGACTAACTAGTGGACACACCAGTGGACAGACCAGTGGACTAACTAGTGGACAAACCAGTGGACTAACTAGTGGACTAACTAGTGGACAAACTAGTGGAATAACTAGTGGACAAACTAGTGGACTAACTAGTGGACTAACTAGTGGACAAACTAGTGGACTAACTAGTGGACTAACTAGTGGACTAACTAGTGGACTAACTAGTGGACTAACTAGTGGAATAACGAGTGGACAAACTAGTGGACTAACTAGTGGACCAACTAGTGGACTAACTAGTGGACCAACTAGTGGACCAACTAGTGGACTAACTAGTGGACCAACTAGTGGACCAACTAGTGGACTAACTAGTGGACCAACTAGTGGACTAACTAGTGGACAAACTAGTGGACTAACTAGTGGACAAACTAGTGGACTAACTAGTGGACTAACTAGTGGACTAACTAGTGGACTAACTAGTGGACAAACTAGTGGACAAACTAGTGGACTAACTAGTGGACTAACTAGTGGACTAACATTCTGCTGTTAGTGGACAAACTAGTGGACAAACCAGTGGACTAACTAGTGGACAAACCAGTGGACTAACTAGTGGACTAACATCCTGCTGTTAGTGGACTAACTAGTGGACTAACTAGTGGACCAACATTCTGCTGTTAGTGGACAAACTAGTGGACAAACCAGTGGACAAACTAGTGGACACACCAGTGGACAGACCAGTGGACTAACTAGTGGACAAACCAGTGGACTAACTAGTGGACACACCAGTGGACAGACCAGTGGACTAACCAGTGGACAAACAAGTGGACAAACATTCTGCTGTTAGTGGACAAACCAGTGGACTAACTAGTGGACAAACCAGTGGACTAACTAGTGGACAAACCAGTGGACTAACTAGTTGACAAACCAGTGGACTAACTAGTGGACTAACTAGTGGACTAACTAGTGGACTAACTAGTGGAAAAACATTCTGCTGTTAGTGGACAAACCAGTGGACTAACTAGTGGACGAACATTCTGCTGTTAGTGGACAAACCAGTGGACTAACTAGTGGACTAACTAGTGGACAAACATTCAGCTGTTAGTGGACAAACTGGTGAACAAATTTCCTAAATTAAACTCATTTTTAGCAAAATTCCTGGTGATATTAATATTTTTGGACCAAAAATAACCCCCGCCTCAAATAAAAAACCAAACATTTTTTTTGGTGGGAACAATTAATTTTATTGTGGGGCATAAACCGCCTTTTGTTGACCCCTGCTGTAAAGGTTAGAGGTCAGAGGTTACTGGGAGGAACCTGATGCCCCCTGACCTCCCTGCCCCTGTGAACCCTGACCTGGTTGACCCTGCCCCTGGCCGGCATAGTTCCCATACTGGCCATAGTACTGGTTCCACTGAGACTGGTTCTGGTAGTACTGCTGCCACTGCTGGGCATACTGCGAGAGAGAGAGGCAATACAGTGAATAAATACCATATCTCTCAGTGAATAAATACCCTATCTCTCAGTAATTAAATACCCTATCTCTCAGTAATTAAATACCCTATCTCTCAGTGATTAAATACCCTACATCTCAGTAATTAAATACCCTATCTCTCAGTGATTAAATACCCTATCTCTCGGTGATTAAATACCCTATCTTTCAGTGAATAAATACCCTATCTCTCAGTGATTAAATACCCCCTCTCTCAGTGATTACATACCCTATCTCTCTGTGATTAAATACCCTATCTCTCCGTGATTAAATACCCTATCCAGCTGAAGTTTCTAAAATGATTAAATACCCTATCCAATAACTTCAGGCTGATACTGGAGGTTAGCTGTAGCACGGTTACCCGAGTTCACCTGAATCCTGGCATACTACCGTTGTTGCTACTATGGTAACTACCTGCTGGTACTGCTGGTTTCTTTGGTAACTACATACGGGTACTGCTGGTTGCTATGGTAACTACCGGCGGATACTGCTGGTTGCTAGGGTAACTACCTGCTGGTACTGCTGGTTGTAGTTCTGCTGTTGGCTGTAGGTCTGTCCTGCGGCAGCTGGCGTAGACTCGCTGTAACTCTGAGTTTGGCTGTATCCTGGGTACTGACTGTAGCTCCCGTAGGTGTAACCCTGTTGGTAGTTGCCTTGATTGTAGCTGCTGGGGTTGTAACTCTGGAGGAGAGAGAAAGAAAAGCATGTCGGAAAACTAAAACAGACTCCATTACTACTTTTAAACTATTCAACGTTAACTAAAAATATACTGGCCCAGCCATGGGGTACATTAGGGTAATACAGTAGGGTCCTGGGGTAGTTTACTAATACAGTAGGGTCCTGGGGTAGTTTACTAATACAGTAGGGTCCTGGGGTAGTTTACTAATACAGTAGGGTCCTGGGGTAGTTTACTAATACAGTAGGGTCCTGGGGTAGTTTACTAATACAGTAGGGTCCTGGGGTAGTTTAATACAGTAGGGTCCTGGGGTAGTTTATTAATACAGTAGGGTCCTGGGGTAGTTTACTAATACAGTAGGGTCCTGGGGTAGTTTACTAATACAGTAGGGTCCTGGGGTAGTTTACTAATACAGTAGGGTCCTGGGGTAGTTTAATACAGTAGGGTCCTGGGGTAGTTTATTAATACAGTAGGGTCCTGGCGGTAGTTTACTAATACAGTAGGGTCCTGGGGTAGTTTACTAATACAGTAGGGTCCTGGGGTAGTTTACTAATACAGTAGGGTCCTGGGGTAGTTTAATACAGTAGGGTCCTGGGGTAGTTTATTAATACAGTAGGGTCCTGGGGTAGTTTATTAATACAGTAGGGTCCTGGGGTAGTTTACTAATACAGTAGGGTCCTGGGGTAGTTTATTAATACAGTAGGGTCCTGGGGTAGTTTATTAATACAGTAGGGTCCTGGGGTAGTTTACTAATACAGTAGGGTCCTGGGGTAGTTTAATACAGTAGGGTCCTGGGGTAGTTTACTAATACAGTAGGGTCCTGGGGTAGTTTACTAATACAGTAGGGTCCTGGGGTAGTTTATTAATACAATAGGGTCCTGGCGGTAGTTTACTAATACAGTAGGGTCCTGGGGTAGTTTATTAATACAGTAGGGTCCTGGGGTAGTTTACTAATACAGTAGGGTCCTGGGGTAGTTTACTAATACAGTAGGGTCCTGGGGTAGTTTACTAATACAGTAGGGTCCTGGCGGTAGTTTACTAATACAGTAGGGTCCTGGGGTAGTTTACTAATACAGTAGGGTCCTGGGGTAGTTTACTAATACAGTAGGGTCCTGGGGTAGTTTACTAATACAGTAGGGTCCTGGGGTAGTTTACTAATACAGTAGGGTCCTGGGGTAGTTTACTAATACAGTAGGGTCCTGGGGTAGTTTACTAATACAGTAGGGTCCTGGGGTAGTTTATACAGTAGGGTCCTGGGGTAGTTTACTAATACAGTAGGGTCCTGGCGGTAGTTTACTAATACAGTAGGGTCCTGGGGTAGTTTACTAATACAGTAGGGTCCTGGGGTAGTTTACTAATACAGTAGGGTCCTGGGGTAGTTTACTAATACAGTAGGGTCCTGGGGTAGTAGGGTCCTGGGGTAGTTTACTAATACAGTAGGGTCCTGGGGTAGTTTACTAATACAGTAGGGTCCTGGGGTAGTTTACTAATACAGTAGGGTCCTGGGGTAGTTTACTAATACTCAGGGTCCTGGGGTAGTTTACTAATACAGTAGGGTCCTGGGGTAGTTTATTAATACAGTAGGGTCCTGGGGTAGTTTACTAATACAGTAGGGTCCTGGGGTAGTTTACTAATACAGTAGGGTCCTGGGGTAGTTTACTAATACAGTAGGGTCCTGGGGTAGTTTACTAATACATCAGGGTCCTGGGGTAGTTTACTAATACAGTAGGGTCCTGGGGTAGTTTAATACAGTAGGGTCCTGGGGTAGTTTACTAATACAGTAGGGTCCTGGGGTAGTTTACTAATACAGTAGGGTCCTGGGGTAGTTTATTAATACAATAGGGTCCTGGCGGTAGTTACAGTAGGGTCCTGGGGTAGTTTAATACAGTAGGGTCCTGGGGTAGTTTATTAATAATAGGGTCCAGTTTACTAATACAGTAGGGTCCTGGGGTAGTAATACAGTAGGGTCCTGGGGTAGTTTACTAATACAGTAGGGTCCTGGGGTAGTTTACTAATACAGTAGGGTCCTGGGGTAGTTTACTAATACAGTAGGGTCCTGGGGTAGTTTATTAATACAGTAGGGTCCTGGGGTAGTTTACTAATACAGTAGGGTCCTGGGGTAGTTTACTAATACAGTAGGGTCCTGGGGTAGTTTACTAATACAGTAGGGTCCTGGGGTAGTTTAATACATAAGTGTCCTGGGGTAGTTTACTAATACAGTAGGGTCCTGGGGTAGTTTAATACAGTAGGGTCCTGGGGTAGTTTACTAATACAGTAGGGTCCTGGGGTAGTTTACTAATACAATAGGGTCCTGGGGTAGTTTACTAATACAGTAGGGTCCTGGGGTAGTTTACTAATACAGTAGGGTCCTGGGGTAGTTTACTAATACAGTAGGGTCCTGGGGTAGTTTACTAATACAGTAGGGTCCTGGGGTAGTTTACTAATACAGTAGGGTCCTGGGGTAGTTTACTAATACAGTAGGGTCCTGGGGTAGTTTACTAATACAGTAGGGTCCTGGGGTAGTTTACTAATTCAGTCATTCACGTGTTTCTAAAATATTTAAATCTCAAAATAGGACGTTGCCCCTTTAAGAGAAGTACTTTTGAAAATATATATAAATCTGGCTACAGTAGTCTAGCTAAGACGAATGCTAGGTGTATTTTTGTAGCTTTCTTTTTGCCGACTATCAACCGTAGCCAGCATATTGCTAGTATGTTCACTATTGAAGGTTTACGTTTGTAAATCACTTTCCCTTAAAAACATATTTTTTTATTTTTATAAATAAGCTCAGCGAATAGATTGATGGGCACTTCTTTTTCCCTCTGGGCTGCCCGCTGTGTGGCGGCATCAACTCACATACTGCTCGAGAAGTTGCGACTCGCGATGAGCGTAGTTGAATGAATGGCCAATCATATTGCTCAAATTACAAATAGCATGACTTTTCTGACATGTAGTCTTCAGTGGTTTTCAAATCGGTAGACTGCGACAGAGCAGGTAAATGTTGAACTGGATTGCCAAAATGCGCCGAGAAGCTACTGGGCCGGCCCAGCGGTGTCACGTCCTGACCTTAGTTTCCTTTTTTCATGTCTCTATTTTAGTTTGGTCAGGGCGTGAGTTGGGGTGGGCATTCTATGTTTTTGTGTTCTAGGTTTTGTATTTCTGTGTTTGGCCTGGTATGGTTCCCAATCAGAGGCAGCTGTCGATCGTTGTCTCTGATTGAGAACCATACTTAGGCAGCCTGTTTTCCCACTATGATTTGTGGGTAGTTGTTTTCTGTTTAGTGTGTATTCACCTGACAGAACTGTTTTGTTTCTTTCAATCACTTTGTTATTTTGTTTCGTGTGTTCAGTTCGAATAAATTGACATGGACACTTACCACGCTGCATATTGGTCCGATCCTTCCTACTCCCTCATCAGAAGAGGAGGACCATCGTTACAAGCGGGCTATAATTTATGTCGTACCCTGATTCATAGCACATTGTTAGTGTCAGGACTTTTTCCTGACTATTTCACCCGACCAGGAAAACCTCTAGTTGATGGGCTATGACACAGAGTTTTTCCTGCTCAGGTAAAACTCATATCCTCTCCATTAATGTGCAGACAGATAGACAGCAGGTGTATCCATGGTTACCTGGTTGTATCCCCCTTTGCTGTAGGGCGCCGGGCGGTTGTAGCCTCCTGACTGTTGGTTACGGTTGTACCCTCCCCTCGGAGCCGACGACCCCCCCTCACGGTAGTTACCGTTCCCACCCCAGCGGTTGCCGGTGTAGCCGCCACGGTTGTTGCCTGAAACAGAGCGAGACATACAGGGACATCTCTTAGAGCAGGGCCTAGCCCAGACACGGTGAAAAGCAGTGGATTGGTGTAAGCAACAACCGCCCTAAATCAGTCCCTCCCTCTTAAATCCCCCTGATGGGAGAGTGTACGAATGCACACTTCAGGAGAAAAGTGTGAGTGACTGACCTGGGGAGGAGTCTGTTCCTTCCTTACCCCTTCTGTATCCGCCTGCGTCTCTACTCTGGTATCCTACGCCGCCGCGAGGACCGCCACGGTCGTCATAGCGCTGGTAGCCTCCGCCGTTGCCACGGAACCCTCCCGGACGGTTGTCATGGCGTTTGTCGGGGGGTGGGCCGGCCTTGCGTCCCTCCTCGTTGTATTCCTTCACCAGATTGAAAGCCTCTTCCCGCTGCAGCTCCACAAAAATCACCTCTTCCAGGAAGTCGCTGGGCTCAGGGAGCAGGAAGTTGGCTGGAAGCCAGGATGGAGAGATGACCACCGAGAGAGACAGATGGAGGAGACGGACCGGTCCAGGATGACAGGATAGAGAGAGAGAAAGAGAGAGAGAGGAGAGGTTGTAGCGAAGGCCAGATCAGCCAACACCACCGGGAGACAAAATGAAAAGATAAATTATTATCACATAATGATGAGGGGAATCATAGAAAAGAGAAAGAACTGGGAGGAGATGGAAGGAGGCAGGCTGTGAAGGCTGAGGGTAGACTGTGAAGGCTGAGGGTAGGCTGTGAAGGCTGAGGGTAGGCTGTGAAGGCTGAGGGTAGGCTGAGGGTAGACTGTGAAGGCTGAGGGTAGACTGTGAAGGCTGAGGGAAGGCTGAGGGTAGACTGTGAAGGCTGAGGGTAGACTGTGAAGGCTGAGTGAAGGCTGAGGGTAGACTGTGAAGGCTGAGGGTAGGCTGAGGGTAGACTGTGTAGCATGAGGGTATGCTGTGAAGGCTGATGGTAGACTGTGTAGGCTGATTGTATGCTGTGTAGGCTGAGGGTAGACTGTAAGCTGAGGGTAGGTGGGGGAAGACTGATTGTATGCTGTGTAGGCTGAGGGTAGGCTGAGGGTAGACTGTGAAGCCTTAGGGTAGACTGTGAAGGCTGATTGTATGCTGTGTAGGCTGAGGGTGGGCTGAGGGTATGCTGTGAAGGCTGAGTGTAGGAGCGTTCTGTAGACTGAGGGTAGGAGGGTTCTGTAGGCTGAGGGTAGGAGGGGTTCTATAGGCTGAGGGTAGGAGGGTTCTGCAGACTGAGGGTAGAAGGGGTTCTGTAGACTGAGGGTAGGAGGGTTCTGCAGACTGAGGGTAGGAGTGGTTCTGCAGACTGAGGTTAGGAGGGGTTCCATAGACTGAGGGTAGGAGGGGTTCTGTAGACTGAGGGTAGGAGGGGTTCTGTAGACTGAGGGTAGGGGGGGGTTCTGCAGACTGAGGGTAGGAGGGGTTCTATAGACTGAGGGTAGGAGGGGTTCTGCAGACTGAGGGTAGGAGGGGTTCTATAGACTGAGGGTAGGAGGGTTCTGTAGACTGAGGGTAGGAGGGGTTCTGAAGACTGAGGGTAGGAGGGGTTCCATAGACTGAGGGTCGGAGCGTTCTATAGACTGAGGGTAGGAGGGTTCTGTAGACTGAGGGTAGGAGCGTTCTATAGACTGAGGGTAGGAGGGGTTCTGTAGACTGAGGGTAGGGGGGGGTTCTTCAGACTGAGGGTAGGAGGGGTTCTGTAGACTGAGGGTAGGGGGGGGTTCTTCAGACTGAGGGTAGGAGGGTTCTGCAGACTGAGGTTAGGAGGGGTTCCATAGACTGAGGGTAGGAGGGGTTCTGTAGACTGAGGGTAGGAGGGGTTCTGTAGACTGAGGGTAGGAGGGGTTCTATAGACTGAGGGTAGGGGGGGTTCTGCAGACTGAGGGTAGGAGGGGTTCTATAGACTGAGGGTAGGAGGGGTTCTGCAGACTGAGGGTAGGAGGGGTTCTATAGACTGAGGGTAGGAGGGTTCTGTAGACTGAGGGTAGGAGGGGTTCTGCAGACTGAGGGTAGGAGGGTTCTGTAGACTGAGGGTCGGAGCGTTCTATAGACTGAGGGTAGGAGGGTTCTGTAGACTGAGGGTAGGAGCGTTCTATAGACTGAGGGTAGGAGGGTTCTATAGACTGAGGGTAGGAGGGGTTCTGCAGACTGAGGGTAGGAGGGGTTCTATAGGCTGAGGGTAGGTGGGTTCTGTAGACTGAGGGTAGGAGCTTCTATAGACTGAGGGTAGGAGGGTTCTATAGACTGAGGGTAGGAGGGTTCTATAGACTGAGGGTAGGAGGGGTTCTGTAGACTGGCTGTTTGGCTACTGCAGTCAGAACAAATTCAACCTCCAGAGAACCTGGAGGAAACATTTGTTCAAGCGAACACAGAGGAGCGGGGGAGGGGAGGGGAGGGGAGGAGGAAGCGCCACTGCAAACCAAGTGCTGCCGTAACACTGCTCTTAAAACAGTTGTCAAAAAGGACTGACACATGACTGACACATGACTGACACATGACTGACACATGACTGCTGGTCTGAACATGAGTCAGCTCACCGACAGCCAATAAGCTTGTCAACAGCCCTTGCAGACTGAGTGTCCACTACTTTTTGACAGTAAGTTAGTTCAATTTAGAGCACATCCTCAGTTTGCAGTGCAACAGGTCAGCGGGTTGGCAGGGGCAACACAGAGGGGCAACATAGAGGGGCAACATAGAGGAGCAACATAGAGGGGCAACACAGAGGGGAAACACAGAGGGGCAACATAGAGGGGCAACACAGAGGGGAAACACAGAGGGGCAACATAGAGGGGCAACACAGAGGGGCAACACAGAGGGGCAACATAGAGGGTTAACATAGAGGGGCAACATAGAGGGGAAACAGAGGGACAACACAGAGGGGCAACACAGAGGGGAAACACAGAGGGGCAACATAGAGGGACAACATAGAGGGGCAACATAGAGGGACAACATAGAGGGACAACATAGAGGGCAACACAGAGGGGCAACACAGAGGGGCAACATAGAGGGGCAACACAGAGGGACAACATAGAGGGGAAACACAGAGGGGCAACACAGAGGGGCAACATAGAGGGACAACATAGAGGGGCAACATAGAGGGACAACATAGAGGGACAACATAGAGGGACAACATAGAGCGCAACACAGAGGGGCAACATAGAGGGACAACATAGAGGGGCAACATAGAGGGGAAACAGAGGGGCAACATAGAGGGACAACATAGAGGGGCAACATAGAGGGGAAACAGAGGGGCAACATAGAGGGACAACATAGAGGGGCAACATAGAGGGACAACATAGAGGGGAAACACAGAGGGGCAACATAGAGGGACAACATAGAGGGGCAACATAGAGGGGTAACAGAGGGGGAACAGAGGGGAAACATAGAGGGACAACATAGAGGGACAACATAGAGGGGCAACATAGAGGGGCAACACAGAGGGACAACATAGAGGGGCAACATAGAGGGAGGCTCAAAGGGTACTGCATCTTAAATATGTCCGGAGGCTGGAAGCATGGGGGGCAGGGAAGGAGGCAGGGGTTGGGTTGGGGGGCAGGGGTTGGGAGGGGGGGCAGGGAAGGAGGCAGGGGTTGGGAGGGGGGGCAGGGAAGGAGGCAGGGGTTGGGGAGGGGGGGCAGGGAAGGAGGCAGGGGTTGGGGAGGGGGGGCAGGGAAGGAGGCAGGGGTTGGGATGGGGGGGGCAGGGGTTGGGGGGGAAGGAGGCAGGTGTTGGGGAGGGGGGGCCAGGGGTTGGGGGCCAGGGAAGGAGGCAGGGGTTGGGAGGGTGGGCAGGGGTTGGGGGGGAAGGAGGCAGGGGTTGGGGAGGGGGGGCCAGGGGTTGGGGGGCAGGGAAGGATGCAGGGGTTGGGGAGGGGGGGCCAGGGGTTGGGGGGCAGGGAAGGATGCAGGGGTTGGGGAGGGGTTGGGGGGCAGGGAAGGATGCAGGGGTTGGGGAGGGGAGGGGGGGCAGGGAAGGAGGCAGGGGTTGGGGAGGGGAGGGGGGGCAGGGAAGGAGGCAGGGGTTGGGAGAGCATCTTCCAAGATTTGATTTTAGAGACAAAAACATAGAAAAAAGTAAAGTAGATCTGTTGTTTTTTTTTGGTTTATTGGTTGGTTGGTTTTGTTTCCACATGGTTGTTCCTACCTTTCATTTCTAACACAGCCTGATCTGGCACATCCTTCCCCTGTTCATCAGTTTGTCTTAACGTTCGCTCTTTAAAGTCCTCCTCCGTGGGACATATTACAATAGCCTTGCGCTGAAACCCCTCAAAAGGGCGCATTTTTCGTCTCTGGGCTGATCCATAAACATTTGTCTAGCAATGGTGACACAAGGAAAGAGGTAGAAGGCTGTTTGTTATCGTTTACTTGTTGTTGTTTACTTGTTGTGTTATGGACAGGCTTTGTTTTCCTCTGGCAGGGAAGCCGGGAACCCTGAAATAATGAAGGTAGAGAGGTGTTTTACCCTGGTTGGTTTTTACTCTTTGGGTGGTTAACTAGCGGGTGGTATTTCACTCACTCTCCCCAGGCCACAGACCTACCTTCCCAGACTGCACCTCTCCACGTCGTCTTCAAGATCCTGTTACTGTCACAGAGCGAAGGGGACCCTTTAAACAACTAGCCTGCCCTGTATCTTTAAAGGTAACATTTCTTGAGATTTGGGTAACGGTGTGGCGTGCGGACGATACCGTTGATCATGAATGCGGATATTTAACTCTTAAAATTCTCATCTACAAGTGGCACTAAAACGACTACAGTCCTAAACGACTTTCGTGGTTAACTTCATGTCCTCAAACAGTCCTTCCCATGATTCAGTTATCTGGTTGATTCCCAATGTATCTGAACAATGATTGACTTGACACTAGTGGAAATGTGAATCTACACCTGCCAGGGTCCCCTTGACTTACCTGTGCTTACCTGGTTGTCACGGTCGTCCTCCTGTCCCGTAGACACACACGCACACACAAAGATACAACCTACCTGTTGCTACTCACGGTTTCCACGGTTACCGGCAGACACCTCTGTTAGACTGACTTACCGTTAGTAACCGCAGCAACGACGTCTCTCTGGAAAACTTCTAAATGGTTAGTCTCCTCATCTTTTCCACTTACCTTCGGGGGGTTAATTCATTTAACAACAGAAAACACAGGCTGGCTGTTTTATCATTAAGGCTATCAACGGTCGGTCTGTCTCGTTATAATTACCATGGCAACAGAAGCTGTTTGTCTTTACTCACCAGGCAGAGTTATACTGTTTGTAAACATCTTTACAAAGTCAACAGGACTACAGATGCATAAAAACACATAAAATACTGTAATAATAATAATAATAATAATACAGTAAAATACTGTAGTAATAATACAGTAAAATACTGTAGTAATATTACAGTAAAATACTGCAGTAATAATACAGTAAAATACTGTAGTAATAATAATAATAATACAGTAAAATACTGTAGTAATAATACAGTAAAATACTGTAGTAATAATACAGTAAAATACTGTAGTAATAATACAGTAAAATACTGTAGTAATATTACAGTAAAATACTGCAGTAATAATACAGTAAAATACTGTAGTAATAATAATAATAATACAGTAAAATACTGTAGTAATAATACAGTAAAATACTGTAGTAATAATACAGTAAAATACTGTAGTAATAATACAGTAAAATATTGTAGTAATAATACAGTAAAATACTGTAGTAATAATACAGTAAAATACTGTAGTAATAATACAGTAAAATTCTGTAGTAATAATACAGTAAAATACTGTAAAAGAACAACAAAAGGGTTGTAGCTGAATAATACTGAGACGGATGGAAGATAACACGAAGGACCTAATAAACAGTTGTCCTTTATAAAATAGAAAAACAACGGTATAAATGGCAACAAGATGGTCAACAACCATAGTGTCTTCTACTCTATCATCAACATGACCTGCAAGATAAATAAATAGTTAATTAGAGAGATCAGAGGTCAGCAGAGCCGTATTACACACACACAGGAAGCAGAAAGCAGTCAAGAGGAAGCGGTAGGTACCGTACCTGGTCCAGGATGTAGTTGCGTCTCTTGCGTGCGGCGATCTGGATGAGGCGGTTGAGACACTGAGTGGCCTGTTGGATCAGAACGTCCCAACGACCGGCGTAGTTCTTCTGACGACGCAGACCCATCACCTGGTAGGAAGGACATAGCTCTTATACGGGGGGGGGGGGGGGGGGGGGGGTCTATTTTTAGATAACTAGATAACACACTCAAGCCTAGCAGTAACACACCTCATTCAGCTTCTAGTTGACTAAATTGACAATTGTGAACGATTGAATTAGTTGTGTAGCCCCACCTGTGACCTCAGAGAGCTGAAGGTTATTTTTATTTTACCTTGATTTTACTAGGCAAGTCAGTTAAGAACAAATTCTTATTTTCAATGACGGCCTAGGAACAGTGGGTTAACTGCCTTGTTCAGGGGCAGAACGACAGATTTGTACGTTGTCAGCTCGGGGGATTGCCCAATGGCTTACCTTCATCTTCTCCATGATGGCGTTGGTTCCCAGGGTGTTGTATTTCATCTCCGGGTGACTCTCAGTATGTTTTGAGGCCCAGGTGGTCTTGCCACAGGCTGGCAGACCCACCATCATGAGGATCTAGACAGAGACAGGGATGAAAATGAAGATAGCCCGTTAGCCCGAGGCTAGTACTTTTCAGACCCGGCTAGTAGTAAATAACTAGCCCGTAGCGTTGGGGGGGGTCGATACTGTTACATAGCATATACTTTTTTGGGACATTTTTGGATATTATATTGATACTTTGACTCCAATTGTTGATTCACTATATAGCATCAGCTAGCGCTATTTTTTTTTTTTTAAAATTATAAATATTTGTTGATTTGGCTGTCCCTGAGCCAAAACTCTGGTATTGTTCCTCCTGTAGTTGGTTCTCCATCTTGTTTTTAAAACAGTGAACAACATGCTCTAAGCACTTTTATTTACATAACGGATCAAAACTCATTGTCTCGTTGCAGCAGACATATACATTTTAGGGTAGCCTAGTCGTTAGAGTGTAGAGGTGGCAGGTAGCCTAGTGGTTAGAGTGTGGAGGCGGCAGGGTAGCCTAGTGGTTAGAGTGTAGAGGTGGCAGGGTAGCCTAGTGGTTAGAGTGTAGAGGCGGCAGGTAGCCTAGTGGTTAGAGTGTAGAGGTGGCAGGGTAGCCTAGTGGTTAGAGTGTAGAGGTGGCAGGTAGCCTAGTGGTTAGAGTGTGGAGGCGGCAGGGTAGCCTTGTGGTTAGAGTGGAGGGGCGGCAGGGTAGCCTAGTGGTTAGAGTGGAGGGGCGGCAGGGTAGCCTAGTGGTTAGAGTGGAGGGGCGGCAGGGTAGCCTAGTGGTTAGAGTGGAGGGGCGGCAGGGTAGCCTAGTGGTTAGAGTGTAGAGGCGGCAGGTAGCCTAGTGGTTAGAGTGTAGAGGTGGCAGGGTAGCCTAGTGGTTAGAGTGTAGAGGTGGCAGGTAGCCTAGTGGTTAGAGTGTGGAGGCGGCAGGGTAGCCTTGTGGTTAGAGTGGAGGGGCGGCAGGGTAGCCTAGTGGTTAGAGTGGAGGGGCGGCAGGGTAGCCTAGTGGTTAGAGTGGAGGGGCGGCAGGGTAGCCTAGTGGTTAGAGTGGAGGGGCGGCAGGGTGGCCTAGTGGTTAGAGTGGAGGGGCGGCAGGGTAGCCTAGTGGTTAGAGTGGAGGGGCGGCAGGGTAGCCTAGTGGTTAGAGTGGAAGGGCGGCAGGGTAGCCTAGTGGTTAGAGTGGAGGGGCGGCAGGGTGGCCTAGTGGTTAGAGTGTGGAGGCGGCAGGGTAGCCTAGTGGTTAGAGCGTAGAGGCGGCAGGGTAGCCTAGCAGTTAGAGTGGAGGGGCGGCAGGGTGGCCTAGTGGTTAGAGTGTGGAGGCGGCAGGGTAGCCTAGTGGTTCGAGCATTGGACTAGTCACCAAAAGGTTGCAAGATCGAATCCCCCCAAGCTGACCAGGTACAAATCTGTTGTTCTGCCCCTTGAACAAGGCAGTTAACCCACTGTTCCTAGGGCCGTCATTGTAAATAAGAATTTGTTCTTTAACTGACTTGCCTAGTTAAATAAAGATTTTAAAAATAATAATAATATTCAGCAGATCCAGGGTGCCTTGCTCAAGGGCACATCAGATTTTTCATTTAGTCAGCTCGGGGATTCGAACAAGCAACCTTTCGATTACTGGCCCAACCGCTTAAGTGCTAAGCTACCTGCCGCCCCATATAGAGAGCAATATGTTTGGAACATCAAATCACAATAATATCGAAAAGCAAAACACAAGAGAATCGTAATACCAATCATATCGGGACCGAAGTATCGAGACAATGAAGTTTAAAGTTGTACTTTTTGAAGAATTCAGGACCCATGCCAACTCTTTTTAACCTCCTGAGGGGAAAGAGGTGCTGTCGTGCCTTCTTCACCACTGTGCGTGTGTGGACCATTTTAAGTCCTTAGTGATTTCGACAACAGAGGAACTTGAAGCTCTCGACCCGCTCCACTGCAGCCCCGTCGATGTGGACGGGGGCGTGCTCGCCCCCCCCCCCCCCTCGTTTCCTGTCGTCCACGATCAGCTCCTTGGTCTTACTGTCATTGAGGGAGAGATTGCTGTCCCGGCACCACATTGCCATGTCACTGACCTTCTCTGTGTAGGCTCATCGTTGCCGGTGATCAGGCCTATTACCATCGTGTCGTCAGCAAACTTGATGATGGTGTTGGAGTAGTGCGTGGCCACACAGACGTGGGTGAACAGGGAGTACTTGAGGGGACTAAGCACACTCCCTTGTGGGGCCCCCGTGTTGAGGATCAGCGTGACGGAGGTGATGTTGCCTCCCCTTACTACCTGGGGGCGGCCCGTCAGGAAGTCCAGGATCCAGTTGCAGAGGGAGGTGTTTAGTCCCAGGGTCCTTAGCTTGGAGGCGAGCTTGGAGGGGACTATGGTGTTGAACGCTGAGTTGTAGTCAATGAACAGCATTGTGTTCCTCTTATCTCGGCAGGTGAGGGCAGTGCGGAATGCAAATGAGATGACGTGGTCTATGGATCTGTTAGAGTGATATGCAAATGAGATGACGTCGTCTATGGAATCTGTTAGGGCGGTATGCAAATTGGAGTGGCTCTAGGGCAGGATTCCCCAGCTTGCGGCCCGAATTTGACTCGCAGGTATTCCCACGCACAATAGAGAGACTGGTGATCAAATGGAAAGAAGATTTGAAATTATGATGTTTTAGTCAAATATTATATCTATTTGGGCTTCTTGCGGTCATTTTTGCAGTCTACAAATTATTTGTAATTATTGTTTTCGGTCCCCCTGTCCATCCATCCGCTGAAGAAAAGAATCGGCCCGCAGCTGATGAGTTGATGATCCCTGCTCTAGGGTGTCTGGGATGATGGGAGTTGATGATCCCTGCTCTAGGGTGTCTGGGATGATGGGAGTTGATGATCCCTGCTCTAGGGTGTCTGGGATGATGGGAGTTGATAATCCCTGCTCTAGGGTGTCTGGGATGATGGGAGTTGATGATCCCTGCTCTAGGGTGTCTGGGATGATGGGAGTTGATGATCCCTGCTCTAGGCTGTCTGGGATGATGGGAGTTGATGATCCCTGCTCTAGGGTGTCTGGGATGATGGCAGTTGATGTGTGCCCTAACCAGCCTTTTAAAAAGCACTTCATGACTACAGATGTGAGTGCTACAGGGTGGTAGTCATTCTGGCAGGTCGCCTCAGAGGACAAGAACAGGAAGGACGGTGGTCAGCTCGAGACGTGGCGATTACAGACCGGAGGAGGAGGAACCGACAGTAGGTTGGCCTGAGGTAGTTTTAACGGGGTTTCTCCCTCTCTAGGAGCCGGCAGTAGGTTGGCCTGAGGTAGTTTTAACTGTGGGTTTCTCCCTCTCTAGGAGCCGACAGTAGGTTAGCCTGAGGTAGTTTTAACTGTGAGTTTCTCCCTCTCCAGGAGCCGACAGTAGGTTGGCCTGAGGTAGTTTGTTTTTAACAGACATTTTCCAATCCTCACTCGACCAGCAACACGTGCCAGTATTGTGTAAAAACTCAATAATTATACCAATTCCTAAAGCATCTAATCCCTCTGTGCTGAATGACTACCTCCCTGTCGCCTTGACATCCTTGGTAATGAAATGCCTTGAGAAACTTATGAAAAGTCATATTCTCAGCGTCACCCAGAAGCTTCTCGACCCATTTCAGTTTGCCTATCAGCCTCTCAGAGGAGTTGATGATGCCATTCTTACCCTCCTTAACATGGTCTATAGACATCTAGAGCCAAATCCCATGTCAGGGTTCTGTTTGTTGACTTTTCTTCTGCCTTCAACACAATCCAGCCCTACATTCTGGCACAGAGACTCATTCGGGACTTCTCGACAGATGGGGGGCTGGTTTTGTGGCTGTTGGACTTCCTGGGCCAACGCTCACAGCGAGTCAAAATAGGTCCACCACCAACACAGTCTCTCCTCAGGGATGTGTTTAGTCTCCACTCCACCACCAACACAGGCGCTCCTCAGGGATGTGTTTAGTCTCACTCCACCACCAACACAGGGATGTGTTTAGTCTCCACTCCACCACCAACACAGTCTCTCCTCAGGGATGTGTTTAGTCTCCACTCCACCACCAACACAGTCTCTCCTCAGGGATGTGTTTAGTCTCCACTCCACCACCAACACAGGCTCTCCTCAGGGATGTGTTCTGTCTCCACTCCACCACCAACACAGTCTCTCCTCAGGGATGTGTTTAGTCTCCACTCCACCACCAACACAGTCTCTCCTCAGGGATGTGTTTAGTCTCCACTCCACCACCAACACAGGCTCTCCTCAGGGATGTGTTCTGTCTCCACTCCACCACCAACACAGTCTCTCCTCAGGGATGTGTTTAGTCTCCACTCCACCACCAACACAGGCTCTCCTCAGGGATGTGTTCTGTCTCCACTCCACCACCAACACAGTCTCTCCTCAGGGATGTGTTTAGTCTCCACTCCACCACCAACACAGTCTCTCCTCAGGGATGTGTTTAGTCTCCACTCCACCACCAACACAGGCTCTCCTCAGGGATGTGTTCTGTCTCCACTCCACCACCAACACAGTCTCTCCTCAGGGATGTGTTTCGTCTCCACTCCACCACCAACACAGGCTCTCCTCAGGGATGTGTTCTGTCTCCACTCCACCACCAACACAGTCTCTCCTCAGGGATGTGTTTAGTCTCCACTCCACCACCAACACAGGCTCTCCTCAGGGATGTGTTTAGTCTCCACTCCACCACCAACACAGTCTCTCCTCAGGGATGTGTTTTGTCTCCACTCCACCACCAACACAGGCTCTCCTCAGGGATGTGTTTCGTCTCCACTCCACCACCAACACAGTCTCTCCTCAGGGATGTGTTTAGTCTCCACTCCACCACCAACACAGTCTCTCCTCAGGGATGTGTTTAGTCTCCACTCCACCACCAACACAGTCTCTCCTCAAGGATGTGTTTAGTCTCCACTCCACCACCAACACAGGCTCTCCTCAGGGATGTGTTTAGTCTCCACTCCACCACCAACACAGTCTCTCCTCAGGGATGTGTTTTGTCTCCACTCCACCACCAACACAGTCTCTCCTCAGGGATGTGTTTAGTCTCCACTCCACCACCAACACAGGCTCTCCTCAGGGATGTGTTTAGTCTCCACTCCACCACCAACACAGGCTCTCCTCAGGGATGTGTTCTGTCTCCACTCCACCACCAACACAGTCTCTCCTCAGGGATGTGTTTAGTCTCCACTCCACCACCAACACAGGCTCTCCTCAGGGATGTGTTCTGTCTCCACTCCACCACCAACACAGTCTCTCCTCAGGGATGTGTTTAGTCTCCACTCCACCACCAACACAGGCTCTCCTCAGGGATGTGTTTAGTCTCCACTCCACCACCAACACAGTCTCTCCTCAGGGATGTGTTTTGTCTCCACTCCACCACCAACACAGGCTCTCCTCAGGGATGTGTTTCGTCTCCACTCCACCACCAACACAGTCTCTCCTCAGGGATGTGTTTAGTCTCCACTCCACCACCAACACAGTCTCTCCTCAGGGATGTGTTTAGTCTCCACTCCACCACCAACACAGTCTCTCCTCAGGGATGTGTTCTGTCTCCACTCCACCACCAACACAGGGATGTGTTTAGTCTCCACTCCACCACCAAAACAGTCTCTCCTCAGGGATGTGTTTTGTCTCCACTCCACCACCAACACAGTCTCTCCTCAGGGATGTGTTTAGTCTCCACTCCACCACCAACACAGTCTCTCCTCAGGGATGTGTTGTGTCTCCACTCCACCACCAACACAGTCTCTCCTCAGGGATGTGTTCTGTCTCCACTCCACCACCAACACAGGGATGTGTTTTGTCTCCACTCCACCACCAACACAGTCTCTCCTCAGGGATGTGTTCTGTCTCCACTCCACCACCAACACAGGGATGTGTTTAGTCTCCACTCCACCACCAACACAGTCTCTCCTCAGGGATGTGTTTTGTCTCCACTCCACCACCAACACAGTCTCTCCTCAGGGATGTGTTTAGTCTCCACTCCACCACCAACACAGTCTCTCCTCAGGGATGTGTTTAGTCTCCACTCCACCACCAACACAGTCTCTCCTCAGGGATGTGTTGTGTCTCCACTCCACCACCAACACAGTCTCTCCTCAGGGATGTGTTCTGTCTCCACTCCACCACCAACACAGTCTCTCCTCAGGGATGTGTTGTGTCTCCACTCCACCACCAACACAGTCTCTCCTCAGGGATGTGTTTCGTCTCCACTCCACCACCAACACAGTCTCTCCTCAGGGATGTGTTTCGTCTCCACTCCACCACCAACACAGTCTCTCCTCAGGGATGTGTTTAGTCTCCACTCCACCACCAACACAGTCTCTCCTCAGGGATGTGTTGTGTCTCCACTCCACCACCAACACAGTCTCTCCTCAGGGATGTGTTTCGTCTCCACTCCACCACCAACACAGTCTCTCCTCAGGGATGTGTTTCGTCTCCACTCCACCACCAACACAGTCTCTCCTCAGGGATGTGTTTAGTCTCCACTCCACCACCAACACAGTCTCTCCTCAGGGATGTGTTTAGTCTCCACTCCACCACCAACACAGTCTCTCCTCAGGGATGTGTTGTGTCTCCACTCCACCACCAACACAGTCTCTCCTCAGGGATGTGTTCTGTCTCCACTCCACCACCAACACAGTCTCTCCTCAGGGATGTGTTGTGTCTCCACTCCACCACCAACACAGTCTCTCCTCAGGGATGTGTTTCGTCTCCACTCCACCACCAACACAGTCTCTCCTCAGGGATGTGTTTCGTCTCCACTCCACCACCAACACAGTCTCTCCTCAGGGATGTGTTTAGTCTCCACTCCACCACCAACACAGTCTCTCCTCAGGGATGTGTTGTGTCTCCACTCCACCACCAACACAGTCTCTCCTCAGGGATGTGTTTCGTCTCCACTCCACCACCAACACAGTCTCTCCTCAGGGATGTGTTTCGTCTCCACTCCACCACCAACACAGTCTCTCCTCAGGGATGTGTTTAGTCTCCACTCCACCACCAACACAGTCTCTCCTCAGGGATGTGTTGTGTCTCCACTCCACCACCAACACAGTCTCTCCTCAGGGATGTGTTCTGTCTCCACTCCACCACCAACACAGGGATGTGTTTTGTCTCCACTCCACCACCAACACAGTCTCTCCTCAGGGATGTGTTCTGTCTCCACTCCACCACCAACACAGGGATCTGTTTAGTCTCCACTCCACCACCAACACAGTCTCTCCTCAGGGATGTGTTTTGTCTCCACTCCACCACCAACACAGGGATGTGTTTAGTCTCCACTCCACCACCAACACAGTCTCTCCTCAGGGATGTGTTTAGTCTCCACTCCACCACCAACACAGTCTCTCCTCAGGGATGTGTTTAGTCTCCACTCCAACACCAACACAGGGATGTGTTTTGTCTCCACTCCACCACCAACACAGGCTCTCCTCAGGGATGTGTTTAGTCTCCACTCCAACACCAACACAGGGATGTGTTTCGTCTCCACTCCACCACCAACACAGGCTCTCCTCAGGGATGTGTTTAGTCTCCACTCCACCACCAACACAGTCTCTCCTCAGGGATGTGTTTTGTCTCCACTCCACCACCAACACAGTCTCTCCTCAGGGATGTGTTTAGTCTCCACTCCACCACCAACACAGTCTCTCCTCAGGGATGTGTTTTGTCTCCACTCCACCACCAACACAGGGATGTGTTTAGTCTCCACTCCACCACCAACACAGTCTCTCCTCAGGGATGTGTTTAGTCTCCACTCCACCACCAACACAGTCTCTCCTCAGGGATGTGTTTAGTCTCCACTCCAACACCAACACAGGGATGTGTTTTGTCTCCACTCCACCACCAACACAGGCTCTCCTCAGGGATGTGTTTAGTCTCCACTCCAACACCAACACAGGGATGTGTTTCGTCTCCACTCCACCACCAACACAGGCTCTCCTCAGGGATGTGTTTAGTCTCCACTCCACCACCAACACAGTCTCTCCTCAGGGATGTGTTTTGTCTCCACTCCACCACCAACACAGTCTCTCCTCAGGGATGTGTTTAGTCTCCACTCCACCACCAACACAGTCTCTCCTCAGGGATGTGTTGTGTCTCCACTCCACCACAGTCTCTCCTCAGGGATGTGTTCTGTCTCCACTCCAACACAGTCACTCCTCAGGGATGTGTTTTATCTCTGACCTTTGGTATCAAATCCACGATCAGAGGTCATCGATCTCATTAATCAAGAGACTTGGCCAATAGAATGGAGGGAAGAGGTGGCCGGTGTTTCCTTTGCCTTAATCTCACCAGGACTTCTCCTCTCCTGCCTCAACGCCGTTTCCTCTTGGATAGCCCCCCCCCAAAAAAAAGTTTAAATAATTGTAAAACTGCAAATATGACTTTAATCTCAAGAGAAGACCGGTTTAATGAACTCCCTGACTGCATACTTTTTAAAATATTTGTCTGGCTACTCCATGTACACAATATGTTATATACAGCAGGTTTTTAAAGAACCAAATACTTTTGTCTGCTTCGTACTTCCATTTTTGCCGTGGAAAAAATACTGCGATACTGGTATCATCCTGGCCCTATATAGTATAGCAGTACTGTATAGTAGTACTGTATAGTATATTAGTAGTATTGCATAGTGTAGTAGTAGTACTATATAGTATAGCAGCACTGCATAGTATAGTAGTAGTACTGTATGGTATATTAGTAGTATTGCACAGTGTAGTAGTAGTACTATAAAGTATAGCAGTACTGTACAGTTTAGTAATACTACATAGTATAGTATTTGTACTGTATAATATAGTAGTACTGTATAGTAGTAGTAGTAGTACGGTATACTATAGTAGTACTGAATAGTAGTATCATATAGTATATTAGTAGCATTAGTAGTATAGTGGTACTGTATAGCATATTAGCAGTATTGCATAGTGTAGTAGTAGTACTATATAGTATAGCAGCACTGTACAGTATAGTAATACTGTATAGTATAGTAGTAGTAAAGTATAGTAGTAGTAGTACTGTATAGTGGTAGTACTGTACAGGAGTACAGTATAGTAGTAGTACTGTATAGTAGTACTGTATAGTATTACTGTATAGTATAGTAGTACTGTATTGTAGTAGTACTGTATAGTAGTAGTACTGTATAGTGGTAGTAGTAGTACCGTATCGTAGTAGTACTGTATAGTATAGTAGTACTGTATAGTAGTAGTACTGTATAGTATATTAGTAGTATTGCATAGTGTAGTAGTATATCTATATAGTATAGCGGTACTGGAAAGTAGTAGTACTGTATAGTAGTAGTACCGTATAGTAGGCATACAGTATAGTAGTAGTACAGTATTGTATAGTAGTAGTACTGTATAGTAGTAGTATAGTAGTAGTACTGTATAGTAGTGTATAGTAGTAGTACTGTATAGTATAGTAGTACTGTATAGTAGTAGTACTGTGTAGTATATTAGTAGTATTGCATAGTGTAGTAGTATATCTATATAGTATAGCAGTACTGGAAAGTAGTAGTACTGTATAGTAGTAGTACTGTATAGTAGTAGTACAGTAGTAGTACTGTATAGTAGTGTATAGTAGTAGTACTGTATAGTGTAGTAGTACTGTATAGTAGTAGTACAGTATAGTAGTAGTACTGTATAGTGGTAGTACTGTATAGTAGTTTATAGTAGTAGTACTGTATAGTAGTAGTACTGTATAGTAGTATTGTATAGTAGTAGTAGTAGTACTGTATAGTAGTAGTACTGTATAGTAGTAGTGTAGTACTGTATAGTAGTAGTACTGTATAATATAGTAGGTTATAGTGGTAGTACTGTATAGTATTAGTGTATAATATAGTAGTGTATAGTAGTAGTACTTTATAGTAGTAGTACAGTATAGTAGTACTGTATAGTAGTAGTAGTAGTACTGTATAGTATAGTAGTACTGTATAGTAGTAGAAATGTATAGTAGTAGTAGTAGTACTGTATAGTATAGTAGTACTGTATAGTAGTAGAAATGTATAGTAGTAGTAGTAGTACTGTATAGTATAGTAGTACTGTATAGTAGTAGTAGTAGTACTGTATAGTAGTAGTACAGTATAGTAGTAGTACTGTATAGTAGTAGTAGTGTATAATATAGTAGTGTATAGTATCCATACCTCACAGTCAGCCTTGCTGGCTGGTCCTACAGCCCCCCTGGTCCTGTCTTCAATACCAATAGTCTGGATGAACCTGTACCCCTCCGGAGGGGGGTGGAAGGGTTCCTCCTTCTGGCCGAAGTTAAACTCGATGGCACAGTTCTTCACAAGGACGTGGGGGAACAGGGGGCGCCCCGCCAGCTCCTCCCTCGACGCCTGGAACCCCACGTCTAGCCACACCCCATTCTTAGAGAACGCTATCTTCACCTCCTCACCGCCAGCGTCAAAGTCCTGTGGGAATAATAGTTATGTTAAACTAACTAACAAAGCCAACTAACTATACTAACTCTAACCATCTACACACCTCCTCACTGCCAGCGTCAACGTCCTGATGGAATAATAAAGTTATGTTTAAAGGCTCTCCGCTGAACTATGTAACTAACTAACTCTACTAACTAACTCTATACCACACTAACTCTACTAACTAACTCTACCACACTAACTAACTCTACTGACTAACTAACTCTACTGACTAACTAACTCTACTAACTCTACTAACTAACTCTACCACACTAACTCTACTAACTAACTCTACCATAATAACTCTACTAACTAACTAACTCTACTAACCAACTAACTCTACCATACTAACTCTACCATACTAACTCTACCATACTAACTCTACTAACTAACTAACTCTACCATAATAACTCTACTAACTAACTAACTAACTCTACTAACCAACTAACTCTACTGACTAACTAACTCTACTAACTAACTCTACTAACTAACTAACTCTACCATACTAACTAACTATACCATACTAACTCTACTAACTAATTAACTAACTCTACCATACTAACTCTACTAACTAACTAACTCTACCATACTAACTCTACTAACTAACTGAACTAACTAACTAACTGAACTAACTAACTCTACTAACTAACTCTACTAACTAACTCTACTAACTAACTAACTAACTAACTAACTCTAAGATAAATATTACTGAATGATATGAGTATAGTCTCCCTATAGCTAGTAATGGGACGATCACTGTAGACAATACAACAACAAAGTATTACTCACAATGAAACAGCCGATGACATCATTCTCTCCAAACTTCTCTCCGTAGTCTTCAAACTTACAGTCAGAGGATTTTTTCCCTGTTCCTCCGTATCCAAACGAAAACGCTTCCTCACCTGGAATATACCGAAGCTACGTGTCAAACAGTGTGTCTGTCCGTACGTCCGCGCGTGTGTGTGGCGGGGGTGCGTGCCTATGTGTGTGTGTTCGTCCACATGTGTTCATGTGTGTGCTGTCCTTACCCAGCTGTGTGCTGCAGGAGTCCAGGGACCATCCTATCCGGACCACATGGGGATCAGGCTCAGAGGACGGGAGGTGCTTCACAGCTATCTCCTCTAAGACCTACAGCAGAGAGACAGACAGGTCAGTAGGAGAGACAGACAGGTCAACAGGTCAGTAGAGAGACAGACAGGTCAGTAGAGAGACAGACAGGTCAGTAGGAGAGACAGACAGGTCAACAGGTCAGTAGAGAGACAGACAGGTCAGTAGGAGAGACAGACAGGTCAGTAGGAGAGACAGACAGGTCAGAAGGAGAGACAGACAGGTCAACAGGTCAGTAGAGAGACAGACAGGTCAGTAGGAGAGACAGACAGGTCAGTAGGAGAGACAGACAGGTCAGTAGGAGAGACAGACAGGTTAGTATGAGAGACAGACAGGTCAGTAGGAGAGACAGACAGGTCAGTAGGAGAGACAGACAGGTTAGTATGAGAGACAGACAGGTCAGTAGGAGAGACAGACAGGTCAGTAGGAGAGACAGACAGGTCAGTAGAGACAGACAGGTCAGTAGGAGAGACAGACAGGTCAGTAGGAAAGACAGACAGGTCAATAGGGGAGACAGACAGGTCAGTAGGAGAGACAGACAGGTCAGTAGGAGAAACAGACAGGTCCGTAGAGAGAGACAGGCAGGATGCCTCTCAAATGGCACCCTATTCCCTATATACCTATTCAGACACCCTATTCCCTGTATACCTTTTCAGACACCCTATTCCCTATATACCTATTCAGACACCCTATTCCCTATATACCTATTCAGACACCCTATTGCCTATTTACCTATTCAGACACCCTATTCCCTATATACCTATTCAGACACCCTATTCCCTATATACCTATTCAGACACCCTATTCCCTATATACCTATTCAGACACCCTATTGCCTATATACCTATTCAGACACCCTATTGCCTATATTACCTATTCAGACACCCTATTCCCTATATACCTATTCAGACACCCTATTCCCTATATACCTATTCAGACACCCTATTGCCTATATACCTATTCAGACACCCTATTCCCTATATACCTATTCAGACACCCTATTCCCTATATACCTATTCAGACACCCTATTGCCTATATACAGTGGGGCTCATGTACACTATTAAATGACTAGGGAGCCATTGGGGAGGCCAAACGGAGACTCCACGAGCCAAGGCCTCGACAAGTCACATGGCAGTTTATCGTGAAGTGAATTTAAATGTTTATCCCTCATCAAATATATCCTGTTAATGTGTATGTACATCCTGTTCTGAGAAGCAGATACTATCGTTCTACTCTATGGTGTGATGGAATGTTTACTCGTTATTTACATAGTGAGTGATTGGTCCTTATCGTAACTTGCAAAGTGATTGGTCGGTACCATTATTGTGACTAACATAGTGATCGGTCAGTATCAATGTTGTGACTTACATAGTGATCAGTCGTTTACTAAAAGGGATCACAGCCGATACATCACGACACCTGGTCAAAACTAGTGCCCTATATAGGGAATAGGCTGTAATTTGGGATGCGAACTATGGTTTTGTTTCTCTCTCCGTTACCTTCATCTCGTAGCAGACTTTGCCCTTGCTGACTCCGTAGGATGCTCTAGCTCCGGCCCAGAGGTAGGCAAAGCCCTCGACGGTCAGAGGGTAGCCGCTGTAATGATCACGGGACACCTTGAAGTGGAGGTCACAGTTATCTGTGGGACACGAGAGAGATAAGTACACTATTAAGTACACTACATGATCAAATGTATGTGGAATCCTGCTCGACGAACATCTCATTACATCACGGGCATTAATATGGAGTTGGTCCCCCCCTTTGCTGCTATAACAGCCTCCACTCTTCTGGGAAGGCTTTCCACTAGATGTTGGAACATTGCTGCTATAACAGCCTCCACTCTTCTGGGAAGGCTTTCCACTAGATGTTGGAACATTGCTGCTATAACAGCCTCCACTCTTCTGGGAAGGCTTTCCACTAGATGTTGGTACATTGCTGCGGGGACTTGCTTCCATTCAGCCACAAGAGCATTAGTGAAGTCGGGCACTGATGTTGGGCGATTTAGGCCTGGCTCACAGTCGGCGTTCCAATTCATCCCAAAGGTGTTCGATGGGGTTGAGGTCAGGGCTCTGTGCAGGCCAGTCAAGTTCTTCCACAATGATCTCGGGGAAAAAAAACATTTCTGTACGGACCTCGTATCACGACTCAGGATATGACCCAGACACAGACACAGGAGGCGGATAGTTCTGATACTCACAACATTTATTATACAAAATGGAGGACAAAGGGCAGGCAGTGGTACGTAATGCCAAGGCAGGGACAGAACTGGGACAGAACGGCAGGCAGGGTCAGGACAGGCAGAAAGGTCAGATCTGGAAAGACTAGAAAGACACAGTTGAGAGCAAGAGAAACAGGAAACATGATGGTAAGATTTGTGGGTATAAATACACAGGGGATAATGGGGGTAATAGAAGACACCTGGTGGGGGCGGAGGAGACCAGCACAACACAGGTGAAGCAGATTAGGGTGTGAGACCTCGCTTTATGCACGGGGGGGCATATTCATGTTGAAACAGGAAAGAGCCTTCCTCAAACTGTTGCCACAAAGTTGGGACGGAATCGTCTAGAATGTCATTGTATGCTGTAGCGTTAAGATTTCTCTTCACTGGTACTAAGGAGCCCGAACCATGAAAAACAGCCCCAGAACATTATTCCTCTTCCACCAAACTTTATAGTGGGCACTATGCATTGGGACAGGTAGCGTTCTCTTGGCATCCGCCAAATCCAGATTTGTCCGACGGACTGCCAGATGGTGAAGCGTGATTCATCACTACAGAGAACGCATTTCCACTGCTTCAGAGTCCAATGGCGGCGAGCTTTACACCACTCCAGCCGATGCCTGGCGTTGCACGTGGTGATCTTAGGCTTGTGTGCGGCTGCTCGGCCATGGAAACTAATTTCATGAAGCTCCTGACGAACAGCTCTTGTGCTGATGTTGCTTCCAGAGGCAGTTAGGAACTCGGTAGGCAGTGTTGCAACCGAGGACAGACGATTTCTACGTGCTTCAGCACTCGGTGGTCCCGTTCTGTGAGCTTGTGTGGCCTACCACTTTGCGGCTAAGCCGCTGTTGCTCCTAGACGTTTCCACTTCAAAATGACTTGTTGGAAAGGGGGCATCCTATGACGGTGCCACTTTGAAAGTCACTGAGCTCTTGAGTAAGTCCATTCTACTGCCAATGTTTGTCTATGGAGATTGCATGGCGGTGTGCTCGTTTTAATACACCTGTCAGCAACAGGTGTGGCTGAAATAGCCGAATCCCCTCATTTTAAGGGGTAACATGGCCGATTAATTAGGGCCGATTTCAAGTTTTCATAACGATCGGTAATCTGCATTTTTGGATGGCAATTGTATTGCAATCCACGAGGAGACCGCGTGGCAGGATGACCACCTGTTATGCGAGTGCAGCAAGGAGCTAAGGTAAGGTGCTAGCTAGCATTAAACTTATCTTATAAAAAAACTATCGATCTTAACATAATCACTAGTTAACTACACATGGTTGATGATATTACTAGTTTAACTAGCTTGTCCTGCGTTGCAAATAATCAATGCGGTGCCTGTTCAATTTATCATCGAATCACAGCCTACTTCGCCAAACGGGGGATGATTTAACAAAAGCGCCTTCGAGAACAAAGCACTGTCTTGCTCCAACGTGTACCTAACCATAAACATCAATGCCTTTCTTAAAATCAATACAAAAGTATATATTTTTTAAACCTGCATATTTAGTTAAAAGAAATTCATGTTAGAACGCAATATTACACTAGGGAAATTGTGTCACTTCTCTTGCAAGCAGAGTCAGGGTATATGCAGCAGTTTGGGCCGCCTGGCTCGTTGCAAACTGTGTAAAGACCATTTCTTCCTAACAAAGACCGTAGTTCATTTGCCAGAATTTTACATAATTATGTTATAGCATTGACGGTTGTGCAACGTAACAGCAATATTTAGATAAACGGTTCCGTAATTCACTGAAATAATAAATGTTTTGTTTTCGAAATGATAGTTTCCGGATTTGACCATATTAATGACCTAAGGCTCGTATTTGTGTGTGTCATTATGTTATAATTAAGTATATGATTTGATATTTGATAGAGCAGTCTGACTGAGCGGTGGTAGGCACCAGCAGGCTCATAAGCATTCATTCAAACAGCACTTTCCTGCATTTGCCAGCAGCTCTTAGCAATGCTTGAAGCATTGAGCTGTTTATGACTTCAAGCCTATCAACTCCCGAGATGAGGCTGGTGTAACTGATGTGAAATGGCTACCTAGTTAGCGGGGTGCGTGCTAATAGCGTTTCAAACGTCACTCGCTCTGAGACTTGGAGTGGTTGTTCTCCTTTCTCTGCATGGGTAACGCTGCTTCGAGGGTGGCTGTTGTTGTTGTGTTCCTGGTTCGAGCCCAGGTAGGGGCGAGGAGAGGGATGGAAGCTATACTGTTACACTGGCAATACTAAAGTGCCTATTAGAACATCCAATAGTCAAAGGTATATGAAATACAAATGATATAGAGAGAAATAGTCCTATAAATACTATAATAACTACAACCTAAAACTTCTTACCTGGGAATATTGAAGACTCATGTTAAAAGGAACCACCAGCTTTCATATGTTTTCATGTTCTGAGCAAGGAACTGAAACGTTAGCTTTCTTACATGGCACATATTGCACTTTTACTTTCTTCTCCAATACTTTGTTTTTAAATTATTTAAACCAAATCGAACATGTTTCATTATTTATTTCAGACTAAATAGATTTTTATTTATGTATTAAGTGAAAATAAAAAAGTGTTCATTCAGTATTGTTGTAATTGTCATTATTACAAATATATATATAAAAATCGGCCGATTAATCAGTATCAGCTTTTTTTGGGGTCCCCCAATAATCGGTATCGGCTTCCCCCCCCCCGGTCCTCCAATAATCGGTATCGCCGTTTAAAAATCATAATCGGTCGACCTCTAATCAAAATGTCAAGTAAATTAAGGCAAGGGAAACCATTAAACCATGACATGAAAAGTCACAGAGTCTCTCAGATGTTACTCACTAATGACCTGTGTGAATACCTCTTTTCAACTGGAGTTCTCAGATGTTACTCACATGTGTCCAGAGCCACCAAAGTGTCATCAAAGTCCTCCTCCTCCTCTTCAGCAGGGGGCTGGGGCGACCGGGACCTGTACAAGACTGACAGGTTAGTCTTCCAATCACAGCACTGGACTGACGACTGACAGGTTAGTCTTCCAATCACAGCACTGAAGACTGACAGGTTAGTCTTCCAATCACAGCACTGAAGACTGACAGGTTAGTCCTACAATCACAGCACTGAAGACTGACAGGTTAGTCTTCCAATCACAGCACTGAAGATTGACAAGTTAGTCCTCCAATCACAGCACTGGACTGAAGACTGACAGGTTAGTCTTCCAATCACAGCACTGAAGACTGACAGGTTAGTCTTCCAATCACAGCACTGAAGACTGACAGGTTAGTCTTCCAATCACAGCACTGAAGACTGACAGGTTAGTCTTCCAATCACAGCACTGAAGATTGACAAGTTAGTCCTCCAATCACAGCACTGGACTGAAGACTGACAGGTTAGTCCTCCAATCACAGCACTGGACTGAAGACTGACAGGTTAGTCTTCCAATCACAGCACTGAAGACTGACAGGTTAGTCCTCCAATCACAGCACTGGACTGAAGACTGACAGGTTAGTCTTCCAATCACAGCGCTGAAGACTGACAGGTTAGTCTTCCAATCATAGCACTGAAGACTGACAGGTTAGTCCTGCAATCACAGCACTGGACTGAAGACTGACAGGTTAGTCTTCCAATCACAGCACTGAAGACTGACAGGTTAGTCTTCCAATCACAGCACTGAAGACTGACAAGTTAGTCCTCCAATCACAGCACTGGACTGAAGACTAACAGGTTAGTCCTCCAATCACAGCACAGGACTGAAGACTGACAGGTTAGTCTTCCAATCACAGCACTGAAGACTGACAGGTTAGTCCTCCAATCACAGCACTGGACTGAAGACTGACAGTTAGTCTTCCAATCACAGCACTGAAGACTGACAGGTTAGTCTTCCAATCACAGCACTGAAGACTGACAGGTTAGTCTTCCAATCACAGCACTGAAGACTGACAGGTTAGTCCTCCAATCACAGCACTGGACTGAAGACTGACAGGTTAGTCTTCCAATCACAGCACTGAAGACTGACAGGTTAGTCCTACAATCCCCAGCAATGGACCGAAGAATGACATGTTAGTCCACCAATCACAGCACTGAAGACTGACAGGTTAGTCCTACAATCCCCAGCAATGGACCGAAGAATGACATGTTAGTCCACCAATCACAGCAAAGGACTGACGACTGACAGGTTAGTCTTCCAATCACAGCACTGAAGACTGACAGGTTAGTCTTCCAATCACAGCACTGAAGACTGACAGGTTAGTCCTACAATCACAGTTGAGATGGCACCACACAGACCAGTTAGAGTGTTGAGATGGCACCACACAGACCAGTTAGAGTGTTGAGATGGCACCACACAGACCAGTTAGAGTGTTGAGATGGCACCACACAGACCAGTTAGAGTGTTGAGATGGCACCACACAGACCAATTAGTGTTGAGATGGCACCACACAGACCAGTTAGCACTGAAGACTGACAGGTTAGTCTTCCAATCACAGCACTGAAGATTGACAAGTTAGTCCTCCAATCACAGCACTGGACTGAAGACTGACAGGTTAGTCTTCCAATCACAGCACTGAAAACTGACAGGTTAGTCCTCCAATCACAGCACTGGACTGAAGACTGACAGGTTAGTCTTCCAATCACAGCGCTGAAGACTGACAGGTTAGTCCTACAATCACAGCACTGGACTGAAGACTGACAGGTTAGTCTTCCAATCACAGCACTGAAGACTGACAGGTTAGTCCTCCAATCACAGCACTGGACTGAAGACTGACAGGTTAGTCTTCCAATCACAGCGCTGAAGACTGACAGGTTAGTCTTCCAATCATAGCACTGAAGACTGACAGGTTAGTCCTACAATCACAGCACTGGACTGAAGACTGACAGGTTAGTCTTCCAATCACAGCACTGAAGACTGACAGGTTAGTCTTCCAATCACAGCACTGAAGACTGACAAGTTAGTCCTCCAATCACAGCACTGGACTGAAGACTAACAGGTTAGTCCTCCAATCACAGCACAGGACTGAAGACTGACAGGTTAGTCTTCCAATCACAGCACTGAAGACTGACAGGTTAGTCCTCCAATCACAGCACTGGACTGAAGACTGACAGTTAGTCTTCCAATCACAGCACTGAAGACTGACAGGTTAGTCTTCCAATCACAGCACTGAAGACTGACAGGTTAGTCTTCCAATCACAGCACTGAAGACTGACAGGTTAGTCCTCCAATCACAGCACTGGACTGAAGACTGACAGGTTAGTCTTCCAATCACAGCACTGAAGACTGACAGGTTAGTCCTACAATCCCCAGCAATGGACCGAAGAATGACATGTTAGTCCACCAATCACAGCACTGAAGACTGACAGGTTAGTCCTACAATCCCCAGCAATGGACCGAAGAATGACATGTTAGTCCACCAATCACAGCAAAGGACTGACGACTGACAGGTTAGTCTTCCAATCACAGCACTGAAGACTGACAGGTTAGTCTTCCAATCACAGCACTGAAGACTGACAGGTTAGTCCTACAATCACAGTTGAGATGGCACCACACAGACCAGTTAGAGTGTTGAGATGGCACCACACAGACCAGTTAGAGTGTTGAGATGGCACCACACAGACCAGTTAGAGTGTTGAGATGGCACCACACAGACCAGTTAGAGTGTTGAGATGGCACCACACAGACCAATTAGTGTTGAGATGGCACCACACAGACCAGTTAGAGTGTTGAGATGGCACCACACAGACCAATTAGTGTTGAGATGGCACCACACAGACCAGTTAGCACTGAAGACTGACAGGTTAGTCTTCCAATCACAGCACTGAAGATTGACAAGTTAGTCCTCCAATCACAGCACTGGACTGAAGACTGACAGGTTAGTCTTCCAATCACAGCACTGAAGACTGACAGGTTAGTCTTCCAATCACAGCACTGAAGACTGACAGGTTAGTCCTCCAATCACAGCACTGGACTGAAGACTGACAGGTTAGTCTTCCAATCACAGCGCTGAAGACTGACAGGTTAGTCTTCCAATCACAGCACTGAAGACTGACAGGTTAGTCCTACAATCACAGCACTGGACTGAAGACTGACAGGTTAGTCTTCCAATCACAGCACTGAAGACTGACAGGTTAGTCTTCCAATCACAGCACTGAAAACTGACAAGTTAGTCCTCCAATCACAGCACTGGACTGAAGACTAACAGGTTAGTCCTCCAATCACAGCACAGGACTGAAGACTGACAGGTTAGTCTTCCAATCACAGCACTGAAGACTGACAGGTTAGTCCTCCAATCACAGCACTGGACTGAAGACTGACAGTTAGTCTTCCAATCACAGCACTGAAGACTGACAGGTTAGTCTTCCAATCACAGCACTGAAGACTGACAGGTTAGTCTTCCAATCACAGCACTGAAGACTGACAAGTTAGTCCTCCAATCACAGCACTGGACTGAAGACTAACAGGTTAGTCCTCCAATCACAGCACAGGACTGAAGACTGACAGGTTAGTCTTCCAATCACAGCACTGAAGACTGACAGGTTAGTCCTCCAATCACAGCACTGGACTGAAGACTGACAGGTTAGTCTTCCAATCACAGCACTGAAGACTGACAGGTTAGTCTTCCAATCACAGCACTGAAGACTGACAGGTTAGTCTTCCAATCACAGCACTGAAGACTGACAGGTTAGTCCTCCAATCACAGCACTGGACTGAAGACTGACAGGTTAGTCTTCCAATCACAGCACTGAAGACTGACAGGTTAGTCCTACAATCCCCAGCAATGGACCGAAGAATGACATGTTAGTCCACCAATCACAGCACTGAAGACTGACAGGTTAGTCCTACAATCCCCAGCAATGGACCGAAGAATGACATGTTAGTCCTCCAATCACAGCACTGGACTGAAGACTAACAGGTTAGTCCTCCAATCACAGCACAGGACTGAAGACTGACAGGTTAGTCTTCCAATCACAGCACTGAAGACTGACAGGTTAGTCCTCCAATCACAGCACTGGACTGAAGACTGACAGGTTAGTCTTCCAATCACAGCACTGAAGACTGACAGGTTAGTCTTCCAATCACAGCACTGAAGACTGACAGGTTAGTCTTCCAATCACAGCACTGAAGACTGACAGGTTAGTCCTCCAATCACAGCACTGGACTGAAGACTGACAGGTTAGTCTTCCAATCACAGCACTGAAGACTGACAGGTTAGTCCTACAATCCCCAGCAATGGACCGAAGAATGACATGTTAGTCCACCAATCACAGCACTGAAGACTGACAGGTTAGTCCTACAATCCCAAGCAATGGACCGAAGAATGA
>NC_092170.1:43263215-43345715 GCF_045791955.1 Oncorhynchus clarkii lewisi
ACATATCTAGAGTCTGCTGAATGAATGCACCTCTAGAGTCTGCTGAATGACCGCACCTCTAGAGTCTGCTGAATGATCGCACCTCTAGAGTCTGCTGAATGACAGCACCTCTAGAGTCTGCTGAATGACCGCACCTCTAGAGTCTGCTGAATGACCACACTTCTAGAGTCTGCTGAATGAACGCACCTCTAGAGTCTGCTGAATGACCGAACCTCGAGTTCTAGAGTCTGCTGAGTGACCACACCTCTAGTTCTAGAGTCTGCTGAATGACCACACCTCTAGTTCTAGAGTCTACTGAATGACAGCACCTCTAGTTCTAGAGTCTGCTGAATGAACGCACCTCTGTTCTAGAGTCTGCTGAATGACCACACCTCTAGTTCTAGAGTCTGCTGAATGACAGCACCTCTAGTTCTAGAGTTTGCTGAATGACCGCACCTCTAGTCCTAGAGTCTGCTGAATGACCACATATCTAGAGTCTGCTGAATGACAGCACCTCTAGAGTCTGCTGAATGACCGCACCTCTAGAGTCTGCTGAATAATCACACCTCTAGAGTCTGCTGAATGACAGCACCTCTAGTTCTAGAGTCGGCTGAATGACAGCACCTCTAGAGTCTGCTGAATGACCGCACCTCTAGAGTCTGCTGAAGGAACGCACCTCTGTTCTAGAGCCTGCTGAATGACCACACCTCTAGTTCTAGAGTCTGCTGAATGACAGCACCTCTAGTTCTAGAGTTTGCTGAATGACCGCACCTCTAGTCCTAGAGTCTGCTGAATGACCACATATCTAGAGTCTGCTGAATGAATGCACCTCTAGAGTCTGCTGAATGACCGCACCTCTAGAGTCTGATGAATGATCGCACCTCTAGAGTCTGCTGAATGACAGCACCTCTAGAGTCTGCTGAATGACCGCACCTCTAGAGTCTGCTGAAGGAACGCACCTCTGTTCTAGAGTCTGCTGAATGACCACACCTCTAGTTCTAGAGTCTGCTGAATGACAGCACCTCTAGTTCTAGAGTTTGCTGAATGACCGCACCTCTAGTCCTAGAGTCTGCTGAATGACCACATATCTAGAGTCTGCTGAATGAATGCACCTCTAGAGTCTGCTGAATGACCGCACCTCTAGAGTCTGCTGAATGATCGCACCTCTAGAGTCTGCTGAATGACAGCACCTCTAGAGTCTGCTGAATGACCGCACCTCTAGAGTCTGCTGAATGACCACACTTCTAGAGTCTGCTGAATGAACGCACCTCTAGAGTCTGCTGAATGACCGCACCTCTAGAGTCTGCTGAATGACCGAACCTCGAGTTCTAGAGTCTGCTGAGTGACCACACCTCTACTTCTAGAGTCTGCTGAATGACCACACCTCTAGTTCTAGAGTCTACTGAATGACAGCACCTCTAGAGTCTGCTGAATGACCGCACCTCTAGAGTCTGCTGAATGATCGCACCTCTAGAGTCTGCTGAATGACAGCACCTCTAGAGTCTTCTGAATGACCGCACCTCTAGAGTCTGCTGAAGGAACGCACCTCTGTTCTAGAGTCTGCTGAATGAACGCACCTCTGTTCTAGAGTCTGCTGAATGACCACACCTCTAGTTCTAGAGTCTGCTGAATGACAGCACCTCTAGTTCTAGAGTTTGCTGAATGACCGCACCTCTAGTCCTAGAGTCTGCTGAATGACCACATATCTAGAGTCTGCTGAATGACAGCACCTCTAGAGTCTGCTGAATGACCGCACCTCTAGAGTCTGCTGAATAATCACACCTCTAGAGTCTGCTGAATGACAGCACCTCTAGTTCTAGAGTCGGCTGAATGACAGCACCTCTAGAGTCTGCTGAATGACCGCACCTCTAGAGTCTGCTGAAGGAACGCACCTCTGTTCTAGAGCCTGCTGAATGACCACACCTCTAGTTCTAGAGTCTGCTGAATGACAGCACCTCTAGTTCTAGAGTTTGCTGAATGACCGCACCTCTAGTCCTAGAGTCTGCTGAATGACCACATATCTAGAGTCTGCTGAATGAATGCACCTCTAGAGTCTGCTGAATGACCGCACCTCTAGAGTCTGATGAATGATCGCACCTCTAGAGTCTGCTGAATGACAGCACCTCTAGAGTCTGCTGAATGACCGCACCTCTAGAGTCTGCTGAAGGAACGCACCTCTGTTCTAGAGTCTGCTGAATGACCACACCTCTAGTTCTAGAGTCTGCTGAATGACAGCACCTCTAGTTCTAGAGTTTGCTGAATGACCGCACCTCTAGTCCTAGAGTCTGCTGAATGACCACATATCTAGAGTCTGCTGAATGAATGCACCTCTAGAGTCTGCTGAATGACCGCACCTCTAGAGTCTGCTGAATGATCGCACCTCTAGAGTCTGCTGAATGACAGCACCTCTAGAGTCTGCTGAATGACCGCACCTCTAGAGTCTGCTGAATGACCACACTTCTAGAGTCTGCTGAATGAACGCACCTCTAGAGTCTGCTGAATGACCGCACCTCTAGAGTCTGCTGAATGACCGAACCTCGAGTTCTAGAGTCTGCTGAGTGACCACACCTCTACTTCTAGAGTCTGCTGAATGACCACACCTCTAGTTCTAGAGTCTACTGAATGACAGCACCTCTAGAGTCTGCTGAATGACCGCACCTCTAGAGTCTGCTGAATGATCGCACCTCTAGAGTCTGCTGAATGACAGCACCTCTAGAGTCTTCTGAATGACCGCACCTCTAGAGTCTGCTGAAGGAACGCACCTCTGTTCTAGAGTCTGCTGAATGAACGCACCTCTGTTCTAGAGTCTGCTGAATGACCACACCTCTAGTTCTAGAGTCTGCTGAATGACAGCACCTCTAGTTCTAGAGTTTGCTGAATGACCGCACCTCTAGTCCTAGAGTCTGCTGAATGACCACATATCTAGAGTCTGCTGAATGACAGCACCTCTAGAGTCTGCTGAATGACCGCACCTCTAGAGTCTGCTGAATAATCACACCTCTAGAGTCTGCTGAATGACAGCACCTCTAGTTCTAGAGTCGGCTGAATGACAGCACCTCTAGAGTCTGCTGAATGACCGCACCTCTAGAGTCTGCTGAAGGAACGCACCTCTGTTCTAGAGCCTGCTGAATGACCACACCTCTAGTTCTAGAGTCTGCTGAATGACAGCACCTCTAGTTCTAGAGTTTGCTGAATGACCGCACCTCTAGTCCTAGAGTCTGCTGAATGACCACATATCTAGAGTCTGCTGAATGAATGCACCTCTAGAGTCTGCTGAATGACCGCACCTCTAGAGTCTGATGAATGATCGCACCTCTAGAGTCTGCTGAATGACAGCACCTCTAGAGTCTGCTGAATGACTTCACCTCTAGAGTCTGCTGAATGACCACACTTCTAGAGTCTGCTGAATGAACGCACCTCTAGAGTCTGCTGAATGACCACACCTCTAGAGTCTGCTGAATGACCGAACCTCGAGTTCTAGAGTCTGCTGAGTGACCACACCTCTAGTTCTAGAGTCTGCTGAATGACCACACCTCTAGTTGTAGAGTCTGCTGAATGACCACACCTCTAGAGTCTGCTGAATGACAGCACCTCTAGAGTCTGCTGAATGAACGCACCTCTAGAGTCTGCTGAATGACCACACCTCTAGTTCTAGGGTCTGCTGAATGACCGCACCTCTAGAGTCTGCTGAATGACCGAACCTCGAGTTCTAGAGTCTGCTGAGTGACCACAGCTCTAGTTCTAGAGTCTGCTGAATGACCACACCTCTAGTTCTAGACTCTGCTGAATGACCGCACCTAAAGTTCTAGAGTCTGCTGAATGACCACATATCTAGAGTCTGCTGAATGACAGCACCTCTAGAGTCTGCTGAATGACCGCATCTCTAGTTCTAGAGTCTGCTGAATGACCGCACCTCTAGAGTCTGCTGAATGACCGAACCTCGCGTTCTAGAGTCTGCTGAGTGACCACACCTCTAATTCTAGAGTCTGCTGAATGACCACACCTATAGTTCTAGAGTCTGCTGAATGACCACACCTCTAGAGTCTGCTGAATGACAGCACCTCTAGAGTCTGCTGAATGATCGCATCTCTAGTTCTAGAGTCTGCTGAATAATCGCACCTCTAGAGTCTGCTGAATGAACGCACCTCTAGTTCTAGAGTCTGCTGAATGACAGCACCTCTAGTTCTAGAGTTTGCTGAATGACCGCACCTCTAGTCCTAGAGTCTGCTGAATGACCACATATCTAGAGTCTGCTGAATGACAGCACCTCTAGAGTCTGCTGAATGACCGCACCTCTAGAGTCTGCTGAATAATCACACCTCTAGAGTCTGCTGAATGACAGCACCTCTAGTTCTAGAGTCGGCTGAATGACAGCACCTCTAGAGTCTGCTGAATGACCGCACCTCTAGAGTCTGCTGAAGGAACGCACCTCTGTTCTAGAGCCTGCTGAATGACCACACCTCTAGTTCTAGAGTCTGCTGAATGACAGCACCTCTAGTTCTAGAGTTTGCTGAATGACCGCACCTCTAGTCCTAGAGTCTGCTGAATGACCACATATCTAGAGTCTGCTGAATGAATGCACCTCTAGAGTCTGCTGAATGACCGCACCTCTAGAGTCTGATGAATGATCGCACCTCTAGAGTCTGCTGAATGACAGCACCTCTAGAGTCTGCTGAATGACCGCACCTCTAGAGTCTGCTGAAGGAACGCACCTCTGTTCTAGAGTCTGCTGAATGACCACACCTCTAGTTCTAGAGTCTGCTGAATGACAGCACCTCTAGTTCTAGAGTTTGCTGAATGACCGCACCTCTAGTCCTAGAGTCTGCTGAATGACCACATATCTAGAGTCTGCTGAATGAATGCACCTCTAGAGTCTGCTGAATGACCGCACCTCTAGAGTCTGATGAATGATCGCACCTCTAGAGTCTGCTGAATGACAGCACCTCTAGAGTCTGCTGAATGACTTCACCTCTAGAGTCTGCTGAATGACCACACTTCTAGAGTCTGCTGAATGAACGCACCTCTAGAGTCTGCTGAATGACCGCACCTCTAGAGTCTGCTGAATGACCGAACCTCGAGTTCTAGAGTCTGCTGAGTGACCACACCTCTAGTTCTAGAGTCTGCTGAATGACCACACCTCTAGTTCTAGAGTCTGCTGAATGACCACACCTCTAGAGTCTGCTGAATGACAGCACCTCTAGAGTCTGCTGAATGAACGCACCTCTAGAGTCTGCTGAATGACCACACCTCTAGTTCTAGGGTCTGCTGAATGACCGCACCTCTAGAGTCTGCTGAATGACCGAACCTCGAGTTCTAGAGTCTGCTGAGTGACCACACCTCTAGTTCTAGAGTCTGCTGAATGAACGCACCTCTGTTCTAGAGTCTGCTGAATGACCACACCTCTAGTTCTAGAGTCTGCTGAATGACCGCACCTCTAGAGTCTGCTGAATGAACGCACCTCTGTTCTAGAGTCTGCTGAATGACCACACCTCTAGTTCTAGAGTCTGCTGAATGACAGCACCTCTAGTTCTAGAGTTTGCTGAATGACCGCACCTCTAGTCCTAGAGTCTGCTGAATGACCACATATCTAGAGTCTGCTGAATGACAGCACCTCTAGAGTCTGCTGAATGACCGCACCTCTAGAGTCTGCTGAATAATCACACCTCTAGAGTCTGCTGAATGACAGCACCTCTAGTTCTAGAGTCGGCTGAATGACAGCACCTCTAGAGTCTGCTGAATGACCGCACCTCTAGAGTCTGCTGAAGGAACGCACCTCTGTTCTAGAGCCTGCTGAATGACCACACCTCTAGTTCTAGAGTCTGCTGAATGACAGCACCTCTAGTTCTAGAGTTTGCTGAATGACCGCACCTCTAGTCCTAGAGTCTGCTGAATGACCACATATCTAGAGTCTGCTGAATGAATGCACCTCTAGAGTCTGCTGAATGACCGCACCTCTAGAGTCTGATGAATGATCGCACCTCTAGAGTCTGCTGAATGACAGCACCTCTAGAGTCTGCTGAATGACCGCACCTCTAGAGTCTGCTGAAGGAACGCACCTCTGTTCTAGAGTCTGCTGAATGACCACACCTCTAGTTCTAGAGTCTGCTGAATGACAGCACCTCTAGTTCTAGAGTTTGCTGAATGACCGCACCTCTAGTCATAGAGTCTGCTGAATGACCACATATCTAGAGTCTGCTGAATGAATGCACCTCTAGAGTCTGCTGAATGACCGCACCTCTAGAGTCTGCTGAATGATCGCACCTCTAGAGTCTGCTGAATGACAGCACCTCTAGAGTCTGCTGAATGACCGCACCTCTAGAGTCTGCTGAATGACCACACTTCTAGAGTCTGCTGAATGAACGCACCTCTAGAGTCTGCTGAATGACCGCACCTCTAGAGTCTGCTGAATGACCGAACCTCGAGTTCTAGAGTCTGCTGAGTGACCACACCTCTACTTCTAGAGTCTGCTGAATGACCACACCTCTAGTTCTAGAGTCTACTGAATGACAGCACCTCTAGAGTCTGCTGAATGACCGCACCTCTAGAGTCTGCTGAATGATCGCACCTCTAGAGTCTGCTGAATGACAGCACCTCTAGAGTCTTCTGAATGACCGCACCTCTAGAGTCTGCTGAAGGAACGCACCTCTGTTCTAGAGTCTGCTGAATGAACGCACCTCTGTTCTAGAGTCTGCTGAATGACCACACCTCTAGTTCTAGAGTCTGCTGAATGACAGCACCTCTAGTTCTAGAGTTTGCTGAATGACCGCACCTCTAGTCCTAGAGTCTGCTGAATGACCACATATCTAGAGTCTGCTGAATGACAGCACCTCTAGAGTCTGCTGAATGACCGCACCTCTAGAGTCTGCTGAATAATCACACCTCTAGAGTCTGCTGAATGACAGCACCTCTAGTTCTAGAGTCGGCTGAATGACAGCACCTCTAGAGTCTGCTGAATGACCGCACCTCTAGAGTCTGCTGAATGACCGAACCTCGAGTTCTAGAGTCTGCTGAGTGACCACACCTCTAGTTCTAGAGTCTGCTGAATGACCACACCTCTAGTTGTAGAGTCTGCTGAATGACCACACCTCTAGAGTCTGCTGAATGACAGCACCTCTAGAGTCTGCTGAATGAACGCACCTCTAGAGTCTGCTGAATGACCACACCTCTAGTTCTAGGGTCTGCTGAATGACCGCACCTCTAGAGTCTGCTGAATGACCGAACCTCGAGTTCTAGAGTCTGCTGAGTGACCACAGCTCTAGTTCTAGAGTCTGCTGAATGACCACACCTCTAGTTCTAGACTCTGCTGAATGACCGCACCTAAAGTTCTAGAGTCTGCTGAATGACCACATATCTAGAGTCTGCTGAATGACAGCACCTCTAGAGTCTGCTGAATGACCGCATCTCTAGTTCTAGAGTCTGCTGAGTGACCACAGCTCTAGTTCTAGAGTCTGCTGAATGACCACACCTCTAGTTCTAGACTCTGCTGAATAATCACACCTCTAGAGTCTGCTGAATGACAGCACCTCTAGTTCTAGAGTCGGCTGAATGACAGCACCTCTAGAGTCTGCTGAATGACCGCACCTCTAGAGTCTGCTGAATGACCGAACCTCGAGTTCTAGAGTCTGCTGAGTGACCACACCTCTAGTTCTAGAGTCTGCTGAATGACCACACCTCTAGTTGTAGAGTCTGCTGAATGACCACACCTCTAGAGTCTGCTGAATGACAGCACCTCTAGAGTCTGCTGAATGAACGCACCTCTAGAGTCTGCTGAATGACCACACCTCTAGTTCTAGGGTCTGCTGAATGACCGCACCTCTAGAGTCTGCTGAATGACCGAACCTCGAGTTCTAGAGTCTGCTGAGTGACCACAGCTCTAGTTCTAGAGTCTGCTGAATGACCACACCTCTAGTTCTAGACTCTGCTGAATGACCGCACCTAAAGTTCTAGAGTCTGCTGAATGACCACATATCTAGAGTCTGCTGAATGACAGCACCTCTAGAGTCTGCTGAATGACCGCATCTCTAGTTCTAGAGTCTGCTGAATGACCGCACCTCTAGAGTCTGCTGAATGACCGAACCTCGCGTTCTAGAGTCTGCTGAGTGACCACACCTCTAATTCTAGAGTCTGCTGAATGACCACACCTATAGTTCTAGAGTCTGCTGAATGACCACACCTCTAGAGTCTGCTGAATGACAGCACCTCTAGAGTCTGCTGAATGATCGCATCTCTAGTTCTAGAGTCTGCTGAATAATCGCACCTCTAGAGTCTGCTGAATGAACGCACCTCTAGTTCTAGAGTCTGCTGAATGACAGCACCTCTAGTTCTAGAGTTTGCTGAATGACCGCACCTCTAGTCCTAGAGTCTGCTGAATGACCACATATCTAGAGTCTGCTGAATGACAGCACCTCTAGAGTCTGCTGAATGACCGCACCTCTAGAGTCTGCTGAATAATCACACCTCTAGAGTCTGCTGAATGACAGCACCTCTAGTTCTAGAGTCGGCTGAATGACAGCACCTCTAGAGTCTGCTGAATGACCGCACCTCTAGAGTCTGCTGAAGGAACGCACCTCTGTTCTAGAGCCTGCTGAATGACCACACCTCTAGTTCTAGAGTCTGCTGAATGACAGCACCTCTAGTCCTAGAGTCTGCTGAATGACCACATATCTAGAGTCTGCTGAATGAATGCACCTCTAGAGTCTGCTGAATGACCGCACCTCTAGAGTCTGATGAATGATCGCACCTCTAGAGTCTGCTGAATGACAGCACCTCTAGAGTCTGCTGAATGACCGCACCTCTAGAGTCTGCTGAAGGAACGCACCTCTGTTCTAGAGTCTGCTGAATGACCACACCTCTAGTTCTAGAGTCTGCTGAATGACAGCACCTCTAGTTCTAGAGTTTGCTGAATGACCGCACCTCTAGTCCTAGAGTCTGCTGAATGACCACATATCTAGAGTCTGCTGAATGAATGCACCTCTAGAGTCTGCTGAATGACCGCACCTCTAGAGTCTGATGAATGATCGCACCTCTAGAGTCTGCTGAATGACAGCACCTCTAGAGTCTGCTGAATGACTTCACCTCTAGAGTCTGCTGAATGACCACACTTCTAGAGTCTGCTGAATGAACGCACCTCTAGAGTCTGCTGAATGACCGCACCTCTAGAGTCTGCTGAATGACCGAACCTCGAGTTCTAGAGTCTGCTGAGTGACCACACCTCTAGTTCTAGAGTCTGCTGAATGACCACACCTCTAGTTCTAGAGTCTGCTGAATGACCACACCTCTAGAGTCTGCTGAATGACAGCACCTCTAGAGTCTGCTGAATGAACGCACCTCTAGAGTCTGCTGAATGACCACACCTCTAGTTCTAGGGTCTGCTGAATGACCGCACCTCTAGAGTCTGCTGAATGACCGAACCTCGAGTTCTAGAGTCTGCTGAGTGACCACACCTCTAGTTCTAGAGTCTGCTGAATGAACGCACCTCTGTTCTAGAGTCTGCTGAATGACCACACCTCTAGTTCTAGAGTCTGCTGAATGACCGCACCTCTAGAGTCTGCTGAATGAACGCACCTCTGTTCTAGAGTCTGCTGAATGACCACACCTCTAGTTCTAGAGTCTGCTGAATGACAGCACCTCTAGTTCTAGAGTTTGCTGAATGACCGCACCTCTAGTCCTAGAGTCTGCTGAATGACCACATATCTAGAGTCTGCTGAATGACAGCACCTCTAGAGTCTGCTGAATGACCGCACCTCTAGAGTCTGCTGAATAATCACACCTCTAGAGTCTGCTGAATGACAGCACCTCTAGTTCTAGAGTCGGCTGAATGACAGCACCTCTAGAGTCTGCTGAATGACCGCACCTCTAGAGTCTGCTGAAGGAACGCACCTCTGTTCTAGAGCCTGCTGAATGACCACACCTCTAGTTCTAGAGTCTGTTGAATGACAGCACCTCTAGTTCTAGAGTTTGCTGAATGACCGCACCTCTAGTCCTAGAGTCTGCTGAATGACCACATATCTAGAGTCTGCTGAATGAATGCACCTCTAGAGTCTGCTGAATGACCGCACCTCTAGAGTCTGATGAATGATCGCACCTCTAGAGTCTGCTGAATGACAGCACCTCTAGAGTCTGCTGAATGACTTCACCTCTAGAGTCTGCTGAATGACCACACTTCTAGAGTCTGCTGAATGAACGCACCTCTAGAGTCTGCTGAATGACCGCACCTCTAGAGTCTGCTGAATGACCGAACCTCGAGTTCTAGAGTCTGCTGAGTGACCACACCTCTAGTTCTAGAGTCTGCTGAATGACCACACCTCTAGTTCTAGAGTCTGCTGAATGACCACACCTCTAGAGTCTGCTGAATGACAGCACCTCTAGAGTCTGCTGAATGAACGCACCTCTAGAGTCTGCTGAATGACCACACCTCTAGTTCTAGGGTCTGCTGAATGACCGCACCTCTAGAGTCTGCTGAATGACCGAACCTCGAGTTCTAGAGTCTGCTGAGTGACCACACCTCTAGTTCTAGAGTCTGCTGAATGACCACACCTCTAGTTCTAGAGTCTACTGAATGACAGCACCTCTAGAGTCTGCTGAATGACCGCACCTCTAGAGTCTGCTGAATGATCGCACCTCTAGAGTCTGCTGAATGACAGCACCTCTAGAGTCTTCTGAATGACCGCACCTCTAGAGTCTGCTGAAGGAACGCACCTCTGTTCTAGAGTCTGCTGAATGAACGCACCTCTGTTCTAGAGTCTGCTGAATGACCACACCTCTAGTTCTAGAGTCTGCTGAATGACAGCACCTCTAGTTCTAGAGTTTGCTGAATGACCGCACCTCTAGTCCTAGAGTCTGCTGAATGACCACATATCTAGAGTCTGCTGAATGACAGCACCTCTAGAGTCTGCTGAATGACCGCACCTCTAGAGTCTGCTGAATAATCACACCTCTAGAGTCTGCTGAATGACAGCACCTCTAGTTCTAGAGTCGGCTGAATGACAGCACCTCTAGAGTCTGCTGAATGACCGCACCTCTAGAGTCTGCTGAAGGAACGCACCTCTAGAGTCTGCTGAATGACCGCACCTCTAGAGTCTGCTGAATGACCGAACCTCGAGTTCTAGAGTCTGCTGAGTGACCACACCTCTAGTTCTAGAGTCTGCTGAATGACCACACCCCTAGAGTCTGCTGAATGACAGCACCTCTAGAGTCTGCTGAATGAACGCACCTCTAGAGTCTGCTGAATGACCACACCTCTAGTTCTAGGGTCTGCTGAATGACCGCACCTCTAGAGTCTGCTGAATGACCGAACCTCGAGTTCTAGAGTCTGCTGAGTGACCACAGCTCTAGTTCTAGAGTCTGCTGAATGACCACACCTCTAGTTCTAGACTCTGCTGAATGACCGCACCTAAAGTTCTAGAGTCTGCTGAATGACCACATATCTAGAGTCTGCTGAATGACAGCACCTCTAGAGTCTGCTGAATGACCGCATCTCTAGTTCTAGAGTCTGCTGAATGACCGCACCTCTAGAGTCTGCTGAATGACCGAACCTCGCGTTCTAGAGTCTGCTGAGTGACCACACCTCTAGTTCTAGAGTCTGCTGAATGACCACACCTATAGTTCTAGAGTCTGCTGAATGACCACACCTCTAGAGTCTGCTGAATGACAGCACCTCTAGAGTCTGCTGAATGATCGCATCTCTAGTTCTAGAGTCTGCTGAATAATCGCACCTCTAGAGTCTGCTGAATGAACGCACCTCTAGTTCTAGAGTCTGCTGAATGACCGCACGTCTAGAGTCTGCTGAATGATCGCACCTCTAGAGTCTGCTGAATGACCATATCTCTAGTTCTAGAGTCTGCTGAATGACCACACCTCTAGTTCTAGTCTGCTGAATGAATACATCTCTAGTTCTAGAGTCTGCTGAATGACCACACCTCTAGTTCTAGAGTCTGCTGAATGACCACACCTCTAGTTCTAGTCTGCTGAATGAATACATCTCTAGTTCTAGAGTCTGCTGAATGACCGCACCTGTAGAGTCTGCTGAATGACCGCACCTCTAGTTCTAGAGTCTGCTGAATGACCACACCTCTAGTTCTAGAGTCTGTTGAATGACTGCACCTCGAGTTCTAGAGTCTGCTGAATGACCACACCTCTAGTTCTAGTCTGCTGAATGACCACATCTCTAGTTCTAGAGTCTGCTGAATGACCGCACCTCTAGAGTCTGCTGAATGACCGCACCTCGAGTTCTAGAGTCTGCTGAATGACCACACCTCTAGTTCTAGTCTGCTGAATGACCACATCTCTAGTTCTAGAGTCTGCTGAATGACCGCACCTCTAGAGTCTGCTGAATGACCACATCTCTAGTTCTAGAGTCTGCTGAATGACCGCATCTCTAGTTCTAGAGTCTGCTGAATGATCGCACCTCTAGTGTCTGCTGAATGACAGCACCTCTAGAGTCTGCTGAATGAACGCACCTCTAGAGTCTGCTGAATAACCGCACCTCTAAAGTCTGCTGAATGACCGCACCTCTATAGTCAGCTGAATTAACGCACCTCTAGAGTCTGCTGAATGACCACATCTCTAGTTCTAATCTGCTGAATGATCGCACCTCTAGTCTGCTGAATGACAGCACCTCTAGAGTCTGCTGAATGACAGCACCTCTAGAGTCTGCTGAATGACAGCACCTCTAGAGTCTGCTGAATGACCGCACCTCTAGAGTCTGCTGAATGACCACACCTCTAGAGTCTGCTGAATGATCGCACCTCTAGAGTCTGCTGAATGAACGCACCTCTAGTTCTAGAGTCGGCTGAATGACAGCACCTCTAGAGTCTGCTGAATGACCGCACCTCTAGTTCTAGAGTCTGCTGAATGACCACACCTCTAGTTCTAGTCTGCTGAATGAATACATCTCTAGTTCTAGAGTCTGCTGAATGACCGCACCTCTAGAGTCTGCTGAATGACCATATCTCTAGTTCTAGAGTCTGCTGAATGACCGCACCTCTAGTTCTAGAGTCTGCTGAATGATCGCACCTCTAGTCTGCTGAATGACAGCACCTCTATTCTGCTGAATGACAGCACCTCTAGAGTCTGCTGAATGATAGCACCTCTAGAGTCTGCTGAATGACAGCACCTCTAGAGTCTGCTGAATGACCACACCTCTAGTTCTAGGGTCTGCTGAATGACCGCACCTCTAGAGTCTGCTGAATGACCGAACCTCGAGTTCTAGAGTCTGCTGAGTGACCACAGCTCTAGTTCTAGAGTCTGCTGAATGACCACACCTCTAGTTCTAGACTCTGCTGAATGACCGCACCTAAAGTTCTAGAGTCTGCTGAATGACCACATATCTAGAGTCTGCTGAATGACAGCACCTCTAGAGTCTGCTGAATGACCGCATCTCTAGTTCTAGAGTCTGCTGAATGACCGCACCTCTAGAGTCTGCTGAATGACCGAACCTCGCGTTCTAGAGTCTGCTGAGTGACCACACCTCTAGTTCTAGAGTCTGCTGAATGACCACACCTATAGTTCTAGAGTCTGCTGAATGACCACACCTCTAGAGTCTGCTGAATGACAGCACCTCTAGAGTCTGCTGAATGATCGCATCTCTAGTTCTAGAGTCTGCTGAATAATCGCACCTCTAGAGTCTGCTGAATGAACGCACCTCTAGTTCTAGAGTCTGCTGAATGACCGCACGTCTAGAGTCTGCTGAATGATCGCACCTCTAGAGTCTGCTGAATGACCATATCTCTAGTTCTAGAGTCTGCTGAATGACCACACCTCTAGTTCTAGTCTGCTGAATGAATACATCTCTAGTTCTAGAGTCTGCTGAATGACCACACCTCTAGTTCTAGAGTCTGCTGAATGACCGCACCTGTAGAGTCTGCTGAATGACCGCACCTCTAGTTCTAGAGTCTGCTGAATGACCACACCTCTAGTTCTAGAGTCTGTTGAATGACTGCACCTCGAGTTCTAGAGTCTGCTGAATGACCACACCTCTAGTTCTAGTCTGCTGAATGACCACATCTCTAGTTCTAGAGTCTGCTGAATGACCGCACCTCTAGAGTCTGCTGAATGACCGCACCTCGAGTTCTAGAGTCTGCTGAATGACCACACCTCTAGTTCTAGTCTGCTGAATGACCACATCTCTAGTTCTAGAGTCTGCTGAATGACCGCACCTCTAGAGTCTGCTGAATGACCACATCTCTAGTTCTAGAGTCTGCTGAATGACCGCATCTCTAGTTCTAGAGTCTGCTGAATGATCGCACCTCTAGTGTCTGCTGAATGACAGCACCTCTAGAGTCTGCTGAATGAACGCACCTCTAGAGTCTGCTGAATAACCGCACCTCTAAAGTCTGCTGAATGACCGCACCTCTATAGTCAGCTGAATTAACGCACCTCTAGAGTCTGCTGAATGACCACATCTCTAGTTCTAATCTGCTGAATGATCGCACCTCTAGTCTGCTGAATGACAGCACCTCTAGAGTCTGCTGAATGACAGCACCTCTAGAGTCTGCTGAATGACCGCACCTCTAGAGTCTGCTGAATGACCACACCTCTAGAGTCTGCTGAATGATCGCACCTCTAGAGTCTGCTGAATGAACGCACCTCTAGTTCTAGAGTCGGCTGAATGACAGCACCTCTAGAGTCTGCTGAATGACCGCACCTCTAGTTCTAGAGTCTGCTGAATGACCACACCTCTAGTTCTAGTCTGCTGAATGAATACATCTCTAGTTCTAGAGTCTGCTGAATGACCGCACCTCTAGAGTCTGCTGAATGACCATATCTCTAGTTCTAGAGTCTGCTGAATGACCGCACCTCTAGTTCTAGAGTCTGCTGAATGATCGCACCTCTAGTCTGCTGAATGACAGCACCTCTATTCTGCTGAATGACAGCACCTCTAGAGTCTGCTGAATGATAGCACCTCTAGAGTCTGCTGAATGACAGCACCTCTAGAGTCTGCTGAATGACCGCACCTCTAGAGTCTGCTGAATGACCACACCTCTAGTTCTAGAGTCTGCTGAATGACCACACCTCTAGAGTCTGCTGAATGACAGCACCTCTAGAGTCTGCTGAATGAACGCACCTCTAGAGTCTGCTGAATGACCACACCTCTAGTTCTAGGGTCTGCTGAATGACCGCACCTCTAGAGTCTGCTGAATGACCGAACCTCGAGTTCTAGAGTCTGCTGAGTGACCACACCTCTAGTTCTAGAGTCTGCTGAATGAACGCACCTCTGTTCTAGAGTCTGCTGAATGACCACACCTCTAGTTCTAGAGTCTGCTGAATGACCGCACCTCTAGAGTCTGCTGAATGAACGCACCTCTGTTCTAGAGTCTGCTGAATGACCACACCTCTAGTTCTAGAGTCTGCTGAATGACAGCACCTCTAGTTCTAGAGTTTGCTGAATGACCGCACCTCTAGTCCTAGAGTCTGCTGAATGACCACATATCTAGAGTCTGCTGAATGACAGCACCTCTAGAGTCTGCTGAATGACCGCACCTCTAGAGTCTGCTGAATAATCACACCTCTAGAGTCTGCTGAATGACAGCACCTCTAGTTCTAGAGTCGGCTGAATGACAGCACCTCTAGAGTCTGCTGAATGACCGCACCTCTAGAGTCTGCTGAAGGAACGCACCTCTGTTCTAGAGCCTGCTGAATGACCACACCTCTAGTTCTAGAGTCTGTTGAATGACAGCACCTCTAGTTCTAGAGTTTGCTGAATGACCGCACCTCTAGTCCTAGAGTCTGCTGAATGACCACATATCTAGAGTCTGCTGAATGAATGCACCTCTAGAGTCTGCTGAATGACCGCACCTCTAGAGTCTGATGAATGATCGCACCTCTAGAGTCTGCTGAATGACAGCACCTCTAGAGTCTGCTGAATGACTTCACCTCTAGAGTCTGCTGAATGACCACACTTCTAGAGTCTGCTGAATGAACGCACCTCTAGAGTCTGCTGAATGACCGCACCTCTAGAGTCTGCTGAATGACCGAACCTCGAGTTCTAGAGTCTGCTGAGTGACCACACCTCTAGTTCTAGAGTCTGCTGAATGACCACACCTCTAGTTCTAGAGTCTGCTGAATGACCACACCTCTAGAGTCTGCTGAATGACAGCACCTCTAGAGTCTGCTGAATGAACGCACCTCTAGAGTCTGCTGAATGACCACACCTCTAGTTCTAGGGTCTGCTGAATGACCGCACCTCTAGAGTCTGCTGAATGACCGAACCTCGAGTTCTAGAGTCTGCTGAGTGACCACACCTCTAGTTCTAGAGTCTGCTGAATGACCACACCTCTAGTTCTAGAGTCTACTGAATGACAGCACCTCTAGAGTCTGCTGAATGACCGCACCTCTAGAGTCTGCTGAATGATCGCACCTCTAGAGTCTGCTGAATGACAGCACCTCTAGAGTCTTCTGAATGACCGCACCTCTAGAGTCTGCTGAAGGAACGCACCTCTGTTCTAGAGTCTGCTGAATGAACGCACCTCTGTTCTAGAGTCTGCTGAATGACCACACCTCTAGTTCTAGAGTCTGCTGAATGACAGCACCTCTAGTTCTAGAGTTTGCTGAATGACCGCACCTCTAGTCCTAGAGTCTGCTGAATGACCACATATCTAGAGTCTGCTGAATGACAGCACCTCTAGAGTCTGCTGAATGACCGCACCTCTAGAGTCTGCTGAATAATCACACCTCTAGAGTCTGCTGAATGACAGCACCTCTAGTTCTAGAGTCGGCTGAATGACAGCACCTCTAGAGTCTGCTGAATGACCGCACCTCTAGAGTCTGCTGAAGGAACGCACCTCTGTTCTAGAGCCTGCTGAATGACCACACCTCTAGTTCTAGAGTCTGCTGAATGACAGCACCTCTAGTTCTAGAGTTTGCTGAATGACCGCACCTCTAGTCCTAGAGTCTGCTGAATGACCACATATCTAGAGTCTGCTGAATGAATGCACCTCTAGAGTCTGCTGAATGACCGCACCTCTAGAGTCTGATGAATGATCGCACCTCTAGAGTCTGCTGAATGACAGCACCTCTAGAGTCTGCTGAATGACTTCACCTCTAGAGTCTGCTGAATGACCACACTTCTAGAGTCTGCTGAATGAACGCACCTCTAGAGTCTGCTGAATGACCGCACCTCTAGAGTCTGCTGAATGACCGAACCTCGAGTTCTAGAGTCTGCTGAGTGACCACACCTCTAGTTCTAGAGTCTGCTGAATGACCACACCTCTAGTTCTAGAGTCTGCTGAATGACCACACCCCTAGAGTCTGCTGAATGACAGCACCTCTAGAGTCTGCTGAATGAACGCACCTCTAGAGTCTGCTGAATGACCACACCTCTAGTTCTAGGGTCTGCTGAATGACCGCACCTCTAGAGTCTGCTGAATGACCGAACCTCGAGTTCTAGAGTCTGCTGAGTGACCACAGCTCTAGTTCTAGAGTCTGCTGAATGACCACACCTCTAGTTCTAGACTCTGCTGAATGACCGCACCTAAAGTTCTAGAGTCTGCTGAATGACCACATATCTAGAGTCTGCTGAATGACAGCACCTCTAGAGTCTGCTGAATGACCGCATCTCTAGTTCTAGAGTCTGCTGAATGACCGCACCTCTAGAGTCTGCTGAATGACCGAACCTCGCGTTCTAGAGTCTGCTGAGTGACCACACCTCTAGTTCTAGAGTCTGCTGAATGACCACACCTATAGTTCTAGAGTCTGCTGAATGACCACACCTCTAGAGTCTGCTGAATGACAGCACCTCTAGAGTCTGCTGAATGATCGCATCTCTAGTTCTAGAGTCTGCTGAATAATCGCACCTCTAGAGTCTGCTGAATGAACGCACCTCTAGTTCTAGAGTCTGCTGAATGACCGCACGTCTAGAGTCTGCTGAATGATCGCACCTCTAGAGTCTGCTGAATGACCATATCTCTAGTTCTAGAGTCTGCTGAATGACCACACCTCTAGTTCTAGTCTGCTGAATGAATACATCTCTAGTTCTAGAGTCTGCTGAATGACCACACCTCTAGTTCTAGAGTCTGCTGAATGACCACACCTCTAGTTCTAGTCTGCTGAATGACCACATCTCTAGTTCTAGAGTCTGTTGAATGACTGCACCTGTAGAGTCTGCTGAATGACCGCACCTCTAGTTCTAGAGTCTGCTGAATGACCACACCTCTAGTTCTAGAGTCTGTTGAATGACTGCACCTCGAGTTCTAGAGTCTGCTGAATGACCACACCTCTAGTTCTAGTCTGCTGAATGACCACATCTCTAGTTCTAGAGTCTGCTGAATGACCGCACCTCTAGAGTCTGCTGAATGACCGCACCTCGAGTTCTAGAGTCTGCTGAATGACCACACCTCTAGTTCTAGTCTGCTGAATGACCACATCTCTAGTTCTAGAGTCTGCTGAATGACCGCACCTCTAGAGTCTGCTGAATGACCACATCTCTAGTTCTAGAGTCTGCTGAATGACCGCATCTCTAGTTCTAGAGTCTGCTGAATGATCGCACCTCTAGTGTCTGCTGAATGACAGCACCTCTAGAGTCTGCTGAATGAACGCACCTCTAGAGTCTGCTGAATAACCGCACCTCTAAAGTCTGCTGAATGACCGCACCTCTATAGTCAGCTGAATTAACGCACCTCTAGAGTCTGCTGAATGACCACATCTCTAGTTCTAATCTGCTGAATGATCGCACCTCTAGTCTGCTGAATGACAGCACCTCTAGAGTCTGCTGAATGACAGCACCTCTAGAGTCTGCTGAATGACAGCACCTCTAGAGTCTGCTGAATGACCGCACCTCTAGAGTCTGCTGAATGACCACACCTCTAGAGTCTGCTGAATGATCGCACCTCTAGAGTCTGCTGAATGAACGCACCTCTAGTTCTAGAGTCGGCTGAATGACAGCACCTCTAGAGTCTGCTGAATGACCGCACCTCTAGTTCTAGAGTCTGCTGAATGACCACACCTCTAGTTCTAGTCTGCTGAATGAATACATCTCTAGTTCTAGAGTCTGCTGAATGACCGCACCTCTAGAGTCTGCTGAATGACCATATCTCTAGTTCTAGAGTCTGCTGAATGACCGCACCTCTAGTTCTAGAGTCTGCTGAATGATCGCACCTCTAGTCTGCTGAATGACAGCACCTCTATTCTGCTGAATGACAGCACCTCTAGAGTCTGCTGAATGATAGCACCTCTAGAGTCTGCTGAATGACAGCACCTCTAGAGTCTGCTGAATGACCGCACCTCTAGAGTCTGCTGAATGACCACACCTCTAGAGTCTGCTGAATGAACGCACCTCTAGACTCTGCTGAATGAACGCACCTCTAGTTCTAGAGTTTGCTGAATGACCGCACCTCTAGAGTCTGCTGAATGACCGCACCTCGAGTTCTAGAGTCTGCTGAATGAACGCACCTCTAGTTCTAGAGTTTGCTGAATGACCGCACCTCTAGAGTCTGCTGAATGACCGCACCTCGAGTTCTAGAGTCTGCTGAATGACCACACCTCTAGTTCTAGAGTCTGCTGAATGACCGCACCTCTAGAGTCTGCTGAATGACCGCACCTCGAGTTCTAGAGTCTGCTGAATGACCACACCTCTAGTTCTAGTCTGCTGAATGACCACATCTCTAGTTCTAGAGTCTGCTGAATGACCGCACCTTTAGAGTCTGCTGAATGATCACATCTCTAGTTCTAGAGTCTGCTGAATTACCGCATCTCTAGTTCTAGAGTCTGCTGAATGATCGCACCTCTAGTGTCTGCTGAATGACAGCACCTCTAGAGTCTGCTGAATGAACGCACCTCTAGAGTCTGCTGAATGAACGCACCTCTAGAGTCTGCTGAATGACCGCACCTCTAGAGTCTGCTGAGTTAACGCACCTCTAGAGTCTGCTGAATGACCGCACCTCTAGAGTCTGCTGAATGACCACACCTCTAGAGTCTGCTGAATGACCACACCTCTAGTTCTAGAGTCTGCTGAATGACCGCACCTCTAGAGTCTGCTGAATGACCGCACCTCGAGTTCTAGAGTCTAGGTATGACCACACCTCTAGTTCTAGTCTGCTGAATGACCACATCTCTAGTTCTAGAGTTTGCTGAATGACCGCACCTCTAGAGTCTGCTGAATGACCATATCTCTAGTTCTAGAGTCTGCTGAATGATCGCACCTCTAGTGTCTGCTGAATGACAGCACCTCTAGAGTCTGCTGAATGAACGCACCTCTAGAGTCTGCTGAATGAACGCACCTCTAGAGTCTGCTGAATGACCGCACCTCTAGAGTCTGCTGAATGACCACACCTCTAGAGTCTGCTGAATGACCACACCTCTAGTTCTAGAGTCTGCTGAATGACCGCACCTCTAGAGTCTGCTGAATGACCGCACCTCGAGTTCTAGAGTCTAGGTATGACCACACCTCTAGTTCTAGTCTGCTGAATGACCACATCTCTAGTTCTAGAGTTTGCTGAATGACCGCACCTCTAGAGTCTGCTGAATGACCATATCTCTAGTTCTAGAGTCTGCTGAATGATCGCACCTCTAGTCTGCTGAATGACAGCACCTCTAGAGTCTGCTGAATGACAGCACCTCTAGAGTCTGCTGAATGACCGCACGTCTAGAGTCTGCTGAATGATCGCACCTCTAGAGTCTGCTGAATGACCATATCTCTAGTTCTAGAGTCTGCTGAATGACCACACCTCTAGTTCTAGTCTGCTGAATGAATACATCTCTAGTTCTAGAGTCTGCTGAATGACCACACCTCTAGTTCTAGAGTCTGCTGAATGACCACACCTCTAGTTCTAGTCTGCTGAATGAATACATCTCTAGTTCTAGAGTCTGCTGAATGACCGCACCTGTAGAGTCTGCTGAATGACCGCACCTCTAGTTCTAGAGTCTGCTGAATGACCACACCTCTAGTTCTAGAGTCTGTTGAATGACTGCACCTCGAGTTCTAGAGTCTGCTGAATGACCACACCTCTAGTTCTAGTCTGCTGAATGACCACATCTCTAGTTCTAGAGTCTGCTGAATGACCGCACCTCTAGAGTCTGCTGAATGACCGCACCTCGAGTTCTAGAGTCTGCTGAATGACCACACCTCTAGTTCTAGTCTGCTGAATGACCACATCTCTAGTTCTAGAGTCTGCTGAATGACCGCACCTCTAGAGTCTGCTGAATGACCACATCTCTAGTTCTAGAGTCTGCTGAATGACCGCATCTCTAGTTCTAGAGTCTGCTGAATGATCGCACCTCTAGTGTCTGCTGAATGACAGCACCTCTAGAGTCTGCTGAATGAACGCACCTCTAGAGTCTGCTGAATAACCGCACCTCTAAAGTCTGCTGAATGACCGCACCTCTATAGTCAGCTGAATTAACGCACCTCTAGAGTCTGCTGAATGACCACATCTCTAGTTCTAATCTGCTGAATGATCGCACCTCTAGTCTGCTGAATGACAGCACCTCTAGAGTCTGCTGAATGACAGCACCTCTAGAGTCTGCTGAATGACAGCACCTCTAGAGTCTGCTGAATGACCGCACCTCTAGAGTCTGCTGAATGACCACACCTCTAGAGTCTGCTGAATGATCGCACCTCTAGAGTCTGCTGAATGAACGCACCTCTAGTTCTAGAGTCGGCTGAATGACAGCACCTCTAGAGTCTGCTGAATGACCGCACCTCTAGTTCTAGAGTCTGCTGAATGACCACACCTCTAGTTCTAGTCTGCTGAATGAATACATCTCTAGTTCTAGAGTCTGCTGAATGACCGCACCTCTAGAGTCTGCTGAATGACAATATCTCTAGTTCTAGAGTCTGCTGAATGATCGCACCTCTAGTCTGCTGAATGACAGCACCTCCAGAGTCTGCTGAATGACAGCACCTCTAGAGTCTGCTGAATGACCGCACCTCTAGAGTCTGCTGAATGATCGCACCTCTAGAGTCTGCTGAATGAACGCACCTCTAGTTCTAGAGTCGGCTGAATGACAGCACCTCTAGAGTCTGCTGAATGACCGCACCTCTAGTTCTAGAGTCTGATGAATTACCACACCTTTAGTTCTAGTCTGCTGAATGACCACATCTCTAGTTCTAGAGTCTGCTGAATGACCGCACCTCTAGAGTCTGCTGAATGACCATATCTCTAGTTCTAGAGTCTGCTGAATGATCGCACCTCTAGTCTGCTGAATTACAGCACCTCTAGAGTCTGCTGAATGACAGCACCTCTAGAGTCTGCTGAATGACAGCACCTCTAGAGTCTGCTGAATGACCGCACCTCTAGAGTCTGCTGAATGACCACACCTCTAGAGTCTGCTGAATGAACGCACCTCTAGTTCTAGAGTCGGCTGAATGACAGCACCTCTAGAGTCTGCTGAATGACCGCACCTCTAGTTCTAGAGTCTGATGAATTACCACACCTTTAGTTCTAGTCTGCTGAATGACCACATCTCTAGTTCTAGAGTCTGCTGAATGATCGCACCTCTAGTCTGCTGAATGACAGCACCTCTAGAGTCTGCTGAATGACAGCACCTCTAGAGTCTGCTGAATGACCGCACCTCTAGAGTCTGCTGAATGATCGCACCTCTAGAGTCTGCTGAATGACCATATCTCTAGTTCTAGAGTCTGCTGAATGACCACACCTCTAGTTCTAGTCTGCTGAATGAATACATCTCTAGTTCTAGAGTCTGCTGAATGACCACACCTCTAGTTCTAGAGTCTGCTGAATGACCACACCTCTAGTTCTAGTCTGCCGAATGAATACATCTCTAGTTCTAGAGTCTGCTGAATGACCGCACCTCTAGTTCTAGAGTCTGCTGAATGACCACACCTCTAGTTCTAGAGTCTGTTGAATGACTGCACCTCGAGTTCTAGAGTCTGCTGAATGACCACACCTCTAGTTCTAGTCTGCTGAATGACCACATCTCTAGTTCTAGAGTCTGCTGAATGACCGCACCTCTAGAGTCTGCTGAATGACCGCACCTCGAGTTCTAGAGTCTGCTGAATGACCACACCTCTAGTTCTAGTCTGCTGAATGACCACATCTCTAGTTCTAGAGTCTGCTGAATGACCGCACCTCTAGAGTCTGCTGAATGACCACATCTCTAGTTCTAGAGTCTGCTGAATGACCGCATCTCTAGTTCTAGAGTCTGCTGAATGATCGCACCTCTAGTGTCTGCTGAATGACAGCACCTCTAGAGTCTGCTGAATGAACGCACCTCTAGAGTCTGCTGAATAACCGCACCTCTAAAGTCTGCTGAATGACCGCACCTCTATAGTCAGCTGAATTAACGCACCTCTAGAGTCTGCTGAATGACCACATCTCTAGTTCTAATCTGCTGAATGATCGCACCTCTAGTCTGCTGAATGACAGCACCTCTAGAGTCTGCTGAATGACAGCACCTCTAGAGTCTGCTGAATGACAGCACCTCTAGAGTCTGCTGAATGACCGCACCTCTAGAGTCTGCTGAATGACCACACCTCTAGAGTCTGCTGAATGATCGCACCTCTAGAGTCTGCTGAATGAACGCACCTCTAGTTCTAGAGTCGGCTGAATGACAGCACCTCTAGAGTCTGCTGAATGACCGCACCTCTAGTTCTAGAGTCTGCTGAATGACCACACCTCTAGTTCTAGTCTGCTGAATGAATACATCTCTAGTTCTAGAGTCTGCTGAATGACCGCACCTCTAGAGTCTGCTGAATGACAATATCTCTAGTTCTAGAGTCTGCTGAATGATCGCACCTCTAGTCTGCTGAATGACAGCACCTCCAGAGTCTGCTGAATGACAGCACCTCTAGAGTCTGCTGAATGACAGCACCTCTAGAGTCTGCTGAATGACCGCACCTCTAGTTCTAGAGTCTGATGAATTACCACACCTTTAGTTCTAGTCTGCTGAATGACCACATCTCTAGTTCTAGAGTCTGCTGAATGACCGCACCTCTAGAGTCTGCTGAATGACCATATCTCTAGTTCTAGAGTCTGCTGAATGATCGCACCTCTAGTCTGCTGAATTACAGCACCTCTAGAGTCTGCTGAATGACAGCACCTCTAGAGTCTGCTGAATGACAGCACCTCTAGAGTCTGCTGAATGACCGCACCTCTAGAGTCTGCTGAATGACCACACCTCTAGAGTCTGCTGAATGAACGCACCTCTAGAGTCTGCTGAATGACCTCACCTCTAGAGTGCTGAATGAACGCACCTCTAGTTCTAGAGTCTGCTGAATGACCGCATCACTAGTTCTAGAGTCCGCTGATGAACGCATATCTAGTTCTAGAGTCTGCTGAATGATCGCACCTCTAGAGTCTGCTGAATGACAGTACCTCTAGAGTCTGCTGAATGAACGCACCTGTAGAGTCTGCTGAATGACCGCACCTCTAGAGTCTGCTGAATGACCGCACCTCGAGTTCTAGAGTCTAGGTATGACCACACCTCTAGTTCTAGTCTGCTGAATGATCACATCTCTAGTTCTAGAGTTTGCTGAATGACCGCACCTCTAGAGTCTGCTGAATGACCATATCTCTAGTTCTAGAGTCTGCTGAATGATCGCACCTCTAGTCTGCTGAATGACAGCACCTCTAGAGTCTGCTGAATGACAGCACCTCTAGAGTCTGCTGAATGACCGCACCTCTAGAGTCTGCTGAATGACAGCACCTCTAGAGTCTGCTGAATGACCGCACCTCTAGAGTCTGCTGAATGACCACACCTCTAGAGTCTGCTGAATGATCGCACCTCTAGAGTCTGCTGAATGAACGCACCTCTAGTTCTAGAGTCGGCTGAATGACAGCACCTCTAGAGTCTGCTGAATGACCGCACCTCTAGTTCTAGAGTCTGCTGAATGACCACACCTCTAGTTCTAGTCTGCTGAATGAATACATCTCTAGTTCTAGAGTCTGCTGAATGACCGCACCTCTAGAGTCTGCTGAATGACAATATCTCTAGTTCTAGAGTCTGCTGAATGATCGCACCTCTAGTCTGCTGAATGACAGCACCTCCAGAGTCTGCTGAATGACAGCACCTCTAGAGTCTGCTGAATGACCGCACCTCTAGAGTCTGCTGAATGATCGCACCTCTAGAGTCTGCTGAATGAACGCACCTCTAGTTCTAGAGTCGGCTGAATGACAGCACCTCTAGAGTCTGCTGAATGACCGCACCTCTAGTTCTAGAGTCTGATGAATTACCACACCTTTAGTTCTAGTCTGCTGAATGACCACATCTCTAGTTCTAGAGTCTGCTGAATGACCGCACCTCTAGAGTCTGCTGAATGACCATATCTCTAGTTCTAGAGTCTGCTGAATGATCGCACCTCTAGTCTGCTGAATTACAGCACCTCTAGAGTCTGCTGAATGACAGCACCTCTAGAGTCTGCTGAATGACAGCACCTCTAGAGTCTGCTGAATGACCGCACCTCTAGAGTCTGCTGAATGACCACACCTCTAGAGTCTGCTGAATGAACGCACCTCTAGAGTCTGCTGAATGACCTCACCTCTAGAGTCTGCTGAATGAACGCACCTCTAGTTCTAGAGTCTGCTGAATGACCGCATCACTAGTTCTAGAGTCCGCTGATGAACGCATATCTAGTTCTAGAGTCTGCTGAATGATCGCACCTCTAGAGTCTGCTGAATGACAGTACCTCTAGAGTCTGCTGAATGAACGCACCTGTAGAGTCTGCTGAATGACCGCACCTCTAGTTCTAGAGTCTGCTGAATGACCACACCTCTAGTTCTAGAGTCTGTTGAATGACTGCACCTCGAGTTCTAGAGTCTGCTGAATGACCACACCTCTAGTTCTAGTCTGCTGAATGACCACATCTCTAGTTCTAGAGTCTGGTGAATGACCGCACCTCTAGTTCTAGAGTCTGGTGAATGACCGCACCTCTAGAGTCTGCTGAATGACCGCACCTCGAGTTCTAGAGTCTGCTGAATGACCACACCTCTAGTTCTAGTCTGCTGAATGACCACATCTCTAGTTCTAGAGTCTGCTGAATGACCGCACCTCTAGAGTCTGCTGAATGACCACATCTCTAGTTCTAGAGTCTGCTGAATGACCGCATCTCTAGTTCTAGAGTCTGCTGAATGATCGCACCTCTAGTGTCTGCTGAATGACAGCACCTCTAGAGTCTGCTGAATGAACGCACCTCTAGTTCTAGAGTCGGCTGAATGACAGCACCTCTAGAGTCTGCTGAATGACCGCACCTCTAGTTCTAGAGTCTGATGAATTACCACACCTTTAGTTCTAGTCTGCTGAATGACCACATCTCTAGTTCTAGAGTCTGCTGAATGAAAGCACCTCTAGTTCTAGAGTCTGCTGAATGACCGCATCACTAGTTCTAGAGTCCGCTGATGAACGCATATCTAGTTCTAGAGTCTGCTGAATGATCGCACCTCTAGAGTCTGCTGAATGACAGCACCTCTAGAGTCTGCTGAATGACCGCACCTCTAGAGTCTGCTGAATGATCGCACCTCTAGAGTCTGCTGAATGAACGTACCTCTAGTTCTAGAGTCTGCTGAATGACCACACCTCTAGTTCTAGTCTGCTGAATGAATACATCTCTAGTTCTAGAGTCTGCTGAATGACCGCACCTCTAGAGTCTGCTGAATGACCATATCTCTAGTTCTAGAGTCTGCTGAATGATCGCACCTCTAGTCTGCTGAATGACAGCACCTCTAGAGTCTGCTGAATGACAGCACCTCTAGAGTCTGCTGAATGACCGCACGTCTAAAGTCTGCTGAATGATCGCACCTCTAGAGTCTGCTGAATGAACGCACCTCTAGTTCTAGAGTCGGCTGAATGACAGCACCTCTAGAGACTGCTGAATGACCGCACCTCTAGTTCTAGAGTCTGATGAATTACCACACCTTTAGTTCTAGTCTGCTGAATGACCACATCTCTAGTTCTAGAGTCTGCTGAATGACCGCACCTCTAGAGTCTGCTGAATGACCATATCTCTAGTTCTAGAGTCTGCTGAATGATTGCACCTCTAGTCTGCTGAATGACAGCACCTCTAGAGTCTGCTGAATGACAGCACCTCTAGAGTCTGCTGAATGACAGCAACTCTAGAGTCTGCTGAATGACCGCACCTCTAGAGTCTGCTGAATGACCACACCTCTAGAGTCTGCTGAATGAACGCACCTCTAGAGTCTGCTGAATGACCTCACCTCTAGAGTCTGCTGAATGAACGCACCTCTAGTTCTAGAGTCTGCTGAATGACCGCATCACTAGTTCTAGAGTCCGCTGATGAACGCATATCTAGTTCTAGAGTCTGCTGAATGATCGCACCTCTAGAGTCTGCTGAATGACAGTACCTCTAGAGTCTGCTGAATGAACGCACCTGTAGAGTCTGCTGAATGACCGCACCTCTAGTTCTAGAGTCTGCTGAATGACCACACCTCTAGTTCTAGAGTCTGTTGAATGACTGCACCTCGAGTTCTAGTCTGCTGAATGACCACATCTCTAGTTCTAGAGTCTGCTGAATGACCGCACCTCTAGAGTCTGCTGAATGACCGCACCTCGAGTTCTAGAGTCTGCTGAATGACCACACCTCTAGTTCTAGTCTGCTGAATGACCACATCTCTAGTTCTAGAGTCTGCTGAATGACCGCACCTCTAGAGTCTGCTGAATGACCACATCTCTAGTTCTAGAGTCTGCTGAATGACCGCATCTCTAGTTCTAGAGTCTGCTGAATGATCGCACCTCTAGTGTCTGCTGAATGACAGCACCTCTAGAGTCTGCTGAATGAACGCACCTCTAGAGTCTGCTGAATGACCGCACCTCTAAAGTCTGCTGAATGACCGCACCTCTAGAGTCAGCTGAATTAACGCACCTCTAGAGTCTGCTGAATGACCACACCTCTAGTTCTAATCTGCTGAATGATCGCACCTCTAGTCTGCTGAATGACAGCACCTCTAGAGTCTGCTGAATGACAGCACCTCTAGAGTCTGCTGAATGACAGCACCTCTAGAGTCTGCTGAATGACCGCACCTCTAGAGTCTGCTGAATGACCACACCTCTAGAGTCTGCTGAATGATCGCACCTCTAGAGTCTGCTGAATGAACGCACCTCTAGTTCTAGAGTCGGCTGAATGACAGCACCTCTAGAGTCTGCTGAATGACCGCACCTCTAGTTCTAGAGTCTGCTGAATGACCACACCTCTAGTTCTAGTCTGCTGAATGAATACATCTCTAGTTCTAGAGTCTGCTGAATGACCGCACCTCTAGAGTCTGCTGAATGACCATATCTCTAGTTCTAGAGTCTGCTGAATGATCGCACCTCTAGTCTGCTGAATGACAGCACCTCCAGAGTCTGCTGAATGACAGCACCTCTAGAGTCTGCTGAATGACCGCACCTCTAGAGTCTGCTGAATGATCGCACCTCTAGAGTCTGCTGAATGAACGCACCTCTAGTTCTAGAGTCGGCTGAATGACAGCACCTCTAGAGTCTGCTGAATGACCGCACCTCTAGTTCTAGAGTCTGATGAATTACCACACCTTTAGTTCTAGTCTGCTGAATGACCACATCTCTAGTTCTAGAGTATGCTGAATGACCGCACCTCTAGAGTCTGTTGAATGACCATATCTCTAGTTCTAGAGTCTGCTGAATGATCGCACCTCTAGTCTGCTGAATGACAGCACCTCTAGAGTCTGCTGAATGACAGCAACTCTAGAGTCTGCTGAATGACAGCACCTCTAGAGTCTGCTGAATGACCACACCTCTAGAGTCTGCTGAATGACCACACCTCTAGAGTCTGCTGAATGAACGCACCTCTAGAGTCTGCTGAATGACCTCACCTCTAGAGTCTGCTGAATGAACGCACCTCTAGTTCTAGAGTCTGCTGAATGACCGCATCACTAGTTCTAGAGTCCGCTGATGAACGCATATCTAGTTCTAGAGTCTGCTGAATGATCGCACCTCTAGAGTCTGCTGAATGACAGTACCTCTAGAGTCTGCTGAATGAACGCACCTGTAGAGTCTGCTGAATGACCGCACCTCTAGTTCTAGAGTCTGCTGAATGACCACACCTCTAGTTCTAGAGTCTGTTGAATGACTGCACCTCGAGTTCTAGAGTCTGCTGAATGACCACACCTCTAGTTCTAGTCTGCTGAATGACCACATCTCTAGTTCTAGAGTCTGCTGAATGACCGCACCTCTAGAGTCTGCTGAATGACCGCACCTCGAGTTCTAGAGTCTGCTGAATGACCACACCTCTAGTTCTAGTCTGCTGAATGACCACATCTCTAGTTCTAGAGTCTGCTGAATGACAGCACCTCTAGAGTCTGCTGAATGAACGCACCTCTAGAGTCTGCTGAATGACCGCACCTCTAAAGTCTGCTGAATGACCGCACCTCTAGAGTCAGCTGAATTAACGCACCTCTAGATTCTGCTGAATGACCACACCTCTAGTTCTAATCTGCTGAATGATCGCACCTATAGTCTGCTGAATGACAGCACCTCTAGAGTCTGCTGAATGACCACACCTCTAGTTCTAGAGTCTGCTGAATGACCGCACCTCTAGAGTCTGCTGAATGACCGCACCTCGAGTTCTAGAGTCTAGGTATGACCACACCTCTAGTTCTAGTCTGCTGAATGATCACATCTCTAGTTCTAGAGTTTGCTGAATGACCGCACCTCTAGAGTCTGCTGAATGACCATATCTCTAGTTCTAGAGTCTGCTGAATGATCGCACCTCTAGTCTGCTGAATGACAGCACCTCTAGAGTCTGCTGAATGACAGCACCTCTAGAGTCTGCTGAATGACCGCACCTCTAGAGTCTGCTGAATGATCGCACCTCTTGAGTCTGCTGAATGAACGTACCTCTAGTTCTAGAGTCTGCTGAATGACCACACCTCTAGTTCTAGTCTGCTGAATGAATACATCTCTAGTTCTAGAGTCTGCTGAATGACCGCACCTCTAGAGTCTGCTGAATGACCATATCTCTAGTTCTAGAGTCTGCTGAATGACCGCACCTCTAGTCTGCTGAATGACAGCACCTCTAGAGTCTGCTGAATGACAGCACCTCTAGAGTCTGCTGAATGACCGCACCTCTAGAGTCTGCTGAATGAACGCACCTCTAGTTCTAGAGTCGGCTGAATGACAGCACCTCTAGAGTCTGCTGAATGACCGCACCTCTAGTTCTAGAGTCTGATGAATTACCACACCTTTAGTTCTAGTCTGCTGAATGACCACATCTCTAGTTCTAGAGTCTGCTGAATGACCGCACCTCTAGAGTCTGCTGAATGACCATATCTCTAGTTCTAGAGTCTGCTGAATGATCGCACCTCTAGTCTGCTGAATTACAGCACCTCTAGAGTCTGCTGAATGACAGCACCTCTAGAGTCTGCTGAATGACAGCACCTCTAGAGTCTGCTGAATGACCGCACCTCTAGAGTCTGCTGAATGACCACACCTCTAGAGTCTGCTGAATGAACGCACCTCTAGAGTCTGCTGAATGACCTCACCTCTAGAGTCTGCTGAATGAACGCACCTCTAGTTCTAGAGTCTGCTGAATGACCGCATCACTAGTTCTAGAGTCCGCTGATGAACGCATATCTAGTTCTAGAGTCTGCTGAATGATCGCACCTCTAGAGTCTGCTGAATGACAGTACCTCTAGAGTCTGCTGAATGAACGCACCTGTAGAGTCTGCTGAATGACCGCACCTCTAGTTCTAGAGTCTGCTGAATGACCACACCTCTAGTTCTAGAGTCTGTTGAATGACTGCACCTCGAGTTCTAGAGTCTGCTGAATGACCACACCTCTAGTTCTAGTCTGCTGAATGACCACATCTCTAGTTCTAGAGTCTGCTGAATGACCGCACCTCTAGAGTCTGCTGAATGACCGCACCTCGAGTTCTAGAGTCTGCTGAATGACCACACCTCTAGTTCTAGTCTGCTGAATGACCACATCTCTAGTTCTAGAGTCTGCTGAATGACAGCACCTCTAGAGTCTGCTGAATGAACGCACCTCTAGAGTCTGCTGAATGACCGCACCTCTAAAGTCTGCTGAATGACCGCACCTCTAGAGTCAGCTGAATTAACGCACCTCTAGAGTCTGCTGAATGACCACACCTCTAGTTCTAATCTGCTGAATGATCGCACCTCTAGTCTGCTGAATGACAGCACCTCTAGAGTCTGCTGAATGACAGCACCTCTAGAGTCTGCTGAATGACAGCACCTCTAGAGTCTGCTGAATGACCGCACCTCTAGAGTCTGCTGAATGACCACACCTCTAGAGTCTGCTGAATGATCGCACCTCTAGAGTCTGCTGAATGAACGCACCTCTAGTTCTAGAGTCGGCTGAATGACAGCACCTCTAGAGTCTGCTGAATGACCGCACCTCTAGTTCTAGAGTCTGCTGAATGACCACACCTCTAGTTCTAGTCTGCTGAATGAATACATCTCTAGTTCTAGAGTCTGCTGAATGACCGCACCTCTAGAGTCTGCTGAATGACCATATCTCTAGTTCTAGAGTCTGCTGAATGATCGCACCCCTAGTCTGCTGAATGACAGCACCTCCAGAGTCTGCTGAATGACAGCACCTCTAGAGTCTGCTGAATGACCGCACCTCTAGAGTCTGCTGAATGATCGCACCTCTAGAGTCTGCTGAATGAACGCACCTCTAGTTCTAGAGTCGGCTGAATGACAGCACCTCTAGAGTCTGCTGAATGACCGCACCTCTAGTTCTAGAGTCTGATGAATTACCACACCTTTAGTTCTAGTCTGCTGAATGACCACATCTCTAGTTCTAGAGTCTGCTGAATGGCCGCACCTCTAGAGTCTGCTGAATGACCATATCTCTAGTTCTAGAGTCTGCTGAATGATCGCACCTCTAGTCTGCTGAATTACAGCACCTCTAGAGTCTGCTGAATGACAGCACCTCTAGAGTCTGCTGAATGACAGCACCTCTAGAGTCTGCTGAATGACCGCACCTCTAGAGTCTGCTGAATGAACGCACCTCTAGAGTCTGCTGAATGACCTCACCTCTAGAGTCTGCTGAATGAACGCACCTCTAGTTCTAGAGTCTGCTGAATGACCGCATCACTAGTTCTAGAGTCCGCTGATGAACGCATATCTAGTTCTAGAGTCTGCTGAATGATCGCACCTCTAGAGTCTGCTGAATGACAGTACCTCTAGAGTCTGCTGAATGACCACACCTCTAGTTCTAGAGTCTGCTGAATGACCGCACCTCTAGAGTCTGCTGAATGACCGCACCTCGAGTTCTAGAGTCTAGGTATGACCACACCTCTAGTTCTAGTCTGCTGAATGATCACATCTCTAGTTCTAGAGTTTGCTGAATGACCGCACCTCTAGAGTCTGCTGAATGACCATATCTCTAGTTCTAGAGTCTGCTGAATGATCGCACCTCTAGTCTGCTGAATGACAGCACCTCTAGAGTCTGCTGAATGACAGCACCTCTAGAGTCTGCTGAATGACCGCACCTCTAGAGTCTGCTGAATGATCGCACCTCTAGAGTCTGCTGAATGAACGTACCTCTAGTTCTAGAGTCTGCTGAATGACCACACCTCTAGTTCTAGTCTGCTGAATGAATACATCTCTAGTTCTAGAGTCTGCTGAATGACCGCACCTCTAGAGTCTGCTGAATGACCATATCTCTAGTTCTAGAGTCTGCTGAATGATCGCACCTCTAGTCTGCTGAATGACAGCACCTCTAGAGTCTGCTGAATGACAGCACCTCTAGAGTCTGCTGAATGACCGCACCTCTAGAGTCTGCTGAATGATCGCACCTCTAGAGTCTGCTGACTGAACGCACCTCTAGTTCTAGAGTCGGCTGAATGACAGCACCTCTAGAGTCTGCTGAATGACCGCACCTCTAGTTCTAGAGTCTGATGAATTACCACACCTTTAGTTCTAGTCTGCTGAATGACCACATCTCTAGTTCTAGAGTCTGCTGAATGACCGCACCTCTAGAGTCTGTTGAATGACCATATCTCTAGTTCTAGAGTCTGCTGAATGATCGCACCTCTAGTCTGCTGAATGACAGCACCTCTAGAGTCTGCTGAATGACAGCACCTCTAGAGTCTGCTGAATGACAGCACCTCTAGAGTCTGCTGAATGACCGCACCTCTAGAGTCTGCTGAATGACCACACCTCTAGAGTCTGCTGAATGAACGCACCTCTAGAGTCTGCTGAATGACCTCACCTCTAGAGTCTGCTGAATGAACGCACCTCTAGTTCTAGAGTCTGCTGAATGACCGCATCACTAGTTCTAGAGTCCGCTGATGAACGCATATCTAGTTCTAGAGTCTGCTGAATGATCGCACCTCTAGAGTCTGCTGAATGACAGTACCTCTAGAGTCTGCTGAATGAACGCACCTGTAGAGTCTGCTGAATGACCGCACCTCTAGTTCTAGAGTCTGCTGAATGACCACACCTCTAGTTCTAGAGTCTGTTGAATGACTGCACCTCGAGTTCTAGAGTCTGCTGAATGACCACACCTCTAGTTCTAGTCTGCTGAATGACCACATCTCTAGTTCTAGAGTCTGCTGAATGACCGCACCTCTAGAGTCTGCTGAATGACCGCACCTCGAGTTCTAGAGTCTGCTGAATGACCACACCTCTAGTTCTAGTCTGCTGAATGACCACATCTCTAGTTCTAGAGTCTGCTGAATGACCGCACCTCTAGAGTCTGCTGAATGACCACATCTCTAGTTCTAGAGTCTGCTGAATGACCGCATCTCTAGTTCTAGAGTCTGCTGAATGATCGCACCTCTAGTGTCTGCTGAATGACAGCACCTCTAGAGTCTGCTGAATGAACGCACCTCTAGAGTCTGCTGAATAACCGCACCTCTAAAGTCTGCTGAATGACCGCACCTCTAGAGTCAGCTGAATTAACGCACCTCTAGAGTCTGCTGAATGACCACACCTCTAGTTCTAATCTGCTGAATGATCGCACCTCTAGTCTGCTGAATGACAGCACCTCTAGAGTCTGCTGAATGACAGCACCTCTAGAGTCTGCTGAATGACAGCACCTCTAGAGTCTGCTGAATGACCGCACCTCTAGAGTCTGCTGAATGAACGCACCTCTAGTTCTAGAGTCGGCTGAATGACAGCACCTCTAGAGTCTGCTGAATGACCGCACCTCTAGTTCTAGAGTCTGATGAATTACCACACCTATAGTTCTAGTCTGCTGAATGACCACATCTCTAGTTCTAGAGTCTGCTGAATGACCGCACCTCTAGAGTCTGCTGAATGACCATATCTCTAGTTCTAGAGTCTGCTGAATGATCGCACCTCTAGTCTGCTGAATTACAGCACCTCTAGAGTCTGCTGAATGACAGCACCTCTAGAGTCTTCTGAATGACAGCACCTCTAGAGTCTGCTGAATGACCGCACCTCTAGAGTCTGCTGAATGACCACACCTCTAGAGTCTGCTGAATGAACGCACCTCTAGAGTCTGCTGAATGACCTCACCTCTAGAGTCTGCTGAATGAACGCACCTCTAGTTCTAGAGTCTGCTGAATGACCGCATCACTAGTTCTAGAGTCCGCTGATGAACGCATATCTAGTTCTAGAGTCTGCTGAATGATCGCACCTCTAGAGTCTGCTGAATGACAGCACCTCTAGAGTCTGCTGAATGACCGCACCTCTAGAGTCTGCTGAATGATCGCACCTCTAGAGTCTGCTGAATGAACGTACCTCTAGTTCTAGAGTCTGCTGAATGACCACACCTCTAGTTCTAGTCTGCTGAATGAATACATCTCTAGTTCTAGATTCTGCTGAATGACCGCACCTCTAGAGTCTGCTGAATGACCATATCTCTAGTTCTAGAGTCTGCTGAATGATCGCACCTCTAGTCTGCTGAATGACAGCACCTCTAGAGTCTGCTGAATGACAGCACCTCTAGAGTCTGCTGAATGACCGCACCTCTAGTTCTAGAGTCGGCTGAATGACAGCACCTCTAGAGTCTGCTGAATGACCGCACCTCTAGTTCTAGAGTCTGATGAATTACCACACCTTTAGTTCTAGTCTGCTGAATGACCACATCTCTAGTTCTAGAGTCTGCTGAATGACCGCACCTCTAGAGTCTGCTGAATGACCATATCTCTAGTTCTAGAGTCTGCTGAATGATCGCACCTCTAGTCTGCTGAATGACAGCACCTCTAGAGTCTGCTGAATGACAGCACCTCTAGAGTCTGCTGAATGACAGCACATCTAGAGTCTGCTGAATGACCGCACCTCTAGAGTCTGCTGAATGACCACACCTCTAGAGTCTGCTGACTGAACGCACCTCTAGTTCTAGAGTCGGCTGAATGACAGCACCTCTAGAGTCTGCTGAATGACCGCACCTCTAGTTCTAGAGTCTGATGAAGTACCACACCTTTAGTTCTAGTCTGCTGAATGACCACATCTCTAGTTCTAGAGTCTGCTGAATGACCACACCTCTAGAGTCTGCTGAATGAACGCACCTCTAGAGTCTGCTGAATGACCTCACCTCTAGAGTCTGCTGAATGAACGCACCTCTAGTTCTAGAGTCTGCTGAATGACCGCATCACTAGTTCTAGAGTCCGCTGATGAACGCATATCTAGTTCTAGAGTCTGCTGAATGATCACACCTCTAGAGTCTGCTGAATGACAGCACCTCTAGAGTCTGCTGAATGACCGCACCTCTAGAGTCTGCTGAATGATCGCACCTCTAGAGTCTGCTGAATGAACGTACCTCTAGTTCTAGAGTCTGCTGAATGACCACACCTCTAGTTCTAGTCTGCTGAATGAATACATCTCTAGTTCTAGATTCTGCTGAATGACCGCACCTCTAGAGTCTGCTGAATGACCATATCTCTAGTTCTAGAGTCTGCTGAATGATCGCACCTCTAGTCTGCTGAATGACAGCACCTCTAGAGTCTGCTGAATGACAGCACCTCTAGAGTCTGCTGAATGACCGCACCTCTAGTTCTAGAGTCGGCTGAATGACAGCACCTCTAGAGTCTGCTGAATGACCGCACCTCTAGTTCTAGAGTCTGATGAATTACCACACCTTTAGTTCTAGTCTGCTGAATGACCACATCTCTAGTTCTAGAGTCTGCTGAATGACCGCACCTCTAGAGTCTGCTGAATGACCATATCTCTAGTTCTAGAGTCTGCTGAATGATCGCACCTCTAGTCTGCTGAATGACAGCACCTCTAGAGTCTGCTGAATGACAGCACCTCTAGAGTCTGCTGAATGACAGCACATCTAGAGTCTGCTGAATGACCGCACCTCTAGAGTCTGCTGAATGACCACACCTCTAGAGTCTGCTGACTGAACGCACCTCTAGTTCTAGAGTCGGCTGAATGACAGCACCTCTAGAGTCTGCTGAATGACCGCACCTCTAGTTCTAGAGTCTGATGAAGTACCACACCTTTAGTTCTAGTCTGCTGAATGACCACATCTCTAGTTCTAGAGTCTGCTGAATGACCGCACCTCTAGAGTCTGTTGAATGACCATATCTCTAGTTCTAGAGTCTGCTGAATGATCGCACCTCTAGTCTGCTGAATGACAGCACCTCTAGAGTCTGCTGAATGACAGCACCTCTAGAGTCTGCTGAATGACAGCACCTCTAGAGTCTGCTGAATGACCGCACCTCTAGAGTCTGCTGAATGACCACACCTCTAGAGTCTGCTGAATGAACGCACCTCTAGAGTCTGCTGAATGACCTCACCTCTAGAGTCTGCTGAATGAACGCACCTCTAGTTCTAGAGTCTGCTGAATGACCGCATCACTAGTTCTAGAGTCCGCTGATGAACGCATATCTAGTTCTAGAGTCTGCTGAATGATCGCACCTCTAGAGTCTGCTGAATGACAGTACCTCTAGAGTCTGCTGAATGAACGCACCTGTAGAGTCTGCTGAATGACCGCACCTCTAGTTCTAGAGTCTGCTGAATGACCACACCTCTAGTTCTAGAGTCTGTTGAATGACTGCACCTCGAGTTCTAGAGTCTGCTGAATGACCACACCTCTAGTTCTAGTCTGCTGAATGACCACATCTCTAGTTCTAGAGTCTGCTGAATGACCGCACCTCTAGAGTCTGCTGAATGACCGCACCTCGAGTTCTAGAGTCTGCTGAATGACCACACCTCTAGTTCTAGTCTGCTGAATGACCACATCTCTAGTTCTAGAGTCTGCTGAATGACCGCACCTCTAGAGTCTGCTGAATGACCACATCTCTAGTTCTAGAGTCTGCTGAATGACCGCATCTCTAGTTCTAGAGTCTGCTGAATGATCGCACCTCTAGTGTCTGCTGAATGACAGCACCTCTAGAGTCTGCTGAATGAACGCACCTCTAGAGTCTGCTGAATGAACGCACCTCTAGAGTCTGCTGAATGACCGCACCTCTAAAGTCTGCTGAATGACCGCACCTCTAGAGTCAGCTGAATTAACGCACCTCTAGAGTCTGCTGAATGACCACACCTCTAGTTCTAATCTGCTGAATGATCGCACCTCTAGTCTGCTGAATGACAGCACCTCTAGAGTCTGCTGAATGACAGCACCTCTAGAGTCTGCTGAATGACAGCACCTCTAGAGTCTGCTGAATGACCGCACCTCTAGAGTCTGCTGAATGACCACACCTCTAGAGTCTGCTTAATGATCGCACCTCTAGAGTCTGCTGAATGAACGCACCTCTAGTTCTAGAGTCGGCTGAATGACAGCACCTCTAGAGTCTGCTGAATGACCGCACCTCTAGTTCTAGAGTCTGCTGAATGACCACACCTCTAGTTCTAGTCTGCTGAATGAATACATCTCTAGTTCTAGAGTCTGCTGAATGACCGCACCTCTAGAGTCTGCTGAATGACCATATCTCTAGTTCTAGAGTCTGCTGAATGATCGCACCTCTAGTCTGCTGAATGACAGCACCTCCAGAGTCTGCTGAATGACAGCACCTCTAGAGTCTGCTGAATGACCGCACCTCTAGAGTCTGCTGAATGAACGCACCTCTAGTTCTAGAGTCGGCTGAATGACAGCACCTCTAGAGTCTGCTGAATGACCGCACCTCTAGTTCTAGAGTCTGATGAATTACCACACCTATAGTTCTAGTCTGCTGAATGACCACATCTCTAGTTCTAGAGTCTGCTGAATGACCGCACCTCTAGAGTCTGCTGAATGACCATATCTCTAGTTCTAGAGTCTGCTGAATGATCGCACCTCTAGTCTGCTGAATTACAGCACCTCTAGAGTCTGCTGAATGACAGCACCTCTAGAGTCTTCTGAATGACAGCACCTCTAGAGTCTGCTGAATGACCGCACCTCTAGAGTCTGCTGAATGACCACACCTCTAGAGTCTGCTGAATGAACGCACCTCTAGAGTCTGCTGAATGACCTCACCTCTAGAGTCTGCTGAATGAACGCACCTCTAGTTCTAGAGTCTGCTGAATGACCGCATCACTAGTTCTAGAGTCCGCTGATGAACGCATATCTAGTTCTAGAGTCTGCTGAATGATCGCACCTCTAGAGTCTGCTGAATGACAGCACCTCTAGAGTCTGCTGAATGACCGCACCTCTAGAGTCTGCTGAATGATCGCACCTCTAGAGTCTGCTGAATGAACGTACCTCTAGTTCTAGAGTCTGCTGAATGACCACACCTCTAGTTCTAGTCTGCTGAATGAATACATCTCTAGTTCTAGATTCTGCTGAATGACCGCACCTCTAGAGTCTGCTGAATGACCATATCTCTAGTTCTAGAGTCTGCTGAATGATCGCACCTCTAGTCTGCTGAATGACAGCACCTCTAGAGTCTGCTGAATGACAGCACCTCTAGAGTCTGCTGAATGACCGCACCTCTAGAGTCTGCTGAATGATCGCACCTCTAGAGTCTGCTGAATGAACGCACCTCTAGTTCTAGAGTCGGCTGAATGACAGCACCTCTAGAGTCTGCTGAATGACCGCACCTCTAGTTCTAGAGTCTGATGAATTACCACACCTTTAGTTCTAGTCTGCTGAATGACCACATCTCTAGTTCTAGAGTCTGCTGAATGACCGCACCTCTAGAGTCTGCTGAATGACCATATCTCTAGTTCTAGAGTCTGCTGAATGATCGCACCTCTAGTCTGCTGAATGACAGCACCTCTAGAGTCTGCTGAATGACAGCACCTCTAGAGTCTGCTGAATGACAGCACATCTAGAGTCTGCTGAATGACCGCACCTCTAGAGTCTGCTGAATGACCACACCTCTAGAGTCTGCTGAATGAACGCATCTCTAGAGTCTGCTGAATGACCTCACCTCTAGAGTCTGCTGAATGAACACACCTCTAGTTCTAGAGTCTGCTGAATGACCGCATCACTAGTTCTAGAGTCCGCTGATGAACGCATATCTAGTTCTAGAGTCTGCTGAATGATCGCACCTCTAGAGTATGCTGAATGACAGTACCTCTAGAGTCTGCTGAATGAACGCACCTGTAGAGTCTGCTGAATGACCGCACCTCTAGTTCTAGAGTCTGCTGAATGACCACACCTCTAGTTCTAGTCTGCTGAATGACCACATCTCTAGTTCTAGAGTCTGCTGAATGACCGCACCTCTAGAGTCTGCTGAATGACCGCACCTCGAGTTTTAGAGTCTGCTGAATGACCACACCTCTAGTTCTAGTCTGCTGAATGACCACATCTCTAGTTCTAGAGTCTGCTGAATGACCGCACCTCTAGAGTCTGCTGAATGACCACATCTCTAGTTCTAGAGTCTGCTGAATGACCGCATCTCTAGTTCTAGAGTCTGCTGAATGATCGCACCTCTAGTGTCTGCTGAATGACAGCACCTCTAGAGTCTGCTGAATGAACGCACCTCTAGAGTCTGCTGAATGACCGCACCTCTAAAGTCTGCAGAATGACCGCACCTCTAGAGTCAGCTGAATTAACGCACCTCTAGAGTCTGCTGAATGACCACACCTCTAGTTCTAATCTGCTGAATGATCGCACCTCTAGTCTGCTGAATGACAGCACCTCTAGAGTCTGCTGAATGACAGCACCTCTAGAGTCTGCTGAATGACAGCACCTCTAGAGTCTGCTGAATGACCAAACCTCTAGAGTCTGCTGAATGATCGCACCTCTAGAGTCTGCTGAATGAACGCACCTCTAGTTCTAGAGTCGGCTGAATGACAGCACCTCTAGAGTCTGCTGAATGACCGCACCTCTAGTTCTAGAGTCTGCTGAATGACAGCACCTCTAGAGTCTGCTGAATGACCGCACCTCTAGAGTCTGCTGAATGATCGCACCTCTAGAGTCTGCTGAATGAACGCACCTCTAGTTCTAGAGTCGGCTGAATGACAGCACCTCTAGAGTCTGCTGAATGACCGCACCTCTAGTTCTAGAGTCTGATGAATTACCACACCTTTAGTTCTAGTCTGCTGAATGACCACATCTCTAGTTCTAGAGTCTGCTGAATGACCGCACCTCTAGAGTCTGCTGAATGACCATATCTCTAGTTCTAGAGTCTGCTGAATGATCGCACCTCTAGTCTGCTGAATGACAGCACCTCTAGAGTCTGCTGAATGACAGCACCTCTAGAGTCTGCTGAATGACAGCACATCTAGAGTCTGCTGAATGACCGCACCTCTAGAGTCTGCTGAATGACCACACCTCTAGAGTCTGCTGAATGAACGCATCTCTAGAGTCTGCTGAATGACCTCACCTCTAGAGTCTGCTGAATGAACGCACCTCTAGTTCTAGAGTCTGCTGAATGACCGCATCACTAGTTCTAGAGTCCGCTGATGAACGCATATCTAGTTCTAGAGTCTGCTGAATGATCGCACCTCTAGAGTATGCTGAATGACAGTACCTCTAGAGTCTGCTGAATGAACGCACCTGTAGAGTCTGCTGAATGACCGCACCTCTAGTTCTAGAGTCTGCTGAATGACCACACCTCTAGTTCTAGTCTGCTGAATGACCACATCTCTAGTTCTAGAGTCTGCTGAATGACCGCACCTCTAGAGTCTGCTGAATGACCGCACCTCGAGTTTTAGAGTCTGCTGAATGACCACACCTCTAGTTCTAGTCTGCTGAATGACCACATCTCTAGTTCTAGAGTCTACTGAATGACCGCACCTCTAGAGTCTGCTGAATGACCACATCTCTAGTTCTAGAGTCTGCTGAATGACCGCATCTCTAGTTCTAGAGTCTGCTGAATGATCGCACCTCTAGTGTCTGCTGAATGACAGCACCTCTAGAGTCTGCTGAATGAACGCACCTCTAGAGTCTGCTGAATGACCGCACCTCTAAAGTCTGCTGAATGACCGCACCTCTAGAGTCAGCTGAATTAACGCACCTCTAGAGTCTGCTGAATGACCACACCTCTAGTTCTAATCTGCTGAATGATCGCACCTCTAGTCTGCTGAATGACAGCACCTCTAGAGTCTGCTGAATGACAGCACCTCTAGAGTCTGCTGAATGACAGCACCTCTAGAGTCTGCTGAATGACCAAACCTCTAGAGTCTGCTGAATGATCGCACCTCTAGAGTCTGCTGAATGAACGCACCTCTAGTTCTAGAGTCGGCTGAATGACAGCACCTCTAGAGTCTGCTGAATGACCGCACCTCTAGTTCTAGAGTCTGCTGAATGGCCACACCTCTAGTTCTAGTCTGCTGAATGAATACATCTCTAGTTCTAGAGTCTGCTGAATGACCGCACCTCTAGAGTCTGCTGAATGACCATATCTCTAGTTCTAGAGTCTGCTGAATGATCGCACCTCTAGTCTGCTGAATGACAGCACCTCCAGAGTCTGCTGAATGACAGCACCTCTAGAGTCTGCTGAATGACAGCACCTCTAGAGTCTGCTGAATGATCGCACCTCTAGAGTCTGCTGAATGAACGCACCTCTAGTTCTAGAGTCGGCTGAATGACAGCACCTCTAGAGTCTGCTGAATGACCGCACCTCTAGTTCTAGAGTCTGATGAATTACCACACCTTTAGTTCTAGTCTGCTGAATGACCACATCTCTAGTTCTAGAGTCTGCTGAATGACCGCACCTCTAGAGTCTGCTGAATGACCATATCTCTAGTTCTAGAGTCTGCTGAATGATCGCACCTCTAGTCTGCTGAATTACAGCACCTCTAGAGTCTGCTGAATGACAGCACCTCTAGAGTCTGCTGAATGACAGCACCTCTAGAGTCTGCTGAATGACCGCACCTCTAGAGTCTGCTGAATGACCACACCTCTAGAGTCTGCTGAATGAACGCACCTCTAGAGTCTGCTGAATGACCTCACCTCTAGAGTCTGCTGAATGAACGCACCTCTAGTTCTAGAGTCTGCTGAATGACCGCATCACTAGTTCTAGAGTCCGCTGATGAACGCATATCTAGTTCTAGAGTCTGCTGAATGATCGCACCTCTAGAGTCTGCTGAATGACAGTACCTCTAGAGTCTGCTGAATGAACGCACCTGTAGAGTCTGCTGAATGACCGCACCTCTAGTTCTAGAGTCTGCTGAATGACCACACCTCTAGCTCTAGAGTCTGTTGAATGACTGCACCTCGAGTTCTAGAGTCTGCTGAATGACCACACCTCTAGTTCTAGTCTGTTGAATGACCACATCTCTAGTTCTAGAGTCTGCTGAATGACCGCACCTCTAGAGTCTGCTGAATGACCGCACCTCGAGTTCTAGAGTCTGTTGAATGACCACACCTCTAGTTCTAGTCTGCTGAATGACCACATCTCTAGTTCTAGAGTCTGCTGAATGACCGCACCTCTAGAGTCTGCTGAATGACCACATCTCTAGTTCTAGAGTCTGCTGAATGACCGCATCTCTAGTTCTAGAGTCTGCTGAATGATCGCACCTCTAGTGTCTGCTGAATGACAGCACCTCTAGAGTCTGCTGAATGAACGCACCTCTAGAGTCTGCTGAATGACCGCACCTCTAAAGTCTGCTGAATGACCGCACCTCTAGAGTCAGCTGAATTAACGCACCTCTAGAGTCTGCTGAATGACCACACCTCTAGTTCTAATCTGCTGAATGATCGCACCTCTAGTCTGCTGAATGACAGCACCTCTAGAGTCTGCTGAATGACAGCACCTCTAGAGTCTGCTGAATGATCGCACCTCTAGAGTCTGCTGAATGAACGCACCTCTAGTTCTAGAGTCGGCTGAATGACAGCACCTCTAGAGTCTGCTGAATGACCGCACCTCTAGTTCTAGAGTCTGATGAATTACCACACCTTTAGTTCTAGTCTGCTGAATGACCACATCTCTAGTTCTAGAGTCTGCTGAATGACCGCACCTCTAGAGTCTGCTGAATGACCATATCTCTAGTTCTAGAGTCTGCTGAATGATCGCACCTCTAGTCTGCTGAATTACAGCACCTCTAGAGTCTGCTGAATGACAGCACCTCTAGAGTCTGCTGAATGACAGCACCTCTAGAGTCTGCTGAATGACCGCACCTCTAGAGTCTGCTGAATGACCACACCTCTAGAGTCTGCTGAATGAACGCACCTCTAGAGTCTGCTGAATGACCTCACCTCTAGAGTCTGCTGAATGAACGCACCTCTAGTTCTAGAGTCTGCTGAATGACCGCATCACTAGTTCTAGAGTCCGCTGATGAACGCATATCTAGTTCTAGAGTCTGCTGAATGATCGCACCTCTAGAGTCTGCTGAATGACAGTACCTCTAGAGTCTGCTGAATGAACGCACCTGTAGAGTCTGCTGAATGACCGCACCTCTAGTTCTAGAGTCTGCTGAATGACCACACCTCTAGCTCTAGAGTCTGTTGAATGACTGCACCTCGAGTTCTAGAGTCTGCTGAATGACCACACCTCTAGTTCTAGTCTGTTGAATGACCACATCTCTAGTTCTAGAGTCTGCTGAATGACCGCACCTCTAGAGTCTGCTGAATGACCGCACCTCGAGTTCTAGAGTCTGTTGAATGACCACACCTCTAGTTCTAGTCTGCTGAATGACCACATCTCTAGTTCTAGAGTCTGCTGAATGACCGCACCTCTAGAGTCTGCTGAATGACCACATCTCTAGTTCTAGAGTCTGCTGAATGACCGCATCTCTAGTTCTAGAGTCTGCTGAATGATCGCACCTCTAGTGTCTGCTGAATGACAGCACCTCTAGAGTCTGCTGAATGAACGCACCTCTAGAGTCTGCTGAATGACCGCACCTCTAAAGTCTGCTGAATGACCGCACCTCTAGAGTCAGCTGAATTAACGCACCTCTAGAGTCTGCTGAATGACCACACCTCTAGTTCTAATCTGCTGAATGATCGCACCTCTAGTCTGCTGAATGACAGCACCTCTAGAGTCTGCTGAATGACAGCACCTCTAGAGTCTGCTGAATGACAGCACCTCTAGAGTCTGCTGAATGACCGCACCTCTAGAGTCTGCTGAATGACCACACCTCTAGAGTCTGCTGAATGATCGCACCTCTAGAGTCTGCTGAATGAACGCACCTCTAGTTCTAGAGTCGGCTGAATGACAGCACCTCTAGAGTCTGCTGAATGACCGCACCTCTAGTTCTAGAGTCTGCTGAATTGCCACACCTTTAGTTCTAGTCTGCTGAATGACCACATCTCTAGTTCTAGAGTCTGCTGAATGACCGCACCTCTAGAGTCTGCTGAATGACCATATCTCTAGTTCTAGAGTCTGCTGAATGATCGCACCTCTAGTCTGCTGAATGACAGCACCTCTAGAGTCTGCTGAATGACAGCACCTCTAGAGTCTGCTGAATGACAGCACCTCTAGAGTCTGCTGAATGACCGCACCTCTAGTTCTAGAGTCTGCTGAATGGCCACACCTCTAGTTCTAGTCTGCTGAATGAATACATCTCTAGTTCTAGAGTCTGCTGAATGACCGCACCTCTAGAGTCTGCTGAATGACCATATCTCTAGTTCTAGAGTCTGCTGAATGATCGCACCTCTAGTCTGCTGAATGACAGCACCTCCAGAGTCTGCTGAATGACAGCACCTCTAGAGTCTGCTGAATGACAGCACCTCTAGAGTCTGCTGAATGATCGCACCTCTAGAGTCTGCTGAATGAACGCACCTCTAGTTCTAGAGTCGGCTGAATGACAGCACCTCTAGAGTCTGCTGAATGACCGCACCTCTAGTTCTAGAGTCTGATGAATTACCACACCTTTAGTTCTAGTCTGCTGAATGACCACATCTCTAGTTCTAGAGTCTGCTGAATGACCGCACCTCTAGAGTCTGCTGAATGACCATATCTCTAGTTCTAGAGTCTGCTGAATGATCGCACCTCTAGTCTGCTGAATTACAGCACCTCTAGAGTCTGCTGAATGACAGCACCTCTAGAGTCTGCTGAATGACAGCACCTCTAGAGTCTGCTGAATGACCGCACCTCTAGAGTCTGCTGAATGACCACACCTCTAGAGTCTGCTGAATGAACGCACCTCTAGAGTCTGCTGAATGACCTCACCTCTAGAGTCTGCTGAATGAACGCACCTCTAGTTCTAGAGTCTGCTGAATGACCGCATCACTAGTTCTAGAGTCCGCTGATGAACGCATATCTAGTTCTAGAGTCTGCTGAATGATCGCACCTCTAGAGTCTGCTGAATGACAGTACCTCTAGAGTCTGCTGAATGAACGCACCTGTAGAGTCTGCTGAATGACCGCACCTCTAGTTCTAGAGTCTGCTGAATGACCACACCTCTAGCTCTAGAGTCTGTTGAATGACTGCACCTCGAGTTCTAGAGTCTGCTGAATGACCACACCTCTAGTTCTAGTCTGTTGAATGACCACATCTCTAGTTCTAGAGTCTGCTGAATGACCGCACCTCTAGAGTCTGCTGAATGACCGCACCTCGAGTTCTAGAGTCTGTTGAATGACCACACCTCTAGTTCTAGTCTGCTGAATGACCACATCTCTAGTTCTAGAGTCTGCTGAATGACCGCACCTCTAGAGTCTGCTGAATGACCACATCTCTAGTTCTAGAGTCTGCTGAATGACCGCATCTCTAGTTCTAGAGTCTGCTGAATGATCGCACCTCTAGTGTCTGCTGAATGACAGCACCTCTAGAGTCTGCTGAATGAACGCACCTCTAGAGTCTGCTGAATGACCGCACCTCTAAAGTCTGCTGAATGACCGCACCTCTAGAGTCAGCTGAATTAACGCACCTCTAGAGTCTGCTGAATGACCACACCTCTAGTTCTAATCTGCTGAATGATCGCACCTCTAGTCTGCTGAATGACAGCACCTCTAGAGTCTGCTGAATGACAGCACCTCTAGAGTCTGCTGAATGATCGCACCTCTAGAGTCTGCTGAATGAACGCACCTCTAGTTCTAGAGTCGGCTGAATGACAGCACCTCTAGAGTCTGCTGAATGACCGCACCTCTAGTTCTAGAGTCTGATGAATTACCACACCTTTAGTTCTAGTCTGCTGAATGACCACATCTCTAGTTCTAGAGTCTGCTGAATGACCGCACCTCTAGAGTCTGCTGAATGACCATATCTCTAGTTCTAGAGTCTGCTGAATGATCGCACCTCTAGTCTGCTGAATTACAGCACCTCTAGAGTCTGCTGAATGACAGCACCTCTAGAGTCTGCTGAATGACAGCACCTCTAGAGTCTGCTGAATGACCGCACCTCTAGAGTCTGCTGAATGACCACACCTCTAGAGTCTGCTGAATGAACGCACCTCTAGAGTCTGCTGAATGACCTCACCTCTAGAGTCTGCTGAATGAACGCACCTCTAGTTCTAGAGTCTGCTGAATGACCGCATCACTAGTTCTAGAGTCCGCTGATGAACGCATATCTAGTTCTAGAGTCTGCTGAATGATCGCACCTCTAGAGTCTGCTGAATGACAGTACCTCTAGAGTCTGCTGAATGAACGCACCTGTAGAGTCTGCTGAATGACCGCACCTCTAGTTCTAGAGTCTGCTGAATGACCACACCTCTAGCTCTAGAGTCTGTTGAATGACTGCACCTCGAGTTCTAGAGTCTGCTGAATGACCACACCTCTAGTTCTAGTCTGTTGAATGACCACATCTCTAGTTCTAGAGTCTGCTGAATGACCGCACCTCTAGAGTCTGCTGAATGACCGCACCTCGAGTTCTAGAGTCTGTTGAATGACCACACCTCTAGTTCTAGTCTGCTGAATGACCACATCTCTAGTTCTAGAGTCTGCTGAATGACCGCACCTCTAGAGTCTGCTGAATGACCACATCTCTAGTTCTAGAGTCTGCTGAATGACCGCATCTCTAGTTCTAGAGTCTGCTGAATGATCGCACCTCTAGTGTCTGCTGAATGACAGCACCTCTAGAGTCTGCTGAATGAACGCACCTCTAGAGTCTGCTGAATGACCGCACCTCTAAAGTCTGCTGAATGACCGCACCTCTAGAGTCAGCTGAATTAACGCACCTCTAGAGTCTGCTGAATGACCACACCTCTAGTTCTAATCTGCTGAATGATCGCACCTCTAGTCTGCTGAATGACAGCACCTCTAGAGTCTGCTGAATGACAGCACCTCTAGAGTCTGCTGAATGACAGCACCTCTAGAGTCTGCTGAATGACCGCACCTCTAGAGTCTGCTGAATGACCACACCTCTAGAGTCTGCTGAATGATCGCACCTCTAGAGTCTGCTGAATGAACGCACCTCTAGTTCTAGAGTCGGCTGAATGACAGCACCTCTAGAGTCTGCTGAATGACCGCACCTCTAGTTCTAGAGTCTGCTGAATTGCCACACCTTTAGTTCTAGTCTGCTGAATGACCACATCTCTAGTTCTAGAGTCTGCTGAATGACCGCACCTCTAGAGTCTGCTGAATGACCATATCTCTAGTTCTAGAGTCTGCTGAATGATCGCACCTCTAGTCTGCTGAATGACAGCACCTCTAGAGTCTGCTGAATGACAGCACCTCTAGAGTCTGCTGAATGACAGCACCTCTAGAGTCTGCTGAATGACCGCACCTCTAGAGTCTGCTGAATGACCGCACCTCTAGTTCTAATTTGCTGAATGACCACATCTCTAGTTCTAGAGTCTGCTGAATGACCGCACCTCTAGAGTCTGCTGAATGACCGCACCTCAAGTTCTAGAGTCTGCTGAATGATCGCACCTCTAGTCTGCTGAATGACAGCACCTCTAGAGTCTGCTGAATGACAGCACCTCTAGAGTCTGCTGAATGACAGCACCTCTAGAGTCTGCTGAATGACCGCACCTCTAGAGTCTGCTGAATGACCACACCTCTAGAGTCTGCTGAATGAACGCACCTCTAGAGTCTGCTGAATGAACTCACCTCTAGAGTCTGCTGAATGAACGCACCTCTAGTTGTAGAGTCTGCTGAATGACCGCACCTCTAGTTCTAGAGTCTGCTGAATGACCACATCTCTAGTTCTAGAGTCTGCTGAATGACCGCACCTCTAGAGTCTGCTGAATGACCACATCTCTAGTTCTAGAGTCTGCTGAATGACCGCATCTCTAGTTCTAGAGTCTGCTGAATGATCGCACCTCTAGTGTCTGCTGAATGACAGCACCTCTAGAGTCTGCTGAACGAACGCACCTCTAGAGTCTGCTGAATGACCGCACCTCTAGAGTCTGCTGAATGACCGCACCTCTAGAGTCAGCTGAATTAACGCACCTCTAGAGTCTGCTGAATGACCACACCTCTAGTTCTAATCTGCTGAATGACCACATCTCTAGTTCTAGAGTCTGCTGAATGACCGCACCTCTAGAGTCTGCTGAATGACAGCACCTCTAGAGTCTGCTGAATGATCGCACCTCTAGTCTGCTGAATGACAGCACCTCTAGAGTCTGCTGAATGACAGCACCTCTGAGTCTGCTGAATGACAGCACCTCTAGAGTCTGCTGAATGACCGCACCTCTAGAGTCTGCTGAATGACCGCACCTCTAGAGTCTGCTGAATGATCGCACCTCTAGAGTCTGCTGAATGAACGCACCTCTAGTTCTAGAGTCGGCTGAATGACAGCACCTCTAGTTCTAGAGTCTGCTGAGTTACCACACCTTTAGTTCTAGTCTGCTGAATGACCACATCTCTAGTTCTAGAGTCTGCTGAATGACCACATCTCTAGTTCTAGAGTCTGCTGAATGACCGCACCTCTAGAGTCTGCTGAATGACCATATCTCTAGTTCTAGAGTCTGCTGAATGATCACACCTCTAGTCTGCTGAGTGACCGCACCTCTAGAGTCTGCTGAATGACCACACCTCTAGAGTCTGCTGAATGAACGCACCTCTAGAGTCTGCTGAATGAACTCACCTCTAGAGTCTGCTGAATGAACGCACCTCTAGTTCTAGAGTCTGCTGAATGACCGCATCACTAGTTCTAGAGTCCGCTGAATGAACGCATATCTAGTTCTAGAGTCTGCTGAATGATCGCACCTCTAGAGTCTGCTGAATGACAGCACCTCTAGAGTCTGCTGAATGAACGCACTTGTAGAGTCTGCTGAATGACCGCACCTCTAGTTCTAGAGTCTGCTGAATGACCACACCTCTAGTTCTAGAGTCTGTTGAATAACTGCACCTCGAGTTCTAGAGTCTGCTGAATGACCACACCTCTAGTTCTAGTCTGCTGAATGACAACATCTCTAGTTCTAGAGTCTGCTGAATGACCGCACCTCTAGAGTCTGCTGAATGATCGCAGCTCAAGAGTCTGCTGAATGACAGCACCTCTAGAGTCTGCTGAATGAACGCACCTGTAGAGTCTGCTGAATGACCGCACCTCTAGTTCTAGAGTCTGATGAATGACCACACCTCTAGAGTCTGCTGAATGACCACACCTCTAGAGTCTGCTGAATGACCGCACCTCTAGTTCTAGAGTCTGCTGAATGACCACACCTCTAGAGTCTGCTGAATGACCGCACCTCTAGTTCTAGAGTCTGCTGAATGACCACACCTCTAGAGTCTGCTGAATGACCGCACCTCGAGTTCTAGAGTCTGCTGAATGACCACATCTCTAGTTCTAGAGTCTGCTGAATGACCGCATCACTAGTTCTAGAGTCTGCTGAATGACCGCATCACTAGTTCTAGAGTCTGCTGAATGACCGCACCTCTAGTTCTAGAGTCTGCTGAATGACCACACCTCTAGAGTCTGCTGAATGACCGCACCTCGAGTTCTAGACTCTGCTGAATGACCACATCTCTAGTTCTAGAGTCTGGTGAATGACCGCATCACTAGTTCTAGAGTCTGCTGAATGACCGCATCACTAGTTCTAGAGTCTGCTGAATGACACTCTGTCCAGCTTGATAACAGTCATTGATACGAATTCTACACAGTAAGGACACAGGAAATAAAAAATATATACAGTATAAGTACGGCCCTCGGCCCTCGGCCCTCAGCCCTCAGCCCTCGACCCTCAGCCCTCGGCCCTCGGCCCTCGGCCCTCAGCCCTCGGGACCTCGGTGAAAACTGATTGCAGCCCGCGGGGCAACATTAGTTTGACACCCCCTTTATAGATGGTTATAGATGGTTATAGATGGTTATAGATGGTTATAGATGGTCATAGATGTTTATAGATGGTTATAGATGGTTATAGATGGTTATAGATGATTATAGATGGTTATAGATGGTTATAGATGGTTATAGATGGTCATAGATGGTTATAGATGGTTATAGATGGCAAGTCAGTCAATCCCTAGAAAGCAGCCCCAATGCAACAGACAACTTTTAGGCAGGGGGAACAGAACCGTCTCTGCCTCTCTGTGTCTCTTTAACTCTCTGTCTTTCTGTGTCTCTGTCTTTCTGTGTCTCTGCCTCTCTGTGTCTCTGCCTCTCTGTGTCTCTGTAACTCTCTGTCTTTCTGTGTCTCTGTCTTTCTGTGTCTCTGCCTCTCTGTGTCTCTGCCTCTCTGTGTCTCTGCCTCTCTGTGTCTCTGTAACTCTCTGTCTTTATGTGTCTCTGTCTTTCTGTGTCTCTGCCTCTCTGTGTCTCTGCCTCTCTGTGTCTCTGCCTCTCTGTGTCTCTGTAACTCTCTGTCTTTCTGTGTCTCTGTAACTCTCTGTGTCTCTGCCTCTCTGCCTCTCTGTAACTCTGCCTCTCTGTGTCTCAGCCTCTCTGTGTCTCTGTAACTCTCTGCTTTCTGTGTCTCTGTAACTCTCTGCCTCTCTGTGTCTCTGCCTCTCTGTGTCTCTGCCTCTCTGTGTCTCTGTAACTCTCTGTGTCTCTGTAACTCTCTGCCTCTCTGTGTCTCTGTAACTCTCTGTCTTTCTGTGTCTCTGCCTCTCTGTCTCTCTGTGTCTCTGCCTCTCTGTGTCTCTGCCTTTCTGTGTCTCTGGAACTCTCTGTCTTTCTGTGTCTCTGTCTTTCTGTGTCTCTGCCTCTCTGTGTCTCTGCCTCTCTGTGTCTCTGCCTCTCTGTGTCTCTGCCTCTCTGTGTCTCTGGAACTCTCTGTCTTTCCGTGTCTCTGTCTTTCTGTGTCTCTGCCTCTCTGTGTCTCTGCCTCTCTGTGTCTCTGCCTCTCTGTGTCTCTGCCTCTCTGTGTCTCTGTAACTCTCTGTCTTTCTGTGTCTCTGTAACTCTCTGCCTCTCTGTATCTCTGCCTCTCTGTATCTCTGTAACTCTCTGCCTCTCTGTAACTCTCTGCCTCTCTGTGTCTCTGCCTCTCTGTGTCTCTGTAATTCTCTGTCTTTCTGTGCCTTCAGAAAAGTATTTTCGTACCCATTTGATTTATTCCATGTTTTGTTGTGTAACAGGCCGAATTCAAAATGGATGAAATAGATTGGTTTTTATCACCTATCTGTACACAATATCCTAGAATGACTAAGGATCGACGGGACAGTTGTATATCATTCAGCACGTTAAGTGAAGGTCGCAGATTTTAGAGAAACAACAGATGTCGGTACATATAACTGTCTCATACCCTCGTTAGTCCCTACCCTCCTAGTCCCTACCCTCCTAGTCCCTACCCTCCCAGTCCCTACCCTCCTAGTCCCTACCCTCCCAGTCCCTACCCTCCTAGTCCCTACCCTCCCAGTCCCTACCCTCCTAGTCCCTACCCTCCCAGTCCCTACCCTCCTAGTCCCTACCCTCCCAGTCCCTACCCTCCCAGTCCCTACCCTCCCAGTCCCTACCCTCCTAGTCCCTACCCTCCCAGTCCCTACCCTCCCAGTCCCTAGTCCCTACCCCCAGTCCCTACCCTCCTAGTCCCTACCCTCCTAGTCCCTACCCTCCTAGTCCCTACCCTCCCAGTCCCAAATCCTACCCTCCCAGTCCCAAATCCTACCCTCCCAGTCCCAAATCCTATCCTCCCAGTCCCAACCCTCCTATGTGACAATAAAACATGTATTTTTTGACAGGCTCAGCTCTCCTTTCCTGGGGTATAAATAGATAATGATGCCAACAGATGCACCGGGCGCTGTCTGTACACAGACACACACACACACACACACACACACACACACACACACACACACACTCACACACGTGGACGCAAATACATGCACACGCAGAACCCCACCACCCACATACCCTGAAACCACCAGAACATTCTGGAAGCAACAAAATTAGCACAAAAAATATATATATATAATAGCCTACCTGACGGTGCCACTTACAAAATCTATACGCTGATCTACACACTGATCTACACACTGTCGGGTAACCTAACTACGCTGAACATACAGATCATTTTAAGTCTGTGAACCACTATAGTAACAGATCGTTTTAAGTCTGTGAACCACTATAGTAACAGATCATTTTAAGTCTGTGAACCACTATAGTAACAGATCGTTTTAAGTCTATGAACCACTAAAATAACAGATCATTTTAAGTCTGTGAACCACTATAGTAACAGATCATTTTAAGTCTGTGAACCACTATAGTAACAGATAATTTTAAGTCTGTGAACCACTAAAATAACAGATCATTTTAAGTCTGTGAACCACTATAGTAACAGATCATTTTAAGTCTGTGAACCACTATAGTAACAGATCATTTTAAGTCTGTGAACCACTAAAATAACAGATCGTTTTAAGTCTGTGAACCACTATAGTAACAGATCATTTTAAGTCTATGAACCACTAAAATAACAGATCATTTTAAGTCTGTGAACCACTATAGTAACAGATCATTTTAAGTCTGTGAACCACTATAGTAACAGATAATTTTAAGTCTGTGAACCACTAAAATAACAGATCGTTTTAAGTCTGTGAACCACTATAGTAACAGATCATTTTAAGTCTATGAACCACCTAAAATAACAGATCATTTTAAGTCTATGAACCACTATAGTAACAGATCATTTTAAGTCTGTGAACCACTATAGTAACAGATCATTTTAAGTCTGTGAACCACTATAGTAACAGATCATTTTAAGTCTGTGAACCACTAAAATAACAGATCGTTTTAAGTCTATGAACCACTATAGTAACAGATCATTTTAAGTCTGTGAACCACTATAGTAACAGATCGTTTTAAGTCTATGAACCACTAAAATAACAGATCATTTTAAGTCTGTGAACCACTATAGTAACAGATAATTTTAAGTCTGTGAACCACTATAGTAACAGATAATTTTAAGTCTATGAACCACCTAAAATAACAGATCGTTTTAAGTCTGTGAACCACTATAGTAACAGATCATTTTAAGTCTGTGAACCACTATAGTAACAGATCATTTTACGTCTATGAACCACTAAAATAACAGATCATTTTAAGTCTGTGAACCACTATAGTAACAGATAATTTTAAGTCTATGAACCACTAAAATAACAGATCATTTTAAGTCTATGAACCACTATAGTAACAGATCATTTTAAGTCTATGAACCACTATAGTAACGGTGTGTCAGTGATCATGTCATATTGAAGACATCCACCCAGAGCCAGGCTCAGCCAGTGATAATCAGGTCAGGACACTAAAATAGTCAACTAAATTCAGAAGGGAAGGGAAGGAGGCCGCATGGCTGGTAAAACTGCTACCAATCAAATTTATTTATAAAAGCCTTCTTACATGAGCTGATGTCACAAAGTGCTGCTGTACAGAGGCTAACAAGACTGAAATATCTCTGCCAGTACAGCAACATTTATTAAAACCAGGAAACAGAAGAGAGAGCCATCTGATATTGATATAGAGAAGCGGGCAGAGTAGTTTCAACAACAGCTTAGAAAACCAACTGTCTCTGAATCACCATGTTCAGGCCACTGTAAAGCAGATAGTGATCTGAAGCCCTGGGACAATATAGCTGCGATAAAGTGTGTAAAGATAAAAGTTGGTAGCTCCCGTACACACACACACACACACACACACACACACACACACACACACACACACACACACACACACACACACACACACATACATACACACACACACACACACACACACACACACACACACACACACACAGCCAGTCCAAAAGCCAGCATGTGTCCAGACAGGGCAGGTCTCAGGTCAGCCCTAACAGCCCTAACCCCTATCTATACCCTATACCCTAACCCCTAACAGCCCTATACCCTAACCCCTATACCCTAACCCCTATATCCTAACAACCCTAACCCCTATACCCTAACAGCCCTAACCCCTATCCCCTAACCCCTACACCCTAACCCCTAAAAGCCCTATACCCTATACCCTAACCCCTCCCAGCTCTAACCCCTATACCCTAACCCCTATATCCTAACAACCCTAACCCCTATACCCTAACAGCCCTAACCCCTATACCCTAACCCCTAACAACCCTAACCCCTACACCCTAACAGCCCTAACCCTCATACCCTACACCCTAACAGCCCTAACCCCTAACAACCCTAACCCCTATACCCTAAGAGCCCTAACCCCTATACCCTAAGAGCCCTAACCCCTATACCCTAAATTGGTTCGGAACCCAGGTGGAAAGTAAAGCAGCAACTCACCGTGCGAAGGAACTGAATCTCCTCCTCTCCTTCTCCTCCTTCTGCCATCTTTCTGTTTTCTCTTCTCCCGGTTCTATCTGCAGCTCTGAGAGAAAAGCCAGAAAATCCTCCTGTTCTCTAACTCTCTTTCTCTTTTAGTCCTTTGCACAAAAATCTCTCTCTCTCTCTCTTCCCTTGCTATCTTTCTCTATTCGCAACACCCCTTCTCTCTCTCTCCTTGCTACACCTCTCTATCTCACTCTCTCTCTCTGGCTCTCAGAGTGTGTGTGGGTGGGCTGGAGGACAGAATGAGTCCTGTGGCTCTCACCATGTTGGGAGAGAGAGTGACGGGTAGGTTGGGCTCTCCCCAGCTCTCTGGGGGGGGGGGGGGGGGGGGGGGCGGGGCAGGCACCTTGTTACACGTTCTAACAGCTTCCACCTTGCAGCCATGTTTGTAGAAGTGGGCCACTCCCCCCCCCCCCCTCCCTCCTAGACTAACAGGCTATAAAAGGAAAGCTTGTGAGGACTCAGGAGATCACACCCACAGGAACACACTGGAATACACAGGTGCACACAGGAACACACAGGAGCACACAGGAACCCACAGGAACACACTGGAATACACAGGTGCACACAGGAACACACAGGAACCCACAGGAACATACAGGAACACACAGGAGCACACAGGAGCACACAGGAACCCACAGGAACACACTGGAATACACAGGTGCACACAGGATCACACTGGAATACACAGGTGCACACAGGAACACACAGGAGCACACAGGAGCACACAGGAACACACAGGTGCACACAGGAACACACAGGAACCCACAGGAACATACAGGAACACACAGGAGCACACAGGAGCACACAGGAACCCACAGGAACACACTGGAATACACAGGTGCACACAGGATCACACTGGAATACACAGGTGCACACAGGAACACACAGGAGCACACAGGAACCCACAGGAACACACTGGAATACACAGGTGCACACAGGAACACACGTGAACCCACGTGAACTCACAGGAACCCACAGGAACACACAGGAACACACAGGAGCACACAGGTGCACACAGGAACACACAGGAACACACATGAACACACGTGAACCCACGTGAACTCACAGGAACACACAGGAACACACAGGAACCCACAGGAACACACAGGAACACACAGGAACACACGTGAAAACACGTGAACTCACAGGAACCCACAGGAACACACAGGAGCCCACAGGAACACACAGGTGCATGTACACACAGGAACACACAGGTGAACCAAGACTCCATTTTGTTGCTCCCTGCCTACAGACAGAAGCTAAAACAAGAAGCTCCCACGCTGAGGTCTGTTCAACGCTGGTCCGACCAATCTGATTCCACGCTCCAAGACTGCTTCCATCACGTGGACTGGGATATGTTTCGTATTGCGTCAAACAACAACATTGACGAATGTTGCCGCTGATTCGGTGAGCGAGTTCATTAGAACGTGCGTTGAAGATGTCGTTCCCATAGCAACGATTAAAACATTCCCAAACCAGAAACCGTAGATTGATGGCAGCATTCGTGTGAAACTGAAAGTGCGAACCACTGCTTTTAATCAGGGCAAGGTGACCGGAGTCATGACCGAATACAAACAGTGTAGCTATTCCCTCCGCAAGGCAATCAAACATGCTAAGCCTCAGTACAGAGACAAAGTAGAATCGCAATTCAACGGCTCAGACACAAGAGGTATGTGGCAGGGTCTACAGTCAATCACGGATTATAAAAAGAAAACCAGCCCTGCACGCCTCCAATTCAATCATTAAGTTTGCAGACGACACTACAGTGGTAGGCCTGATTACCAACAACGACGAGACGGCCTACAGGGAGGAGGTGAGGGCCCTCGGTGTGTGGTGTCAGGAAAGCAACCTCACACTCAACGTCAACAAAACAGAGGAGATGATCGTGGACTTCAGGAAACAGCAGAGGAAGCAGCCCCCCTATCCACATCGACGGGACAGTAGTGGAGAGGGTGGAGAGTTTTAAGTTCCTCGGCGTACACATCACGAACAAACTAAAATGGTTAACCCACACAGACAGCATCGTGAAGAAGGCACAACAGCACCTCTTCAACCTCAGGAGGCTGAAGAAATTTGGCTTGTCACCAAAAAAACTCACTAACTTTTACAGATGCACAACCGAGAGCATCCCGTCGAGCTGTATCACCGCCTGTTACGGCAACTGCTCCGCCCACAACCGTCACCCCACTATCATCCAGAAGGCGAGGTCAGTACAGGTGCATCAAAGCTGGGACCGAGAGACTGAAAAACAGCTTCTATCTCAAGGCCATCAGACTGTTAAACAGCCATCACTAACAATGAGTGGCTGCTGCCAACATACTGACTCAAATCTCTAGCCACTTTAATAATTAAAAATTGGATGTAATAAATGTATCACTAGTCACTTAAAACAATGCCACTTTAAATAATGTTTACATACACTACATTACTCATCTCATATGTACAGTATATACTGTACTCTATACCAACTTAATTGAGGAAAATAAGTACAAAATAAATTCCTTTTTGATACTATCGCAAAGCTAACTAAAAAGCAGCATTCCCCAAGTGAGGATGGCTTTCACTTCAGCAGTAATACATTCATGAACTTCTTTGAAGAAAAGATCATGATTTTCAGAAAGCAAATTACGGACTCCTCTTTAAATCTGCGTATTCCTTCAAAGCTCAGTTGTCCTGAGTCTGCACAACTCTGCCAGGACCTAGGATCAAGAGAGACGCTCAAGTGTTTTAGTACTATATCTCTTGACACAATGATGAAAATAATCATGGCCTCTAAACCTTCAAGCTGCATACTGGACCCTATTCCAACTAAACTACTGAAAGAGCTGCTTCCTGTGCTTGGCCCTCCTATGTTGAACATAATAAACGGCTCTCTATCCACCGGATGTGTACCAAACTCACTAAAAGTGGCAGTAATAAAGCCTCTCTTGAAAAAGCCAAACCTTGACCCAGAAAATATAAAAAACTATCGGCCTATATCGAATCTTCCATTCCTCTCAAACATTTTAGAAAAGGCTGTTGCGCAGCAACTCACTGCCTTCCTGAAGACAAACAATGTATACGAAATGCTTCAGTCTGGTTTTAGACCCCATCATAGCACTGAGACGGCACCTGTGAAGGTGGTAAATGACCATCAGACCGTCTGGCATCAGACCGAGGCTCTGCATCTGTCCTCATGCTCCTAGACCTTAGTGCTGCTTTTGATACCATCGATCACCACATTCTTTTGGAGAGATTGGAAACCCAAATTGGTCTACACGGACAAGTTCTGGCCTGGTTTAGATCTTATCTGTCAGAAAGATATCAGTTTGTCTCTGTGAATGGCTTCTCCTCTGACAAATCAACTGTAAATTTCGGTGTTCCTCAAGGTTCCGTTTTAGGACCACTATTGTTTTCACTATGTATTTTACCTCTTGGGGATGTCATTCGAAAACATAGTTTTAACTTTCACTGCTATGTGGATGACACAAAGCTGTACATTTCAATGAAACATGGTGAAGCCCCAAAATTGCCCCTCGCTAGAAACCTGTGTTTCAGACATAAGGAAGTGAATGGCTGCAAACTTTCTACTTTTAAACTCGGACAAAACAGAGATGCTTGTTCTTAGGTCCCAAGAAACAAAGAGATCTTCTGTTGAATCTGACAATCAATCTTAATGGTTGTACAGTCGTCTCAAATAAAACTGTGAAGGACCTCGGCGTTACTCTGGACCCTGATCTCTCTTTTGACGAACATATCAAGACTGTTTCAAGGACAGCTTTTTTCCATCTACGTAACATTGCAAAAATCAGAAACTTTCTGTCCCAAAATTATGCAGCTCTACTTTCCGGCTACCCGGATAAAGCACTAAATAAACTTCAGTTAGTGCTAAATACGGCTGCTAGAACGCGTACAGTATTATATAGAGCCCTTATTGCATGGAACTTCCTTCTGTCTCATATTACTCATATTACTCAAATAAACAGCAAACCTGGTTTCAGAAAACAGAAAGCAACGCTTCTCGGCACAACGCCTCTCGGCACAACGCCTCACGGCACAACGCCTCTCGGCACAACGCCTCTCGGCACAACGCCTCACGGCACAACGCCTCTCGGCACAACGCCTCGCGGCACAACGCCTCGCGGCACAACGCCTCTCGGCACAACGCCTCTCGGCACAACGCCTCTCCCCTATTGGATAGTGTGTGTACGTATTGATATGAAGGCTGTGTGTGCCTTTTTAATAAATCTACGTAGTTCTATCCTTGAGCTGTTCTTGTCTATTGATGTTCTGTTTTGTAATAAACACCAGGAAGAGTAGCTGCTGCTTTTGCAAAAAGCTAATGGGGATCCCAATAAAATACCAATAAAATACCAAATAACATTACTTTTAATGAGCCCATACACCTATAGCTCCTCCCACCCCCCTCCTCTGCTTCAGACATGCATTATGTAAAACACTACATGAAAAAGGCACATTTATGGGTTGAATACTCTAGCGCACATTTTCAACCGCCCCAAAAATTGGGAAATTTGAGGTCACGTCCCAGAAATCTCAGATAACGGACCACATTTGTGCGCGGACGTACACAGATGTACAGTACCAGTCAAAGGTTTGGACACACCTTCTCATTCAAGGGTTTTTCTTTATTTTCTTTACTATTTTCTACATTGTAGAATAATAGTGAAGACATCAAAACTATGAAATAACACATATGGAATCATGTAGTAACCAAAAAAAGTGTTAAACAAATCAAAATATATTTTTGATTTTATAATATCAAACAGAAAAAAAAAAATATATATATATATATATATATATATATTTTTTTTTTTTTTTAATTTTACCCCTTTTTCTCCCCAATTTCATGGTATCCAATTGTTGTAGTAGCTACTATCTTGTCTCATCGCTACAACTCCCGTACAGGCTCGGGAGAGACGAAGGTTGAAAGTCATGCGTCCTCCGATACACAACCAACCGCTGCTTCTTTAACACAGCGCACATCCAACCCGGAAGCCAGCCGCACCAATGCGCCGGAGGAAACACCTTGGCTAGCGTACACTGCGCCCAGCCCGCCACAGGAGTCGCTGGTGCACGATGAGACAAGGACACCCCTACGGACCTCCTGGTCGCGGCCGGTTACGACAGAGCCTGGGCGCGAACCCAGGACTCTGATGGCACAGCTGGCGCTGCAGTACAGCGCCCTTAACCACTGCGCCACCCGGGAGGCCCAATATATATATATTTTTAACACTTTTTTGGTTACTAGATGGTTCCATATGTGTTATTTCATAGTTGTGATGTCTTCACTATTATTCTACAATGTAGAAAGTAGTACAACATTAAGAAAAGACGTTAAATGAGTAGGTGTGTCCAAACCTTTCACTGGTACTCAAATGGTTCAGTAAATTGCTAGAAATTACCAAACACACCCCACTTCCCAGGACACATCTTGAAATTCTGTTATGCGTGTGATACTGTCAGTGCACAAGGCATGTGGACTAGACCAGGTAACCAAACTCATGATTACTGTCACGCGCTGACCTAAGAGAGCCTTTTTATGTCTCTATTTGGTTTGGTCAGGGTGTGATTTGGGTGGGCATTCTATGTTCTGTTTTCTATGTTTTTGTGTTTCTATGTTTTGGCTGGGTATTTTTTTATTTATTTTACCTTTATTTAACGAGGCAAGTCAGTTAAGAACAAATTATTATTTTCAATAACGGCCTAGGAACAGTGGGTTAACTGCCTGTTCAGGGGCAGAACGACAGATTTGTACCTTGTCAGCTCGGGGGTTTGAACTTGCATCCTTGCGGTTACTAGTCCAACGCTCTAACCACTAGGCTACCCTGCCGCCTCTACACTCTAACCACTAGGCTACCCTGCCGCCTCTACACTCTAACCACTAGGCTACCCTACCGCCTCTACACTCTAACCACTAGGCTACCCTGCCGCCTCTACACTCTAACCACTAGGCTACCCTGCCGCCTCTACACTCTAACCACTAGGCTACCCTGCCGCCTCTACACTCTAACCACTAGGCTACCTGCCTCCTCTACACTCTAACCACTAGGCTACCCTGCCACCTCTACACTCTAACCACTAGGCTACCCTGCCGCCTCTACACTCTAACCACTAGGCTACCCTCCCTCAATCAGGGACAGCTGTCTATCGTTGTCTTTGATTGGGAATCATACTTAGCCAGCCTTTCCCCCTTTTGTCATTGTGGGAAGTTGTCTTTGTTAGGGGTACTATAAGCTAAGCGTCACGGTCGTTCATGTTATTTCTTGTTTTGTTTGGCGACATTTTAACAAATAAAAGAAAATGTACGCTCACCCCGCTGCACCTTGGTCTTCTTTTAACGACGATCATGACATTACTGTCATTTTCATTAAAACAGTCCATGCAGATCTGATACAGAAGGAATTAATGCTCCAACAAAGTACAGCAATCTGTGATTAATGGAACTACAGGGCCTATAGCAGCCCCTCTAGACCAGGTGATTAATGGAACTACAGGGCCTATAGCAGCCCCTCTAGACCAGGTGATTAATGGAACTACAGGGCCTATAGCAGCCCCTCTAGACCAGGTGATTAATGGAACTACAGGGCCTATAGCAGCCCCTCTAGACCAGGTGATTAATGGAACTACAGGGCCTATAGCAGCCCCTCTAGACCAGGTGATTAATGGAACTACAGGGCCTATAGCAGCCACTCTACACCAGGTGATTAATGGAACTACAGGGCCTATAGCAGCCACTCTACACCAGGTGATTAATGGAACTACAGGGCCTATAGCAGCCACTCTACACCAGGTGATTAATGGAACTACAGGGCCTATAGCAGCCACTCTACACTAGGTGTGTGGAATTCAACATCTGTTTCCATTTTACTCTTCTAGACTCAAATATCTCATTTGAAACATGAAACAGGGCCACGCATGAAACAGGTCTGCGTATGAAACAGGGCCACATATGAAACAGGGCCCCATATGAAATGGGGCCACATATGAAACAGGGCAACATATGAAACAGGGCCACATATGAAACAGGGCCCCATATGAAACAGGGCCACATATGAAACAGGGCCACATATGAAACAGGGCCACATATGAAACAGGGCCACATATGAAACAGGGCCACATATGAAACATAATAATTAGTTGCACGAGCCCGACATCCGCAGTCCAGAAATTTCCTGAAATGTATAAATGCATAATGTCACGTCCTGACCTTAGAGATCCTTTTTATGCCTTTTTTTGGTTTGGGCGTGAGTTTGGGGTGGGTCAGGGCGTGAGTTGGGGTGGGTCAGGGCGTGAGTTTGGGGTGGGTCAGGGCGTGAGTTTGGGGTGGGTCAGGGCGTGAGTTTGGGGTGGGTCAGGGCGTGAGTTTGGGGTGGGTCAGGGCGTGAGTTTGTGGTGGGTCAGGGCGTGAGTTTGGGGTGGGTCAGGGCGTGAGTTTGGGGTGGGTCAGGGCGTGAGTTTGGGGTGGGTCAGGGCGTGCGTGTGGGGTGGGTCAGGGCGTGAGTTTGGGATGGCACAGGGCGTGAGTGAGGGGTGGGCATTCTATCGCCGTCCACGGGAGGAACTGGAGGCAGCTAAGGCGGAGAGTCAACATTATGAGGGAACACGGCTGGCAAGGAAGCCCGAGAGGCAGCCGTCCCCCACATCAGAGACTGTATTAGATGTGTTGCTCCCCCATCAGAGACTGTATTAGATGTGTTGTCCCCCATCAGATACTGTATTAGATGTGTTGCTCCCCCCTCAGAGACTGTATTAGATGTGTTGTTCCCCAATCAGAGACTGTATTAGATGTGTTGTTCCCCATCAGAGACTGTATTAGATGTGTCCCCCCCCATCAGAGACTGTATTAGTTAGATGTGTTGCTCCCCCATCAGAGACTGTATTAGATGTGTTGTTTCCCCATCAGAGACTGTATTAGATGTGTTGTTCCCCCATCAGAGACTGTATTAGATGTGTTGCTCCCCCCATCAGAGACTGTATTAGATGTGTTGTTCCCCCATCAGAGACTGTATTAGATGTGTTGTTCCCCCCATCAGAGACTGTATTAGATGTGTTGTTCCCCCATCAGAGACTGTATTAGATGTGTTGTTCCCCCATCAGAGACTGTATTAGATGTGTTGCTCCCCCATCAGAGACTGTATTAGATGTGTTGCTCCCCCATCAGAGACTGTATTAGTTAGATGTGTTGTTCCCCCATCAGAGACTGTATTAGATGTGTTGTTCCCCCCATCAGAGACTGTATTAGATGTGTTGTTCCCCCATCAGAGACTGTATTAGATGTGTTGCTCCCCCATCAGAGACTGTATTAGATGTGTTGTTCCCCCATCAGAGACTGTATTAGATGTGTTGTTCCCCCCATCAGAGACTGTATCAGATGTGTTGTCCCCTCCATCAGAAGCTGTGTTAGATGTGTTGTTCCCCCATCAGAGACTGTATTAGATGTGTTGTTCCCCCATCAGAGACTGTATTAGATGTGTTGCTCCCCCATCAGAGACTGTATTAGATGTGTTGTCTCCCCAATCAGAGACTCTATTAGTTAGATGTGTTGCTCCCCCATCAGAGACTGTATTAGATGTGTTGCTCCCCCATCAGAGACTGTATTAGATGTGTTGTCCCCCATCAGAGACTGTATTAGATGTGTTGCTCCCGCATCAGAGACTGTACTAGATGTGTTGTTCCCGCATCAGAGACTGTATCAGATGTGTTGTTTCCCCATCAGAGACTGTATCAGATGTGTTGTCCCCCCCCATCAGAGACTGTATTAGATGTGTTGTTCCCCCATCAGAGACTGTATCAGATGTGTTGTTCCCCCCCATCAGAGACTGTATCAGATGTGTTGTCCCCCCCCATCAGAGACTGTATTAGATGTGTTGTTCCCCATCAGAGACTGTATTAGATGTGTTGCTCCCCCATCAGAGACTGTATTAGATGTGTTGCTCCCCCCATCAGAGACTGTATTAGATGTGTTGTTCCCCCATCAGAGACTGTATTAGATGTGTTGTCCCCCCATCAGAGACTGTATTAGATGTGTTGTTCCCCATCAGAGACTGTATTAGATGTGTTGTTCCCCAATCAGAGACTGTATTAGATGTGTTGCTCCCCCATCAGAGACTGTATTAGATGTGTTGCTCCCCCATCAGAGACTGTATTAGATGTGTTGCTCCCCCATCAGAGACTGTATTAGATGTGTTGCTCCCCCATCAGAGACTGTATTAGATGTGTTGCTCCCCCATCAGAGGCTGTATTAGATGTGTTGTTCCCCCATCAGAGACTGTATTAGATGTGTTGTTCCCCCATCAGAGACTGTATTAGATGTGTTGTCCCCCCCATCAGAGACTGTATTAGATGTGTTGTTCCCCCATCAGAGACTGTGTTAGATGTGTTGTTCCCCCATCAGAGACTGTGTTAGATGTGTTGTTCCCCCATCAGAGACTGTATTAGATGTGTTGTTCCCCCATCAGAGACTGTATTAGATGTGTTGTTCCCCCATCAGAGACTGTATTATATGTGTTGTCCCCCCATCAGAGACTGTATTAGATGTGTTGTTCCCCCATCAGAGACTGTATTAGATGTGTTGTTCCCCCATCAGAGACTGTATTAGATGTGTTGTTCCCCCATCAGAGACTGTATTAGATGTGTTGTTCCCCTTCAGAGACTGTATTAGATGTGTTGTTCCCCATCAGAGACTGTATTAGATGTGTTGATCCCCCATCAGAGACTGTATTAGATGTGTTGTTCCCCTTCAGAGACTGTATTAGATGTGTTGCTCCCCATCAGAGACTCTATTAGTTAGATGTGTTGCTCCCCCATCAGAGACTGTACTAGATGTGTTGTTCCCCCATCAGAGACTGTATCAGATTTGTTGTTTCCCTATCAGAGACTGTATCAGATGTGTTGTCCCCCCCCATCAGAGACTGTATTAGATGTGTTGTTCCCCCATCAGAGACTGTATCAGATGTGTTGTTCCCCCCCATCAGAGACTGTATCAGATGTGTTGTCCCCCCCCATCAGAGACTGTATTAGATGTGTTGTTCCCCATCAGAGACTGTATTAGATGTGTTGCTCCCCCATCAGAGACTGTATTAGATGTGTTGCTCCCCCCATCAGAGACTGTATTAGATGTGTTGTTCCCCCATCAGAGACTGTATTAGATGTGTTGTCCCCCCATCAGAGACTGTATTAGATGTGTTGTTCCCCCCATCAGAGACTGTATTAGATGTGTTGTTCCCCCATCAGAGACTGTATTAGATGTGTTGCTCCCCCATCAGAGACTGTATTAGATGTGTTGCTCCCCCATCAGAGACTGTATTAGATGTGTTGCTCCCCCATCAGAGACTGTATTAGATGTGTTGCTCCCCCATCAGAGACTGTATTAGATGTGTTGCTCCCCCATCAGAGGCTGTATTAGATGTGTTGTTCCCCCATCAGAGACTGTATTAGATGTGTTGTTCCCCCATCAGAGACTGTATTAGATGTGTTGTCCCCCCCATCAGAGACTGTATTAGATGTGTTGTTCCCCCATCAGAGACTGTGTTAGATGTGTTGTTCCCCCATCAGAGACTGTGTTAGATGTGTTGTTCCCCCATCAGAGACTGTATTAGATGTGTTGTTCCCCCATCAGAGACTGTATTAGATGTGTTGTTCCCCCATCAGAGACTGTATTATATGTGTTGTCCCCCCATCAGAGACTGTATTAGATGTGTTGTTCCCCCATCAGAGACTGTATTAGATGTGTTGTTCCCCCATCAGAGACTGTATTAGATGTGTTGTTCCCCTTCATAGACTGTATTAGATGTGTTGTTCCCCATCAGAGACTGTATTAGATGTGTTGATCCCCCATCAGAGACTGTATTAGATGTGTTGTTCCCCTTCAGAGACTGTATTAGATGTGTTGCTCCCCATCAGAGACTCTATTAGTTAGATGTGTTGCTCCCCCATCAGAGACTGTATTAGATGTGTTGCTCCCCATCAGAGACTCTATTAGTTAGATGTGTTGCTCCCCCATCAGAGACTGTATTAGATGTGTTGCTCCCCCATCAGAGACTGTATTAGATGTGTTGTTCCCCATCAGAGACTGTATTAGATGTGTTGCTCCCCCATCAGAGACTGTATTAGATGTGTTGCTCCCCCCATCAGAGACTGTATTAGATGTGTTGTTCCCCATCAGAGACTGTATTAGATGTGTTGATCCCCCATCAGAGACTCTATTATTTAGATGTGTTGCTCCCCCATCAGCGACTGTATTAGATGTGTTGCTCCCCATCAGAGACTGTATTAGTTAGATGTGTTGCTCCCCCATCAGAGACTGTATTAGTTAGATGTGTTGTTCCCCCATCAGAGACTGTATTAGTTAGATGTGTTGCTCCCCCATCAGAGACTGTATTATATGTGTTGTTCCCCCATCAGAGACTGTATTAGATGTGTTGTCCCCCCATCAGAGACTGTATTAGATGTGTTGCTCCCCCATCAGAGACTGTATTAGATGTGTTGTTCCCCCATCAGAGACTGTGTTAGATGTGTTGTTCCCCCCCATCAGAGAACATCCAATATTATTATACAGTAATGCTGGCCATACACTACACCACTTCTAAATTCTTAACAACTTGGACTCGCTCACATTTCCTTCCCAAGTCTTTAATTCCATCCATCCTCAATAGAAGAACGTGGGCGCTCACATTACATGTTCATGGTGATTCCCAGCAAACTGCTTCATTAGTGTGAACATTATTACGTGCAGAAACATTTATTTGTTGTTTTTAAGATAAGCAAAGCGCGGAATAGTTGGGGTGGACAGGGACAATATGGACTTCTGTTCGACAGATGGATTTTGGAGGTGAAAACTTAGTTATGTCAAAAACATACGCCAATTTTACAATTTCTCTTCTTAAAATCAGATTTTCAGCGTAACCGGCGGCAAGGAAGTCAGGCGCAGGAGAGCGAAACTGGGTAATCAACGGAGTAGTTTTATTCATAAAACCACCGGAAACCAGAACAACAAAAAAATGGGTACAAATCCCGTCGCGCACCAGAAAAAACGTGCACATGCACTTACAATAAACAATTCCTCACAAAGACATGGGGGGAACAGAGGGTTAAATACACAACATGTCATGGTGGAATTGAAACCAGGTGTGTGGGAAGACAAGACAAAACAAATGGAAAATGAAAAATGGATCGATGATGGCTAGAAGCGCCGCCCGAACAAGGAGAGGAACCGACTTCGATGGAAGTCGTGACAGTAGCCCCCGCTTGACGACACTGCCCTTGGGGACGACCCGGAAGGTGAGGCGCAGAGTGATCCGGATGGAGACGGTGGAACTCCTGCAGCATTGAAGGGTCCAACACGTCCTCGACCGGAACCCAGCACCTCTCCTCCGGACCGTACCCCTCCCACTCCACAAGGTACTGAAGGCCCCTCGCCCGATGCCTCAAATCCAATATGGAGCGAACAGAGTACACCGGGGCCCCCTCGATGTCCAGAGAGGGCGGAGGAACCTCCCGCACCTCAGACTCCTGAAGCGGGCCAGCCACCACCGGCCTGAGGAGAGACACATTGAACGAGGGGTTAATTCGGTAATCGGGTGGAAGCTGTAACTTGTAACAAACCTCGTTCACTCTCCTCAGGACTTTAAATGGCCACATAAACCATGGCCAAGCTTCCGGCAGTGCAGACGGAGGGGCAGGTTTCAGGTCAAGAGCCAGACCCGGTCCCCCGGTGCGAACACCGGGGCCTCACTGCGGTGACGGTCTGTGCTGTCTTTCTCTTTAGTGGAGGAGTGGCAGAGCGAGTTCTGGGCCATCTCTGCCCAGGACATGAATGCTGCCCACTCCCCCGGCCGGTCTTGGCAATAAGACCTCAGAAACCTACCCACATCCTGGTTTACTCTCTCCACCTGCCCATTACTCTCGGGGTGAAACAGGCAAGGGGTGTAGCTTCCCTCTGGACAGGTGCCTAGGAGCCTTACACTGGGCGCACACCGAGCAGGAGGAAACATAAACCCTCACGTCCTTAGTCAAGGTAGGCCACTAGTACCTCCCTCTCAAACAGCGCACCTTCCGACCGATCCCAGGATGACCAGAGGGTGACGTGTGGGCCCAATAGATCAACCGGTCACGGACAGCAGACATAACGTACAGACACCCAGCGGGACACTGGATGGGAGCGGGCTCTGCACACAATGCCTGCTCAATGTCTGCATCCAGCTCCCACACCACCGCCGCTACCAGGCAGGAGGCCAGAAGTATGGGAGTGGGATCCGTGGGCCGCTCCTCTGTGTCATACAGCCGGGACAGTGCGTCTGCCTTCACGTTCTGGGAGCCTGGTCTGTAGGACAGGGTGAAAACAAAACAGGTGAAAAACATGGCCCACCTTGCCTGACGAGGGTTCAGTCTCCTCGCTGCCCGGATGTACTCCAGATTTCGGTGGTCAGTCCAGATGAGAAAAGGGTGTTTAGCCCCCTCAAGCCAATGTCTCCACGCATTCAAGGCCTTTACGACAGCCAACAGCTCCCGGTCCCCCACTTCATAGTTTCGCTCCGCCGGGCTGAGCTTCTTTGAGAAGAAGGCACAGGGGCGGAGTTTCGGTGGAGTACCCGAGCGCTGAGAGAGCACAGCTCCTATCCCAGCCTCGGATGCATCCACCTCCAGTATGAAACCCAAAGAGGAATCCGGATGAGCCAGCACGGGAGCCGAGGTAAACAGAGCCTTCAGGTGACCAAAAGCCCTGTCTGCTTCAGCCGACCACTGCAGTCGCACCGGTCCCCACTTCAGCAGTGAGGTAATGGGAGCCGCTACCTGAGGTAATGAGGTAATGGGAGCGGCTACCTGAGGTAATGAGGTAATGGGAGCCGCTACCTAAGGTAATGAGGTAATGGGAGCCGCTACCTTAGGTAATGAGGTAATGGGAGCCGCTACCTGACCAAAAACCCGGATAAACCTCCTGTAGTAGTTGGCAAACCCTAAAAACCACTGCACCTCCTTTACCATGTGTGGAGTCGGCCAATTACGCACGGCTGAAATGCAGTCACTCTCCATCTCCACCCCTGAGGTGGAAATGCGGTACCCTAGGAAGGAGATGGACTGCTGGAAAAACAGGCATTTCTCAGCCTTGATGTACCCTGCGCACCAGGGACACATGCTCGGCGCGTGTAGCGGAGTATATCAGAATGTCATCAATATACACCACTCCACCCTGCCCGTGCAGGTCCCTGAAAATCTTGTCTACAAAGGCTTGGAAGACTGATGGCGCATTCATCAACCCGCAGGGCATGACGAGGTACTCATAGTGCCCTGAGGTGGAACTGAAAGCCGTCTTCCACTCGTCTCCCTCCCGGATACGCACCAGGTTGTAAGCGCTCCAGAGATCTAGTTTGGTGAAGAAGAGCGCCCCGTGGATTGACTAAATTGCTGCGGCTATGAGGGGTAGCGGGTAACTATACCTCACAGTGATCTGGTTGATGCCTCGTTAGTCAATACACGGGTGCAGACCTCCATCCTTCTTCTTCACAAAGAAGAAACTTGAGGAGGCGGGTGAAGTGGAGGACTGAATGTACCCCTGACGTAGGGATTCAGAGACATATGTTTCCATAGCCACTGTCTCCTCCTGTGACAGGGGATACACGTGACTCCTGGGAAGATTTATCACACAATCCCCCCGACGATGAGGTGGTAATTGAGTCGTCCTCTTTTTAGAGAAGGCGAGAGCCAAATTGAGCGAATCCCAATGTACTGATCCCAAGTTCATATGATTTCACCCCGTTTAACTTGTGGCGAAAAAAATGAGGTGTATGCCCGGCAAAATAGCAATATCTTTCAAAATACCTTAGAAAAACAACTTAGCTGCAACTATATCACTGTATCACTGTATCACTATATCACTGTATCACTGTATCACTATATCACTGTATCACTGTATCACTGTATCACTGTATCACTATATCACTGTATCACTGTATCACTGTATCACTGTATCACTATATCACTGTATCACTGTATCACTATATCACTGTATCACTGTATCACTGTATCACTGTATCACTATATCACTGTATCACTGTATCACTGTATCACTGTATCACTGTATCACTGTATCACTGTATCACTATATCACTATATCACTGTATCACTGTATCACTGTATCACTGTATCACTATATCACTGTATCACTGTATCACTGTATCACTGTATCACTGTATCACTGTATCACTATATCACTGTATCACTGTATCACTGTATCACTGTATCACTATATCACTGTATCACTGTATCACTGTATCACTGTATCACTATATCACTGTATCACTGTATCACTGTATCACTATATCACTATATCACTGTATCACTGTATCACTATATCACTGTATCACTGTATCACTGTATCACTATATCACTGTATCACTGTATCACTGTATCACTATATCACTGTATCACTATATCACTGTATCACTATATCACTGTATCACTATATCACTGTATCACTGTATCACTGTATCACTGTATCACTGTATCACTGTATCACTGTATCACTATATCACTGTATCACTATATCACTGTATCACTGTATCACTGTATCACTATATCACTGTATCACTATATCACTGTATCACTATATCACTGTATCACTATATCACTGTATCACTGTATCACTGTATCACTGTATCACTATATCACTGTATCACTGTATCACTGTATTAATATATCACTTTATCAATATATCACTTTATCAATATATCACTGTATCAATATATCACTCTATCACTATATCACTGTATCAATATATCACTGTATCACTGTATCACTGTATCACTGTATCACTATATCACTGTATCACTATATCACTGTATCACTATATCACTGTATCACTATATCACTGTATCACTGTATCACTGTATCACTGTATCACTATATCACTGTATCACTGTATCACTGTATCACTATATCACTGTATCACTATATCACTGTATCACTATATCACTGTATCACTGTATCACTGTATCAATGTATCACTATATCACTATATCACTGTATCACTGTATCAATATATCACTGTATCACTGTATCACTATATCACTGTATCACTGTATCACTATATCACTGTATCACTGTATCACTGTATCACTATATCACTGTATCACTGTATCAATATATCACTGTATCACTGTATCACTATATCACTGTATCACTATATCACTGTATCACTGTATCACTATATCACTGTATCACTGTATCACTATATCACTGTATCACTGTATCACTGTATCACTATATCACTGTATCACTGTATCACTATATCACTGTATCACTATATCACTGTATCACTATATCACTGTATCACTATATCACTGTATCACTGTATCACTATATCACTGTATCACTATATCACTGTATCACTATATCACTGTATCACTATATCACTGTATCAATATATCACTGTATCACTATATCACTGTATCACTATATCACTGTATCACTATATCACTGTATCAATATATCACTGTATCACTATATCACTGTATCACTGTATCACTGTATCACTGTATCACTATATCACTGTATCACTACATCACTGTATCACTGTATCACTGTATCACTGTATCAATATATCACTGTATCACTGTATCACTGTATCAATATATCACTGTATCACTATATCACTGTATCACTACATCACTGTATCACTGTATCACTGTATCAATGTATCACTATATCACTATATCACTGTATCACTGTATCAATATATCACTGTATCACTATATCACTGTATCACTGTATCAATATATCACTGTAAAACTATATCACTGTATCACTGAATCAATATATCACTGTATCAATATATCACTGTATAAATATATCACTGTATCACTGGATCAATATATAACTGTATCACTATATCACTGTATCACTGTATCAATATATCACTGTATCAATATATCACTGTATCACTGTATCAATATATCACTGTATCACTATATCACTGTATCACTGTATCAATATATCACTGTATCACTGTATCAATATATCACTGTATCACTGTATCAATATATCACTATATCACTATATCACTGTATCACTGTATCACTATATCACTGTTTCACTGAATCAATATATCACTGTATCAATATATCACTTTATCAATATATCACTGTATCACTGTATCAATATATCACTATATCACTGTATCACTGTATCAATATATCACTGTATCACTGTATTAATATATCACTTTATCAATATATCACTTTATCAATATATCATTGTATCAATATATCACTATATCACTGTATCACTGTATCAATATATCACTCTATCACTATATCACTGTATCAATATATCACTGTATCAATATATCACTGTATCAATATATCACTGTATCACTATATCACTGTATCAATATATCACTATATCACTGTATCACTGTATCAATATATCACTGTATCACTGAATCAATATATCACTGTATCAATATATCACTATATCACTGTATCAATATATCACTGTATCACTATATCACTGTATCACTGTATCAATATATCACTTTATCACTGTATCAATATATCACTGTATCGCTATATCACTGTATCAATATATCACTGTATCACTATATCACTGTATCACTGTATCACTATATCACTGAATCGCTATATCACTGTATCACTGTCTGTCTGTTTGTCTGTCTGTGGCTGTCTGTCTGTCTGCATGTGTGTGTGTATTTGTGTGTGTGTGTGTTTGTGTAGGTGGGAGGGGGGGGTGCTAAGCCCCTCCCCCCGATAGCCCTTCAATCAGGCTGAACCTACCTTGCACCTATGCACACACACACACACTCACACACACACACACACACTCACACACACACACACACTCATATTATGAAGAACAACCAATAGGCATAATTTACATAATAAACCTAATTGATACATATGCAATCCAACACACCATGTAGTCAGAGCTACACACATACACACACACACACACACACACACACACACACACACACACACACACACACACACACACACACACACCCCTCTTCCAGTATTCAGAAGTGTGAAACAAAATGCAGCGTCACCTCTGTTAGCTCCATCTAGCTGTCATTGTTTATCCTCCGTCTCTCTCTTCTCTCCTTCTCTCATCTCTCCGTCTCTCTCTTCTCCCATAACGTCCACATCTGACTTTAGAGCAACAGAGACAACAGAGGAGATGTCACTGGGGTTTGGGAAATGTACTGGCCAGATAGACAAGGAACTTTACTGCGCATGCCTAGGAAAAGAGACGCCAGAGAAAACCTCATGAATGCTGGGAGTATGAGTTCGGGTTTGTCTTGTCTTTCTGGTCGATCTGTGTTCTCCGCAGTAGCGCCGTCTAACCACTAGATGGCAGTGTCACCACTGTATTTCTGACGGACGGCTTGATGAGGATCACTAGTTTTAAAAGAATATTCAATTTCTGCCCCGGCCGTCACGAACTGCTCAGCTTTGACAACATGTCCTAGATGTATAAAATTATAAATATGATTATAGACTTACAACCTCGCAAATGCAAATACTTTCTCACAGGGCCATAATACGAATTATATCAAGAGGTTGGAACGTAGAAGGTAAACATATATCAGATATCAGGCCGACCCACCAACAGGTTTATAATGCCTCGACTTCCATTGAAGTTTCCTTTATTGCCCTGCTGTGTGTGTGTGTTTGTGTGTGTGTGTGTGTGTGTGTGTGTGTGTGTGTGTGTGTGTGTTAGACACAGAGAGAGAGAGAGAGAGAGAGTTGGGTAACTATCTAACTCACCATCACAGGAAGGACAGAACCTTTTTTTTTTTTTTAAAGAGTCCTGGTTGTAGTTTCAAACCCTTCCTCTTTACTCAGGAAAACGTGTGTAGGGTCATGTCACAACCGATTACTGTAAACTACATTACCCAATCGAAGAGAGGAGGACATTTCTAGAGCCAGAAATCCCAGTGCTCCTGCCTTCCTTTTTGCAAGACTATTTGAATGCTAACGCCCATTCCCTCTAACACACACACACACACACAAACACACACACACTCACACACACACACACACACACTCACACTCACACACACACACACACACACACACACACACACACACACACACACACACACACACACACACACACACACACACACACACACACACACACAGGTTCACCCAACAGACACCTCCATCCTTCACCCCCCCCACCCTCAGACCCATCAGTGTCTCCTGTTGGGAACAAAGATGTCTTTGACTGGTCGCCTCCAGCTGCACTCAGAGACACAGCCCTGGGAAACACTACAGCCCTGTGTCAACCCCATCACAGGGGGAGAAGAGAGGGAAGAAACGAGGGTGATAGAGAGAGAGAGGATGGGGATGGGGGAGAGACCCTGAGTGAAAGAGCTACAAAGACAGAGGGATGACAGTGGGGATGAGAAGAGAGGAGCAGCTGTTCATGGTAGGGCTTACCTCTCTAACTGACTAATCATCGTGTACTGCCGACGTACTATATAGAGAAGCTGTGTATGTCTGCACAGCAGGGAAAAGAATTCAGCAGAAACAGAAAATGTGAATTGTTACGTGGGCAAGAATTCATGGAATTGTTTTTTTTTTAACCTAAAATAACCAACAAGTTAGCATTTCCTGCTGCTCACAACATGATTTCCCTCCAACATAATTTACATAATGTTAGTCGTAAATACTGGTGCTGCCTCTGAGTCTATCTGTGAAAAACCTGTTGTAGCTCTAGTCTTAAAACACCTGTTTTAGCACTAGTCTAGTCTGTAAACACCTGCTGTAGCACTAGTCTAGTCTTTAAACACCTGTTGTAGCTCTAGTCTAGTCTGTAAACATCTGTTGTAGCTCTAGTCTAGTCTGTAAACACCTGCTGTAGCACTAGTCTAGTCTTTAAACACCTGTTGTAGCTCTAGTCTAGTCTGTAAACACCTGTTGTAGCTCTAGTCTAATCTGTAAACACCTTTTGTAGCTCTAGTCTAGTCTGTAAACACCTGTTGTTGCTCTAGTCTAGTCTGTAAACACCTGTTGTAGCACTAGTCTAGTCTGTAAAACACCTGTTGTAGCACTAGTCTAGTCTGTAAAAAACCTGTTGTAGCTCGAATCTAGTCTGTAAACACCTGTTGTAGCACTAGTCTGTAAACACCTGTTGTAGATCTAGTCTAGTCTGTAAAACACCTGTTGTAGCACTAGTCTAGTCTGTAAACACCTGTTGTAGCACTAGTCTAGTCTGTAAACACCTGTTGTAGCACTAGTCTAGTCTGTAAAAAACCTGTTGTAGCTCGAATCTAGTCTGTAAACACCTGTTGTAGCACTAGTCTGTAAACACCTGTTGTAGCTCTAGTCTAGTCTGTAAACACCTGTTGTAGCACTAGTCTAGTCTGTAAAAAACCTGTTGTAGCTCTAGTCTAGTCTGTAAACACCTGTTGTAGCACTAGTCTGTAAACACCTGTTGTAGCTCTAGTCTAGTCTGTAAACACCTGTTGTAGCACTAGTCTAGTCTGTAAAAAACCTGTTGTAGCTCTAGTCTAGTCTGTAAAAACCTGTTGTAGCTCTAGTCTGTAAACACCTGTTGAGGCACTAGTCTAGTCTGTAAACACCTGTTGTAGCTCTAGTCTGTAAACACCTGTTGTAGCTCTAGTCAAGTCTGTAAACACCTGTTGTAGCACTAGTCTAGTCTGTAAACACCTGTTGTAGCTCTAGTCTAGTCTGTAAAACACCTGTTGTAGCTCTAGTCTGTAAACACCTGTTGTAGCTCTAGTCTGTAAACACCTGTTGTAGCTCTAGTCTGTAAACACCTGTTGTAGCTCTAATCTAGTTTCTAAAACACCTGTTGTAGCTCTAGTCTGTAAACACCTATTGTAGTACTAGTCTAGTCTGTAAACACCTGTTGTAGCACTAGTCTAGTCTGTAAACACCTGTTGTAGCTCTAGTCTGTAAACACCTGTTGTAGCTCTAGTCTGTAAACACCTGTTGTAGCACTAGTCTAGTCTGTAAACACCTGTTGTAGCTCTAGTGTGTAAACACCTGTTGTAGCTCTAGTCTAGTCTGTAAAACACCTGTTGTAGCACTAGTCTAGTCTGTAACCACCTGTTGTAGCTCTAGTCTAGTCTGTAAAACACCTGTTGTAGCTCTAGTCTGTAAACACCTGTTGTAGGTCTAGTCTGTAAACACCTATTGTAGCACTAGTCTAGTCTGTAAACACCTGTTGTAGCTCTAGTCTAGTCTGTAAACACCTGTTGTAGTACTAGTCTAGTCTGTAAACACCTGTTGTAGCACTAGTCTAGTCTGTAAACACCTGTTGTAGCACTAGTCTAGTCTGTAAACACCTGTTGTAGCTCTAGTCTAGTCTGTAAACACCTGTTGTAGCACTAGTCTGTAAAACACCTGTTGTAGCTCTAGTCTGTAAACACCTGTTGTAGCTCTAGTCTAGTCTGTAAAACACCTGTTGTAGCTCTAGTCTATAAACACCTGTTGTAGCTCTAGTCTAGTCTGTAAACACCTGTTGTAGCAATAGTCTGTAAAACACCTGTTGTAGCTCTAGTCTGTAAACACCTGTTGAAGCTCTAGTCTGTAAACACCTGTTGTAGCTCTAGTCTAGTCTGTAAACACCTGTTGTAGCTCTAGTCTGTAAACACCTGTTGTAGCTCTAGTCTGTAAACATTTGTTTTAGTACTAGTCTAGTCTGTAAACACCTGTTGTAGATCTAGTCTAGTCTGTAAACACCTGTTGTAGCACTTGTCTGTAAAACACCTGTTGTAGCTCTGGTCTGTAAATACCTGTTGTAGCTCTAGTCTGTAAACACCTGTTGTAGCTCTAGTCTGTAAACACCTGTTGTAGCTCTAGTCTGTAAACACTTGTTGTAGCTCTAGTCTGTAAACACCTGTTGTAGCATTAGCTCTTACTAGCACAGCCTCGAGCTTAGTTCAACTGTCAAACTGTCAAACCCATTTACGCCATTGTTTTTAAAACAATGTAAATGTAAACAAACACTGTATAGCCTCATAACAGGGTTAAAACGATAACTCTGATCTCATCGATGGTCCTTGCATCCATAGCTCTTTCTATGAATTTGAGAGTGGTGAAATTTCTCCAGGCACATGCCTCAGGTTTTTACCAAAACAGAGGCAAGGGTGGTTTGTTATTGTTTCAACTGCGGATTTTACCTTTAAATTGGATGAAGTAACTGTCAGTCCCTCTGAAAAAGAGTGACTGCAAAATAACTCAACTTAAAATGTTTAACTTGAACTGGTCTTCTGGTTTTTACCATATATCTCTTTAACTCTCTACAGTCAGTAGACTGTCTCTAGGCTAGCTAACACAGAGGTCAGTAGACTGTCTCTAGGCTGGCTAACACAGCAGTCAGTAGATGGTCTCTAGGCTAGCTAACACAGTAGTCAGTAGACTGCCTCTAGGCTAGCTAACACAGAGGTCAGTAGACTGTCTCTAGGCTAGCTAACACAGTAGTCAGTAGACTGTCTCTAGGCTAGCTAACACAGAGGTCAGTAGACTGTCTCTAGGCTAGCTAACACAGTAGTCAGTAGACTGTCTCTAGGCTGGCTAACACAGTAGTCAGTAGACTGTCTCTAGGCTGGCTAACACAGTAGTCAGTAGACCGTCTCTAGGCTAGCTAACACAGTAGTCAGTAGACTGTCTCTAGGCTAGCTAACACAGTAGTCAGTAGACTGTCTCTAGGCTGGCTAACACAGTAGTCAGTAGACTGTCTCTAGGCTAGCTAACACAGTAGTCAGTAGACTGTCTCTAGGCTGGCTAACACAGTAGTCGGTAGACCGTCTCTAGGCTAGGTAACACAGTAGTCAGTAGACTGTCTCTAGGCTAGCTAACACAGTAGTCAGTAGACTGTCTCTAGGCTAGCTAACACAGTAGTCAGTAGACTGTCTCTAGGCTAGCTAACACAGAGGTCAGTAGACTGTCTCTAGGCTAGCTAACACAGAGATCAGTAGACTGTCTCTAGGCTAGCTAACACAGTAGTCAGTAGACTGTCTCTAGGCTGGCTAACACAGTAGTCAGTAGACTGTCTCTAGGCTAGCTAACACAGTAGTCAGTAGACTGTCTCTAGGCTGGCAAACACAGTAGTCAGTAGACCGTCTCTAGGCTAGCTAACACAGTAGTCAGTAGACCGTCTCTAGGCTAGCTAACACAGTAGTCAGTAGACTGTCTCTAGGCTAGCTAACACAGTAGTCAGTAGACTGTCTCTAGGCTAGCTAACACAGTAGTCAGTAGACTGTCTCTAGGCTAGCTAACACAGAGGTCAGTAGACTGTCTCTAGGCTAGCTAACACAGAGGTCAGTAGACTGTCTCTAGGCTAGCTAACACAGTAGTCAGTAGACTGTCTCTAGGCTAGCTAACACAGTAGTCAGTAGACTGTCTCTAGGCTAGCTAACACAGTAGTCAGTAGACTGTCTCTAGACTGGCTAACACAGTAGTCAGTAGACCGTCTCTAGGCTAGCTAACACAGAGGTCAGTAGACTGTCTCTAGGCTAACTAACACAGAGGTCAGTAGACTGTCTCTAGGCTAGCTAACACAGTAGTCAGTAGACTGTCTCTAGGCTAGCTAACACAGTAGTCAGTAGACTGTCTCTAGGCTAGCTAACACAGAGGTCAGTAGACTGTCTCTAGGCTAGCTAACACAGAGGTCAGTAGACTGTCTCTAGGCTAGCTAACACAGAGGTCAGTAGACTGTCTCTAGGCTAGCTAACACAGTAGTCAGCAGATTGTCTCTAGGCTAGCTAACACAGAGGTCAGTAGACTGTCTCTAGGCTAGCTAACACAGAGGTCAGTAGACCGTCTCTAGGCTAGCTAACACAGTAGTCAGTAGACTGTCTCTAGGCTAGCTAACACAGTAGTCAGTAGACTGTCTCTAGGCTAGCTAACACAGTAGTCAGTAGACTGTCTCTAGGCTAGCTAACACAGAGGTCAGTAGACTGTCTCTAGGCTAGCTAACACAGTAGTCAGTAGACTGTCCCTAGGCTAGCTAAAACAGTAGTCAGTAGACTGTCTCTAGGCTAGCTAACACAGAGGTCAGTAGACTGTCTCTAGGCTAGCTAACACAGAGGTCAGTAGACTGTCTCTAGGCTAGCTAACACAGAGGTCAGTAGACTGTCTCTAGGCTAGCTAACACAGTAGTCAGTAGACTGTCTCTAGGCTAGCTAACACAGTAGTCAGTAGACTGTCCCTAGGCTAGCTAACACAGTAGTCAGTAGACTGTCTCTAGGCTAGCTAACACAGAGGTCAGTAGACTGTCTCTAGGCTAGCTAACACAGAGGTCAGTAGACTGTCTCTAGGCTAGCTAACACAGAGGTCAGTAGACTGTCTCTAGGCTAGCTAACACAGAGGTCAGTAGACTGTCTCTCTCTCCTCCTGCTGATGCCTCTATTGATGCTTCTATTTGGTTCACTGCTTTCTCATTTGTAAGCTTTCTCTCTCTCTCTCGCTCTCTTTCTCTCGCTCTCTCTGCCACCTCCTCCCCCTTTCACACATCACACGCAAACACACAGTCACTCACTCACACACACACACACCCCATACTGATGAGAGTTCCCCTATCTCACAGAGCCAGTTCCACCATCTGAGAGAGCCTTGTTTATGTTAACAGGAGAGCAGCTCTGTGTCGCACAGGTTCAACCTCCTACAGGAGAGCAGCTCTGTGTCGCACAGGTTCAACCTCCTACAGGAGAGCAGCTCTGTGTCGCACAGGTTCAACCTCCTACAGGAGAGCAGCAGAGCTCTGTGTCGCACGGGTTCAACCTCCTACAGGAGAGCAGCTCTGTGTCGCGCCGGTTCAACCTCCTACAGGAGAGCGGTTCAACCTCCTACAGGAGAGCAGCAGACACAAACTATCTGAGGTTCAACAGTTACAATGATCCAATAGAAACCGCTTCATTCACGCTCTGTCAGAGACAGAGAGAGAGATACAGAGAGTCAGCGAGAGAGGCAATAGGAGCAGCCGTGGAGGACTAAGAGGAGGATGACCCTGTGATCTTGCCAAGGATGAGCAGAGACGAGGAGAGACGCATCACTATGAATAAGGCCAAGAGGTAAGAGACTACCAGGAGAGATGGCTTAGGGGGCAGACTGAGAGGCGATTCACTCTGCTGCTCTGCTTCTTAACAAGTGTCTTAATCATATCATTGGTGATGTTGGTGTGTAGGTGAGGGTGACCCAGGGTTTGGTGCTTGCAAAGGGTAGAGGCACAGGGTGCAGTCGGTGTGAACTCGCTCTCTCTCTCTCTTTCTGTGGGGATCTGAAACACTGTGGTTTGTGTCACAGTTTCTACGCTGAGGTAAACTTTAGGTTTCTGTTCTCTAGCAGACAGACACACAACCGTCACTAGACCAGTAGAAACATGTTCTAATGGAACCTGTGTTCTCAGGCAGAAAGACACACAGCCGTCACTAGACCAGTAGAACCATGTTCTAATGGAACCTGTGTTCTCTAGCAGAAAGACACACAGCTGTCACTGTGTGAAGTACTGCACTAGTATAGAAGTACTGCACTAGTATAGAAGTACTCTGTGTACTGCATCTTAGATCATGTGTTTTTACCAAGATGTATTCGCAGTCCCGGGGACTTTTTAGTAGCTTCCTTATGCTTACTCAGCCAGACAGTGTCCTTGTGAGGGGAACTTGCTACAGTGTGTGCGTGTGTGTGTGTGCGTGCGTGCGTGCGTGTGTGTGTGTGTGTGTGTGTGTGTGTGTGTGTGTGTGTGTGCGTGTGTGTGTGTGTGTGTTTGCGTGCGTGCGCGTGCGTGTGTGATGATGGTGTGTGTTTGACCTAAATACCACAGAAGAATGATCCAGTGTGGTTTCAGCTCAAATCATTTGTATCTAGTGAACACAAGCCCTGTCTGTCTGTCTGTCTGTCTGTCTGTCTGTCTGTCTGTCTGTCTGTCTGGAGGTCTGTCTGTCTGGAGGTCTGTCTGTCTGTTTGGAGGTCTGTTTGTCTGGCTGGAGGTCTGTCTGTCTGTCTGGAGGTCTGTCTGTCTGGCTGGAGGTCTGTCTGTCTGGCTGGAGGTCTGGAGAGAGAGTCAGAGAGAGAGATAGAGAGACAGACAGAGTGGTGGGGGTGTATAGTCCACCCAGGTGAGGTATATAACAGGTGGGGGTGTATAGTTCACCCAGGTGAGGTATATAACAGGTGGGGGTGTATAGTTCACCCAGGTGAGGTATATAACAGGTGGGGGTGTATAGTTCACCCAGGTGAGGTATATAACAGTGTATAGTTCACCCAGGTGAGGTATATAAGTGGAGGGGGTGTATAGTTCACCCAGGTGAGGTATATAACAGGTGGGGGTGTATAGTTCACCCAGGTGAGGTATATAACAGGTGGGGGTGTATAGTTCACCCAGGTGAGGTATATAAGTGGTGGGGGAGTATAGTTCACCCAGGTGAGGTATATAACAGGTGGGGGTGTATAGTTCACCCAGGTGAGGTATATAACAGGTGGGGGTGTATAGTTCACCCAGGTGAGGTATATAACAGGTGGGGGTGTATAGTTCACCCAGGTGAGGTATATAACAGGTGGGGGTGTATAGTTCACCCAGGTGAGGTATATAACAGGTGGAGGTGTATAGTTCAGCAGAATAACTGTTATTCCTTGACAAGTCATGACAACCATATCAGACCATTGGAGTCAGAGCTATTTCAATAGAAGGTATTTCAGTAGAAGGTATTTCAGTAGAAGGTATTTCAGTAGAAGGTATTTCAGTAGCAGGTATTTCAGTAGAAGGTATTTCAGTAGAAGGTATTTCAGTAGAAGGTATTTCAGTAGTTAGATGTACTAGATGTATTTCATTGAGGTAGTTTGCATGCTGTATCAAATCTTTTCCTGACTCTGTAATTAGTGGTCAGTCTATACTATAGTGTTCCTGGGTTCACTTTACTGTGCTGTGAAAATCTCTCCATTTTATTTTAGGCTCCATGTATGTGCAGAGCTAGTGTAGTAGAACATGTCTCTGTTTTGATACGTGTGCTTTCTGTTGTAGTTGAACTCAGCTCTTATCAGATTGCCTGGAACTGTGAGGGTTGGTGAGGCGTTAAGGTGGACTGGAGGGTGTGATCTGTATCAGCCTGTTAAGGTGGACTGGAGGGTGTGATCTGTATCAGCCTGTTAAGGTGGACTGGAGGGCGTGATCTGTATCAGCCTGTTAAGGTGGACTGGAGGATGTGATCTGTATCAGCCTGTTAAGGTGGACTGGAGGATGTGATCTGTATCAGCCTGTTAAGGTGGACTGGAGGATGTGATCTGTATCAGCCTGTTAAGGTGGACTGGAGGATGTGATCTGTATCAGCCTGTTAAGGTGGACTGGAGGATGTGATCTGTATCAGCCTGTTAAGGTGGACTGGAGGATGTGATCTGTATCAGCCTGTTGAGGTGGACTGGAGGACGTGATCTGTATAAGCCTGTTAAGGTGGACTGGAGGAGTTTAACTGTGAGGGTTGATGAGGTGTTAAGGTGGTCAGGGAACCACGTGATCTGTATAAGCCTGTTAAGGTGGCCTGGAGAAGTTTAACTGTAAGGGTTGGTGAGGTGTTAAGGTGGCCTGGAGGAGTTGTAACAAAGAGACAACAAAGAGAGATAGAAAGAGAGAACAAAGAGAGATAGAAAGAGAGATAGTAAGAGAGAACAAAGAGAGATAGAAAAAGAGATACAAAGAGAGATAGAGAGATAGAAAGATAGAGAGAGATAACAAAGTAGCCCAGTTAACCAGACCCATCTACCTCTAGTAGCCCAGCCAACCAGACCCATCTACCTCTAGTAGCCCAGCCAACCAGA
>NC_092170.1:43350715-43363215 GCF_045791955.1 Oncorhynchus clarkii lewisi
ACTAGATGCTGCTGGCTTGCTTCTGAAGCTAAGCAGGGTTGGTCCTGGTCAGTCCCTGGATGGGAGACCAGGTGCTGCTGGCTTGCTTCTGAAGCGAAGCAGGGTTGGTCCTGGTCAGTCCCTGGATGGGAGACCAGATGCTGCTGGCTTGCTTCTGAAGCTAAGCAGGGTTGGTCCTGGTCAGTCCCTGGATGGGAGACTAGATGCTGCTGGCTTGCTTCTGAAGCGAAGCAGGGTTGGTCCTGGTCAGTCCCTGGATGGGAGACCAGGTGCTGCTGGAAGTGGTGTTGGAGGGCCAGTAGGAAGCACTCTTTCTTCTGGTCTAAAAAATATCCCAAAACCCCAGGGCAGTGATTGGGGACATTGCCCTGTGTAGGGTGCTGTCTTTTGGCTGGGATGTTAAATGGGTGTCCTGACTCTCTGTGGTCACTAAAAGATCCCATGGCACTTATCGTAAGAGTAGGGGTGTTAACCCCGGTGTCCTTGGCTAAATTCCTAATCTGGCCCTCAAACCATCACGGTCACCTAATCATCCCCAGTTTACAATTGTCTCATTCATCCCCCTCCTCTCCTCTGTAACTATTCCCCAGGTCGTTGCTGTAAATGAGAACGTCTTCTCAGTCAACTAAACCTGGTCAAATAAAAATGTGTCGTCTGGGAACAGACTTTTGATGTACTCAAAGTAAACACATTGTAGGCTACGTTTAGCTCCCGAGTGGTGCAGCGGTCTCGGCGCAAGAGGCGTCACTACAGTCCCTGGTTCGAATCCAGGCTGTATCACAACCCGGCCGTGATTGGGAGTCCCATAGGGCGGCGCACAATTGGCCCAGTGTTGTCCCGGGGGGGTAGGCCGTCATTGTAAATAAGAATTAGTTCTTAACTGACTTGCCTGGTTATATACAGATACAAACATTAATACATATTGTAGGCTTAAGCAAGCTAACATTCAATCAATCAAATGTTTTTATGAAGGCCTTCTTAGTCACAAAGTGCTGTACAGAAACCCAGCCTAAAACCCCAAACAGCAAGCAATGCAGGTGTAGAAGCACGGTGGCTAGGAAAAACTCCCTAGAAAGGCCAAAACCTAGGAAGAAACCTAGAGAGGAACCAGGCTATGTGGGGTGGCCAGTCCTCTTCTGGCTGTGCCGGGTAGAGAGGAACCAGACTATGAGGGGTGACCAGTCCTCTTCTGGCTGTGCCGGGTGGAGATTATAACAGAACATGGCCAAGATGTTCAAATGTTCATAAATGACCAGCATGGTCAATAATAATCACAGTAGTTGTCGAGGGTGCAGCAAGTCAGCACCTCAGGGGTAAATGTCAGTTGGCTTTTCATAGCCGATCATTCAGAGTATCTCTACCGCTCCTGCTGTCTCTAGAGAGTTGAAAACAGCAGGTCTGGGACAGGTAGCACGTCCGGTGAACAGGTCAGGGTTCCATAGCCGCAGGCAGAACAGTTGAAACTGGAGCAGCAGCATGGACAGGTGGACTGGGGACAGCAAGGAGTCATCATGCCAGGTAGTCCAGAGACATGGTCCTAGGGCTCAGGTCCTCAGAGAGAGAGAGAGAGAGAGAGAGAGAGAGAGAGAGAGAGAGAGAGAGAGAGAGAGAAAGAGAGAGAGAGAAAAAGAGAGAGAAAGAGAGAGAAAAAGAGAAAAAGAGAGAGAGAATACTTCAATTCACACAGGACACCAGTTAAGACAGGAGAAATACTCCAGATATAACAGACTGACCCTAGCCCCACGACACAAACTATTGCAGCATAAATACTGGCTGAGAGGTCGAGACATTCCCACTACATAGGTGGCTGTTAGCTGATCATGTAGGCTAGATGAATCAGCTAGTTAGATATATCAGATGTACGTGCCTGTGTGTCAAACACACACGATAGACATCCCATGTGGTTCCGCTTTAAACAAACTACAACTGAAAGCAACACTGTAGTCAGTGTATTCTAGACCGGAGCAGGGCAGGTGGTGTAACTGTCTAATGAGACCTGTAGCGTGTTTCATGCTAAGCTAAGACAATAACTCATTTTCTCAGTAACCCGACCAGGTAAATGGTGTGTTCAGTACGCGACATTTGTGTTCAGTACGTGACAGGTGTGTTCAGTATACGACACGTGTGTTCAGTACGTGACAGGTGTGTTCAGGACGTGACAGGTGTGTTCAATACAGGACAGGTGTGTTCAGTACGTAACAGGTGTGTCCAGTAAGTAACAGGTGTGTTCAGTACGTAACAGGTGTGTTCAGTACGTAACAGGTGTGTTCAATACAGGACAGGTGTGTTCAATACAGGACAGGTGTGTTCAGTACGTGACAGGTGTGTTCAGTACGTGACAGGTGTGTTCAGTACGTAACAGGTGTGTTCAGTACGTGACAGGTGTGTTCAATACAGGACAGGTGTGTTCAGTACGTGACAGGTGTGTTCAATACAGGACAGGTGTGTTCAGTACGTTACAGGTGTGTTCAGTACGTAACAGGTGTGTTCAGTACGTAACAGGTGGGTTCAATACAGGACAGGTGTGTTCAGTACGTGACAGGTGTGTTCAATACAGGACAGGTGTGTTCAGTACGTAACAGGTGTGTTCAGTACGTGACAGGTGTGTTCAGTACGTAACAGGTGTGTTCAGTACGTGACAGGTGTGTTCAATACAGGACAGGTGTGTTCAGTACGTAACAGGTGTGTTCAGTACGTGACAGGTGTGTTCAGTACGTAACAGGTGTGTTCAGTACGTGACAGGTGTGTTCAGTATGTAACAGGTGTGTTCAGTACACGACAGGTGTGTTCAATACAGGACAGGTGTGTTCAGTACGTGACAGGTGTGTTCAGTACGTAACAGGTGTGTTCAGTACGTGACAGGTGTGTTCAGTACGTGACAGGTGTGTTCAGTACGTGACAGGTGTGTTCAGTATGTAACAGGTGTGTTCAGTACGTGACAGGTGTGTTCAGGACGTAACAGGTGTGTTCAGTACGTGACAGGTGTGTTCAGTACACGACAGGTGTGTTCAATACAGGACAGGTGTGTTCAGTATGTGACAGGTGTGTCCAGTACGTAACAGGTGTGTTCAGTATGATACAGGTGTGTTCAGTACGTAACAGGTGTGTTCAGTACGTGCTAGGTGTGTTCAGTACGTGCCAGGTGTGTTCAGTACGTGCCAGGTGTGTCCAGTACATAACAGGTGTGTTCAGTACATAACAGGTGTGTCCAGTACATAACAGGTGTGTTCAGTACGTGACAGGTGTGTTCAGTACATAACAGGTGTGTCCAGTACATAACAGGTGTGTTCAGTACATAACAGGTGTGTTCAGTACGTGCCAGGTGTGTTCAGTACGTGCCAGGTGTGTTCAGTACGTGCCAGGTGTGTTCAGTACGTGCCAGGTGTGTCCAGTACATAACAGGTGTGTTCAGTACGTGACAGGTGTGTTCAGTACATAACAGGTGTGTTCAGTACATAACAGGTGTGTCCAGTACATAACAGGTCTGTTCAGTACGTGACAGGTGTGTTCAGTACGTGACAGGTGTGTTCAGTACGTGACAGGTGTGTTCAGTACGTGACAGGTGTGTTCAGTACGTGACAGGTGTGTTCAGTACACGACAGGTGTGTTCAATACAGGACAGGTGTGTTCAGTACGTGACAGGTGTGTTCAATACAGGACAGGTGTGTTCAGTACGTAACAGGTGTGTTCAGTACGTGACAGGTGTGTTCAGTACGTGACAGGTGTGTTCAGTACGTAACAGGTGTGTTCAGTACGTGACAGGTGTGTTCTGTACGTGACAGGTGTGTTCAGTACACGACAGGTGTGTCCAGTACATAACAGGTGTGTCCAGTACATAACAGGTGTGTTCAGTACGTGACAGGTGTGTTCAGTACATAACAGGTGTGTTCAGTACGTGACAGGTGTGTTCAGTACGTAACAGGTGTGTTCAGTACGTGACAGGTGTGTTCAGTACGATACAAGTGTGTTCAGTGCGTGACAGGTGTGTTCAGTACGTGACAGGTGTGTTCTGTACGTGACAGGTGTGTTCAGTACGTGCCAGGTGTGTTCAGTACGTGCCAGGTGTGTTCAGTACGTGCCAGGTGTGTTCAGTACGTAACAGGTGTGTTCAGTACGTGCCAGGTGTGTTCAGTACGTGCCAGGTGTGTTCAGTACGTAACAGGTGTGTTCAGTACGTGCCAGGTGTGTTCAGTACGTGCCAGGTGTGTTCAGTACGTAACAGGTGTGTTCAGTACGTGACAGGTGTGTTCAGTACGTAACAAGTACGTGACAGGTGTAGTTCAGTACATGATAGGTGTGGTCAGTACGATACAAGTGTGTTCAGTGCGTGACAGGTGTGTTCAGTACGTGACAGGTGTGTTCAGTACGTGACAGGTGTGTTCAGTACGTGACAGGTGTGTTCAGTACGTGACAGGTGTGTTCAGTACGTGACAGGTGTAGTTCAGTACGTGACAGGTGTGTTCAGTACGTGCCAGGTGTGTTCAGTACGTGACAGGTGTGTTCAGTACGTGACAGGTGTAGTTCAGTGCGTGACAGGTGTGTTCAGTACGATACAAGTGTGTTCAGTGCGTGACAGGTGTGTTCAGTACGTGACAGGTGTGTTCTGTACGTGACAGGTGTGTTCAGTACGATACAAGTGTGTTCAGTGCGTGACAGGTGTGTTCAGTACGTGATAGGTGTGGTCAGTACGATACAGGTGTGTTCTGTACGTGACAGGTGTGTTCAGTACGTGCCAGGTGTGTTCAGTACGTGCCAGGTGTGTTCAGTACGTGCCAGGTGTGTTCAGTACGTGCCAGGTGTGTACGGCTCTGACACACCACACTGTTACACACACACACACACGCACGCAAACACTTACACAAAAACAAACGCAGCAACTCACACACATGCAAACACATACACATACACACACGCACCCACACACACACACACACCCACACACACACACACCCACACACGCACCCACACACACACACCCACACACACACACACCCACACCCACCACCACACTGACACACACTTACTGACCTTCACATCATCAGTGTGTATGTTTGAAACAACGGTATTGTTTTGTGTTCATGTGAGTGTGAGTGTGTGTGTGTGTGTGTTTGAGTGTGTGTGTGTGTGTGTGTGTGTGTGTGTATATGTGTGTGTGTGTGTGTGTGTGTGCGTGTGTGTGTGTTTAAACAACAGCATGGTTTCATAACACTAAATGATGCAGACAAACTGGGCCATGGTATGGGCCTTGTTATAGTATGTCCTCTGCAATGTGACTGTGTTACAGTGTCTCTCTCCCTTTCTCTCATTCTGTCACTCACTCCCTATCTCTCTCACCTCCCTCTCTCTGTCTCCTCATATCTTCCTGCCTCTATAGAAAGTCTCGTGTGGACAGCCCTGGAGGTGTGAGAAGCAGGAGAACGGTTCAGAGGAGGATGACCTGCCCTAGCTTCCCGGAGATCACTAGAGTGCTGCAGAACCCTGTCCCCAGTCCCCTGACCCGTTCTGCTAGCCTAGACGAGCTCATCCTGCGATGCCTGCACTGCTTCGGTGAGACAAACACAGAGAGACAGATTCAGACAGACAAAGAGAGAGGGAGAGGGAGAGAGAGAGAGAAACAGACAGAGAGAGACAGAGAGAGAGACATAGAGAGAGAGACAGAGAGAGACAGGGAGGAGAAGGGGGAGGAATTCAGGGAGGGAGAAGGATGATGGAGACAGGGAGGGAGAATGGGGAGAGAGGCAGGGAGGGAGAAAGGGAGGGAGAAAGGGAGGGAGAATGGGGAGAGAGGCAGGGAGGGAGAAGGGGAGGGAGACAGGGAGGGAGAAGGATGATGGAGACAGGGAGGGAGAATGGGGAGAGAGGCAGGGAGGGAGAAGGGGAGGAAGACAGGGAGGGAGAATGATGATGGAGACAGGGAGGGAGAATGGGGAGAGAGGCAGGGAGGGAGAAGGGGGAGGGAGGGAGACACGGAAGGAGGGAGACAGGGAGGGAGAAGGGGGAGGGAGGGAGACACGGAAGGAGAGAGGCAGGGAGGGAGAAGGGGGAGGGAGGGAGACACGGAAGGAGGGAGACAGGGAGGGAGGGTGGACATGTGAGACAAAGGGCACACATACAATCAAGCTTTGTTTGGAGCAAAGGTCCACACAGATTGTGCTAACTCTCTCTTTTTCTCTCTCTCTCTCTCACACACACACACACACACACACACACACACACACACACACACACACACACACACACACACACACACACACACACACACACACACACACACACACACAGTAGATATTACCAAGTAGCAGTTACTGAAGTAGATACCACATATAGTGGTCTACCATTACCCAGCAACTGTAATACCTCTCTGATACATAACACACTGAAACCTCTATCCCTGTCTCCTTCCTGTCTCCCCCCACCCCCCCCCCCCCTTCTCTCTCCCTCCCCTTCTCTCTCCCTCCCCCCTCTCTCTCCCCCTCCCCTCTCTCTCTCCCTACCCCCTCTCCCTCCCCCTCTCTCTCCCTCCCCCCCTCTCTCTCTCCCTCCCCTTCTCTCTCCCTCCCCCTCTCTCTCTCCCTCCCCTCTCTATCTCTCCCTCCCTCTCTCTCTCTCCCTCCCCTTCTCTCTCCCTCATCCTCTCTCTCTCTCTCTCCCCCTCTCTCTCTGTCTCTCTCTCCCTCTCCCCTCATCCTCTCTCTCTCTCTCTCCCCCTCTCTCTCTCCCCCTCTCTCCCTCTCCCCTCTCTCTCTCTCTCTCTCTGTCCCCCCCCTCTCTCTCTCTCTCTCTGTCCCCCCCTCTCTCTCTCTCTCTGTCCCCCCCCCTCTCTCTCTCTCTCTCTCTGTCTATAGCGCTACATAACACTGTCATAACAGTGACCATGTATCATAGGCAGTCAGTTACCTCATGATAACTTACTTTGCACTGTTACTATTTTAAGTATTAGATCTCACCATTGCACAATATTGTAAAGTGTTAACATTCAAGTCCGTTGTTACGATGCAACGGCCAAACTGTCCTGCCCATGATGTGTTCATTTTATAGAGGCACTCAACATGAGCATCTCATTTCAGAAGCACTGTGGTGCTCATGTGAATTTTATTTATTTCTCTGGCTTCAGACCTATTATCACTTAAAATGTGTTTTTTGTGTGTTTTTAATACAATGATGTTTTGATCATACCTAGACTTGATTTTGATGTCCTGTGAACTCTGTGTAAATTGTCCTCTATTATGGCTTCTGCTGTATCTTACTGCAACCCCTGACCTCTCACCCCTTATCCGTGTGTTGATTGGTTCTAACCTTTGACCTGTATGTTGATTGGTTCTAACCGGTGTGTTGATTGGTTCTAACCTTTGACCTGTGTGTTGATTGGTTCTAAACTGTGACCTGTGTGTTGATTGGTTCTAAACTGTGACCTGTGTGTTGATTGGTTCTAACATGTGACCTGTGTGTTGATTGGTTCTAACCTGTGACCTGTGTGTTGATTGGTTGTGTTCCAGACTCGGATGGAAAGCTTTCGCGGGGGTCTCAGCTAGTTCACATGACTCTGATGATGCACAGCTGGGTTGTTCCCTCACAGACCTTCGCCCAGAAACTCCTCGCCCTATATCCTCTACCCACGATGCATTGCTGCTTCCTGACCCCGTGGCCACATATGGGTTCAAACACTATTTAAATACGTTATCTATTCTTGATTGCGCTTGCCTGGCTTTAAGAAACTAATTGAATAGTCCTACAACTGCCAAACCAACCCATTGGTCACTCCAGGCAGGGTAAAGCAAATGCTCAAAGTATCTGAATGTTTTAGGTCTGTCTGTGTCTGAACCCAGGTCTGCCCAGGGGTTAGTGTGGTCAGTCCTGTATCTGAAAGTTTCAGGTAGTGTCTGAACCCAGGTCTGCCCAGGGGTTGGGGTGGTCAGTCCTGTCGGTGCCCTGCACCTCATAGTCCCATGTCCCATAATCCCTCTGACCAGGAAACAAACGCTGCTTTGTTTACTCCTGATGTTTCCAATACCTACGGTTTAGCCCCCCCCCCCCCCCTTATATAGAAATGAGTGAAGAAGCTGATTAGTGTTCTGGTGGGCTGACCGGGTGTCTATTGACTGTGTTCATTGGCACAGAGCTGTTGAGAGCTGTGATTTCAGACTCCGATGCTGCTGTCCATAACCATTGATTTAAATGTATTTGTTACGTTGGTCCATAACAGCTGATATGGTTATGTTCAGGGTACAGTTGCGTCATGTTGTATAGAAGCCATCTCTTCCGGCTGCTCTTCCTTGACTGTGTAACCTATAAGGACTGTCCAGTGGAAAAGAGAGGACTGAGACGACCGCAGGTCTGCCACCTCATCAGGTCAGTGTGATGTGTATCTGTGTGTGTGTCTGTGTGTGTGTGTGTGTATGTGTGTGTGTGTGTCTGTGTGTGTGTGTGTCTGTGTGTGTCTGTGTGTGTGTGGGTGTCTGTGCGTGTCTGTGTGTGTTTGTGTGTGTGTGTGTGTGTGTGTGTGTGTTTGTGTTCGTGTGTGTGTGTGTGTGTGTGTGTTTGTCACAAACCTATATATCCTGACCTCTACCTATATATCCTGACCTCTACCTAGATATCCTGACCTCTACCTAGATATCCTGACCTCTACCTAGATATCCTGACCTCTACCTAGATATCCTGACCTCTACCTAGATATCCTGACCTCTACCTAGATATCCTGACCTCTACCTAGATATCCTGACCTCTACCTATATTTCCCGACCTCTACCTAGATATCCTGACCTCTACCTAGATATCCTGACCTCTACCTATATATCCTGACCTCTACCTAGATATCCTGACCTCTACCTAGATATCCTGACCTCTACCTAGATATCCTGACCTCTACCTAGATATCCTAACCTCTACCTAGATATCCTGACCTCTACCTAGATATCCTGACCTCTACCTAGATATCCTGACCTCTACCTAGATATCCTGACCTCTACCTATATATCCTGACCTCTACCTAGATATCCTGACCTCTACCTAGATATCCTGACCTCTACCTAGATATCCTGACCTCTACCTAGATATCCTGACCTCTACCTAGATATCCTGACCTCTACCTAGATATCCTGACCTCTACCTAGATATCCTGACCTCTACCTAGATATCCTGACCTCTACCTAGATATCCTGAGCGGCACTTCCGGGTTGGATTTGTCTCAGGTTTTCGCCTGCAATATCAGTTGTGTTATACTCACAGACAATATTTTGACAGTTTTGGAAACTTTAGAGTGTTTTCTATCCTAATCTGACAATTATATGCATATTTTAGATTCTGGGCCTGAGAAATAGACCGTTTCCTTTGGGTACGTTTTTCATCCAAAACATCAAAATAATGCCCCCTAGTCTCAAGAGGCTAGATATCCTGACCAGTAGCTTATAGGTCACAAGGGATCTACGTTTGGGAGGAGATCTTTTTTCTGTACAGACAATATTGTAGCGTTCTTAGCACTGCTGCTTTAACTTCTGTATATCTATATAGTGACTGCAGTGTTCACTGCATATAATTATAATTAATACTACTACTAATAATTATACAAATAGTAATTTGTATTATTCCTTGGCGCGGCAGGGTAGCCTAGTGGTTAGAGAGTTGGACTAGTAACCAAAAGGTTGCAAGTTCAAACCCCCGAGCTGACAAGGTACAAATCTGTCGTTCTGACACTGAACAAGGCAGTTAACCCACTGTTCCTAGGCCGTCATTGAAAATAAGAATTTGTTCTTAACTGACTTGCCTAGTTAAATAAAGGTAAAATAAAAAATACAAATGTAATAAGATCTCTATGGTGTAAAGACAGCAGATCAGCAGGTTCCAGCGGTGTTTGAGGCTATATACTGTTGTGTTGTTACTATAGTAACTGTGTTCTGTCCTATAGACAGCAGATCAGCAGGTTCCCAGCGGTGTTTGAGGCTATATACTGTTGTGTTGTTACTATAGTAACTGTGTTCTGTCCTATAGACAGCAGATCAGCAGGTTCCAGCGGTGTTTGAGGCTATATACTGTTGTGTTGTTACTATAGTAACTGTGTTCTGTCCTATAGACAGCGGATCAGCAGGTTCCAGCGGTGTTTGAGGCTATATACTGTTGTGTTGTTACTATAGTAACTGTGTTCTGTCCTATAGACAGCAGATCAGCAGGTTCCAGCGGTGTTTGAGGCTATATACTGTTGTGTTGTTACTATAGTAACTGTGTTCTGTCCTATAGACAGCAGATCAGCAGGTTCCAGCGGTGTTTGAGGCTATATACTGTTGTGTTGTTACTATAGTAACTGTGTTCTGTCCTATAGACAGTGGATCAGCAGGTTCCAGCGGTGTTTGAGGCTATATACTGTTGTGTTGTTACTATAGTAACTGTGTTCTGTCCTATAGACAGCAGATCAGCAGGTTCCAGCGGTGTTTGAGGCTATATACTGTTGTGTTGTTACTATAGTAACTGTGTTCTGTCCTATAGACAGCAGATCAGCAGGTTCCCAGCGGTGTTTGAGGCTATATACTGTTGTGTTGTTACTATAGTAACTGTGTTCTGTCCGATAGACAGCGGATCAGCAGGTTTCAGCGGTGTTTGAGGCTATATACTGTTGTGTTGTTACTATAGTAACTGTGTTCTGTCCTATAGACAGCAGATCAGCAGGTTCCAGCGGTGTTTGAGGCTATATACTGTTGTGTTGTTACTATAGTAACTGTGTTCTGTCCTATAGACAGCAGATCAGCAGGTTCCAGCGGTGTTTGAGGCTATATACTGTTGTGTTGTTACTATAGTAACTGTGTTCTGTCTTGCAGATCAGCAGGTTCCAGCGGTGTTTGAGGCTATATACTGTTGTGTTGTTACTATAGTAACTGTGTTCTGTCCTATAGACAGCGGATCAGCAGGTTCCAGCGGTGTTTGAGGCTATATACTGTTGTGTTGTTACTATAGTAACTGTGTTCTGTCCTATAGACAGCAGATCAGCAGGTTCCCAGCGGTGTTTGAGGCTATATACTGTTGTTACTATAGTAACTGTGTTCTGTCCTATAGACAGCGGATCAGCAGGTTCCAGCGGTGTTTGAGGCTATATACTGTTGTGTTGTTACTATAGTAACTGTGTTCTGTCCTATAGACAGCAGATCAGCAGGTTCCAGCGGTGTTTGAGGCTATATACTGTTGTGTTGTTACTATAGTAACTGTGTTCTGTCCTATAGACAGCGGATCAGCAGGTTCCAGCGGTGTTTGAGGCTATATACTGTTGTGTTGTTACTATAGTAACTGTGTTCTGTCCTATAGACAGCAGATCAGCAGGTTCCAGTGGTGTTTGAGGCTATATACTGATGTGTTGTTACTATAGTAACGGTGTTCTGTCCTATAGACAGCAGATCAGCAGGTTCCAGCGGTGTTTGAGGCTATATACTGTTGTGTTGTTACTATAGTAACTGTGTTCTGTCCTATAGACAGCGGATCAGCAGGTTCCCAGCGGTGTTTGAGGCTATATACTGTTGTGTTGTTACTATAGTAACTGTGTTCTGTCCTGCAGATCAGCAGGTTCCAGCTGTGTTTGAGGCTATATACTGTTGTGTTGTTACTATAGTAACTGTGTTCTGTCCTATAGACAGCGGATCAGCAGGTTCCCAGCGGTGTTTGAGGCTATATACTGTTGTGTTGTTACTATAGTAACTGTGTTCTGTCCTATAGACAGCAGGTTCCCAGCGGTGTTTGAGGCTATATACTGTTGTGTTGTTACTATAGTAACTGTGTTCTGTCCTATAGACAGCAGATCAGCAGGTTCCAGTGGTGTTTGAGGCTATATACTGATGTGTTGTTACTATAGTAACGGTGTTCTGTCCTATAGACAGCAGATCAGCAGGTTCCAGTGGTGTTTGAGGCTATATACTGTTGTGTTGTTACTATAGTAACTGTGTTCTGTCCTATAGACAGCGGATCAGCAGGTTCCCAGCGGTGTTTGAGGCTATATACTGTTGTGTTGTTACTATAGTAACTGTGTTCTGTCCTGCAGATCAGCAGGTTCCAGCTGTGTTTGAGGCTATATACTGTTGTGTTGTTACTATAGTAACTGTGTTCTGTCCTATAGACAGCGGATCAGCAGGTTCCCAGCGGTGTTTGAGGCTATATACTGTTGTGTTGTTACTATAGTAACTGTGTTCTGTCCTATAGACAGCAGGTTCCCAGCGGTGTTTGAGGCTATATACTGTTGTGTTGTTACTATAGTAACTGTGTTCTGTCCTATAGACAGCGGATCAGCAGGTTCCAGCGGTGTTTGAGGCTATATACTGTTGTGTTGTTACTATAGTAACTGTGTTCTGTCCTATAGACAGTGGATCAGCAGGTTCCCAGCGGTGTTTGAGGCTATATACTGTTGTGTTGTTACTATAGTAACTGTGTTCTGTCCTATAGACAGTGGATCAGCAGGTTCCCAGCGGTGTTTGAGGCTGACCCTCAACTAGAACAGATGATGGGAGAATTGTGGACCCTGGCCAGGT
>NC_092170.1:43368215-43426325 GCF_045791955.1 Oncorhynchus clarkii lewisi
CACACACACACACACACACACACACACACACACACACACAAACCACTCAGCAGAGAGAAACATTTGAGTAATCAAAGTGACAGACAGCGACACATCTCTTGGCTGCATCTAGCTGATCTAGGGTGTGATCATTAGTCCAACAGTTGGAGAAATTCAGGTGTGTTGATCACTGTTTTGCTCAGTTTGCTTCTGTTTAGGAGATGTTTTTCAACAGAATCGGTAGAATGAATACACCCCTGATCACACCCAAACACAGTTCACTTTCATAGAAGCCACATACTGATCCCTTTGCTCGTTGTAGAATTCCTTCTCCCATCTACGTGCTCTCCTCCTCTCACCGTTTCCCTTCGCTTGAGGACTTCAGTGAACACCACATCAGCTGTCTGTGACCAGACAAAAAAAAAAAACACTTTCCTCATAACCACTAACCACTACACACAGCCTACATCGTTGTCACCATATTAGCTACTAGCTACTATAACTATAACTGCTACTATCATGAAGTACAGTGTACAGTCAGCAAGCAGTTTAGCAATTACCCCGGGGGCAATAAATTAATAAAACCAAAAGCTTACCTTGACTTGGAAGAATTCCAGTGTTGGATAGCCATAGCCAGCTAGCTAACATAGCATCCCTCTCTGTGGGATAGCCATAGCCAGCTAGCTAACATAGCATCCCTCTCTATGGGATAGCCATAGCCAGCTAGCTAACATAGCATCCCTCTCTGTTGGATAGCCATAGACAGCTAGCTAACATAGCATCCCTCTCTGTGGGATAGCCATAGCCAGCTAGCTAACATAGCATCCCTCTCTATGGGATAGCCATAGCCAGCTAGCTAACATAGCATCCCTCTCTGTTGGATAGCCATAGACAGCTAGCTAACATAGCAACCCTCCCTGTTTGAGCTGGGTGTTTGAGTAGGCTAAACTAGCTAGCTGTTCAACTATTGTCTTTCTCTCTCTTTGAGTCAACTATTTACCACATTTTATGCACTGCAGTGCTAGCTAGTTGTAGCTTATGCTTTCAGTACTAGATTCATTATCTGATCCTTTGATTGGGTGCTACAAGAGCTCTGATAGGTTGGAGGACATCCTCCAGACGTTTCCATAATTACTGTGTAAGTCTATGGAAGGGGGTGAGAACCATGAGCCTCCTAGGTTTTGTATTGAAGTCAATGTACCCCAGAGGAGGACGGAAGCTAGCTGTCCTCCGGCTACACCATGGTGCTACCTTGTGCTGTTGAGGCTATTGTAGACCTTCATTACAAAACAGTGGGTTTTAATCAATTATTTGGTGACGTGAATACATTTAGTATAGTTTTATCTAAAAAGGATAACTTGAAAATGTAGACTATTTTTTTTACATTTTTTATTCACTGAGGATGGTCCTCCCCTTCCTCCTCTGGTGTCTGCTGACATAAGTTCCCTTTTCTTTAGAATCCAGAAGCACTTCCTGAAATGACAAATACATTTATTTTCTCCCTCCCCCTGTAGAGGCTGCATGCGCTGCAGAACTTCAACACTCTGATGGCGGTGACGGGGGGTCTGTGTCACAGCTCCATCTCTCGTCTGAAGGACACCGCCAGTCTGCTACCCCCTGACGTCACTAAGGTCAGCCTTAACCCTAACCTAGCTGATGGGATCCTTAGCTGTGATAGGCCCTAACACTAATCTAGCTGATGGGATCCTTAGCTGTGATAGGCCCTAACCCTAACCTAGCTGATGGGATCCTTAGCTGTGATAGGCCCTAACCCTAACCTAGCTGATGGGATCCTTAGCTGTGATAGGCCCTAACCCTAACCTAGCTGATGGGATCCTTAGCTGTGATAGGCCCTAACCCTAATCTAGCTGATGGGATCCTTAGCTGTGATAGGCCCTAACCCTAACTTAGCTGATGGGATCCTTAGCTGTGATAGGCCCTAACCCTAACCTAGCTGATGGGATCCTTAGCTGTGATAGGCCCTAACCCTAACCTAGCTGATGGGATCCTTAGCTGTGATAGGCCCTAACCCTAACCTAGCTGATGGGATCCTTAGCTGTGATAGGCCCTTGATAACAGGCTAATATGTCACATGTATCCATAAGCAGCAGATGTTCTAGCTACCATTACGTTGTAATACATTTCTTGGTGTTCTAAATATTTTCTAAATTCAAACCTCCCAGTGGCAGTTGGTGACGTTTAAGATGAGGGAGGACTAATATATATTTTTATGAGCATGGCCTTATTATTTCTATTACAGCGTATTGGATGATTGATGATTGTGTGTGTGGATGATTGTCATTCATATTCCATTCATCCAGGTCATCGGTAGGTTTAAGCTACTACATGAGCCTCCTAGGTTTTGTATTGAAGTCAATGTACCCCAGAGGAGGACGGAAACTAGCTGTCCTCCTTTATTTGTTGAGGCTACTGTAGACATTGCAAAACAGTGTGTTGTAATAAAATATTTGGATGACGTGAATATATTTTAGTATATTTTTTTATCTAAAAAGGACAAACTTTTTTTCATGTTACACTACTTTTTATTTTTTTTTATAAAAATCCACTGAAACCTTCCCCCTAAAGCACCATGGGTGTTCAGAGGAAACCGACGACATCCATGTAGGAAGTAATCTCCTTTTTTACCTCCTCCTCTTCCTCTCCAGGCCCTGAGCGAGATGACAGAGCTGCTGTCGTCCTCCAGTAACTATAGTAACTACCGACGGGTGTACAGTGAGTGTTCAGGATTTAAAGTGCCTATCCTGGGGGTCCACTTGAAGGACCTGATCTCCCTGAACGAGGCCCTGCCAGACTACCTGGAGGAGCAGAAGATTAACCTGGGCAAACTGCAGCATCTCTACTCTAACATCTCTGACCTGCTGTCGGTACACTCCTGCTCTCCTCCGTTTGAAGCCAACAAAGATCTGCTGCATCTACTTACCGTGAGATATTTATATTGTATCTTTATTTAGTTCTATTTTTTTGACCAGGTTTAGTTGACTGAGAACACGTTCTCATTTACAGCAACGACCTGGGGAATAGTTACAGGGGAGAGGAGGGGGGGGGATGAATGAGACAATTGTAAACTGGGGATGATTAGGTGACCGTGATGGTTTGAGGGCCAGAATGGGGAATTTAGCCAAGGACACAGGGGGTTAACACCCCCTACTCTTACGATAAGTGCCATGGGATCTTTAATGACCTCAGAGAGTCAGGAGACCCGTTTAACGTCCCATCCGAAAGACGGCACCCTGCACTGGGCAGTGTCCCCAATCACTGCCCTGGGGCATTGGGATATTTGTTTAATTTGTTCAAATCTTTATTTATAACCAGGCTAGAATACCTTTTTCTCAAATGGAATTGATTTAGTTTTTATCGGTTTCTGGGTTTCTGTACAGCACTTTGAGATATCAGCTGATGTACGAAGGGCTATATACAGTGCCTTGCGAAAGTATTCGGCCCCCTTGAACTTTGCGACCTTTTGCCACATTTCAGGCTTCAAACATAAAGATATAAAACTGTATTTTTTTGTGAAGAATCAACAACAAGTGGGACACAATCATGAAGTGGAACGACATTTATTGGATATTTCAAACTTTTTTAACAAATCAAAAACTGAAAAATTGGGCGTGCAAAATTATTCAGCCCCTTTACTTTCAGTGCAGCAAACTCTCTCCAGAAGTTCAGTGAGGATCTCTGAATGATCCAATGTTGACTTAAATGACTAATGATGATAAATACAATCCACCTGTGTGTAATCAAGTCTCCGTATAAATGCACCTGCACTGTGATAGTCTCAGAGGTCCGTTAAAAGCGCAGAGAGCATCATGAAGAACAAGGAACACACCAGGCAGGTCCGAGATACTGTTGTGAAGAAGTTTAAAGCCGGATTTGGATACAAAAAGATTTCCCAAGCTTTAAACATCCCAAGGAGCACTGTGCAAGCGATAATATTGAAATGGAAGGAGTATCAGACCACTGCAAATCTACCAAGACCTGGCCGTCCCTCTAAACTTTCAGCTCATACAAGGAGAAGACTGATCAGAGATGCAGCCAAGAGGCCCATGATCACTCTGGATGAACTGCAGAGATCTACAGCTGAGGTGGGAGACTGTCCATAGGACAACAATCAGTCGTATATTGCACAAATCTGGCCTTTATGGAAGAGTGGCAAGAAGAAAGCCATTTCTTAAAGATATCCATAAAAAGTGTTGTTTAAAGTTTGCCACGAGCCACCTGGGAGACACACCAAACATGTGGAAGAAGGTGCTCTGGTCAGATGAAACCAAAATTGAACTTTTTGGCAACAATGCAAAACGTTATGTTTGGCGTAAAAGCAACACAGCCAAATACAGGACCATTCTGGAAGAAAACCTGATGGAGTCTGCAAAAGACCTGAGACTGGGACGGAGATTTGTCTTCCAACAAGACAATGATCCAAAACATAAAGCAAAATCTACAATGGAATGGTTCAAAAATAAACATATCCAGGTGTTAGAATGGCCAAGTCAAAGTCCAGACCTGAATCCAATCGAGAATCTGTGGAAAGAACTGAAAACTGCTGTTCACAAATGCTCTCCATCCAACCTCACTGAGCTCGAGCTGTTTTGCAAGGAGGAATGGGAAAAAATTTCAGTCTCTCGATGTGCAAAACTGATAGAGACATACCCCAAGCGACTTACAGCTGTAATCGCAGCAAAAGGTGGCGCTACAAAGTATTAACTTAAGGGGGCTGAATAATTTTGCACTCCCAATTTTTCAGTTTTTGATTTGATAAAAAAGTTTGAAATATCCAATAAATGTCGTTCCACTTCATGATTGTGTCCCACTTGTTGTTGATTCTTCACAAAAAAATACAGTTTTATATCTTTCTGTTTGAAGCCTGAAATGTGGCAAAAGGTCGCAAAGTTCAAGGGGGCCGAATACTTTCGCAAGGCACTGTAAAAAAAAAAAAATTGATTTGGTTATAGGGCTCCGTTTAGTGGTATGGATACTGTGAAAAGCTATTACTAAAGTAGATGTATTGAGAGACACAGTAGACCTCTTGAATGTATAGTCACCCCCCCCCCCCCCCTCCTCTCCCCCCCAGCTGTCTCTGGATCTTTACTACACAGAAGATGAGATCTATGAGCTGTCCTACACCAAGGAACCCAAGAACCCTAAGACACAGGTCAGTACTGGACACCTAAAAACATTATATATCAGTGGGGCAAAAAAGTATTTAGTCAGCCACTAATTGCGCAAGTTCTCCCACTTAAAAAGATGAGAGAGGCCTGTAATTTTCAAATTATTTTTCACCATAATTTGCAAATAAATTCATAAAAAATCCTACAATGTGATTTTCTGGATTTTTTTTCTCATTTTGTCTGTCATAGTTGAAGTGTACCTATGATGAAAATTACAGGCCTCTCATCTTTTTAAGTGGGAGAACTTGCACAATTGGTGGCTGACTAAATACTTTTTCCCCCCACTGTATGTCCGATCTAGTTGCGAGGAAGTAAATGGGCTTGTTCCACATTGCAGCCGACAACACACGTGACTGCCGGCTGACTGATCAACGAATCACCTTGTATCATAAATAACTACTCAATTATTATTTTGTAGATCAGTCAGTCACCATTTACCCACAATGCATCATGGGATTGATGCTCTCGAACACAATCAATGATTGTACTCTTCGGGAAAAGGGGGGGGGGGGGGTGAAATCTCTAGAGTCGTGTGCCAGCCTCATCAACTTCTTCCTAGGTCATTAGACACAGGGGCTGTCGAATCAAATCAAAATTATACTTGTCATAAGCGCCGAATACAACGTGTGTAGACCTTTACAGTGGAAGTGCTTAGAGAGACTAGTGTCACTCACTGTGCTCTGTCTCTTACTGCTGACATGCAGTTTATCAACGTTATCTGTTACCATCATCCTGCCTCCCTTCTTCCTGACCTCTGACTTTACACGCTGAGCTCACTGCATCATCCTGTGGGTGGAGGCTACATCAAAGTTAACCACAAAAAGACTGAGCCCTTGACAAAGGCTTGTGATGTGGTAGGTGTTTTAACGTGTGCAGTCTTTCATGCCTCCTCCCTCCTTTCCTCTCCTCTCCCTTCCCCTCCCCCCTTAGCCTGTAGCACCTGTCAAATCCCCAGTTGTAGCAGAGTGGGGGTCAGGGGTGACTCCGAGGCTGGACCCAGACACCATCTCTAAACACGTCAAACAGATGGTGGATGTGAGTATCTGTCTGTCTGTCTGTCTGCTGGTCTCTCTCTCTCTCCTCTCTGTCTGTCTGTCTGTCTGCCTGCTGGTCTCTCTCTCTCTCCTCTCTGTCTGTCTGTCTGTCTGCTGGTCTCTCTGTCTGTCTGTCTGTCTGTCCTCAGCGACACTCGGGCTCTTTCTAAATGTATCTCTCCTGATTTCTCACATCCTATCTCCCCACTTCTCAAAACACAATGAAGAAGAAGGTCAGAGGAGAGAGGAGCTTCTTCTTTTCAATATGGTTGCGAAGGAGGCAAGGAGATAGGATGCAAGGAATCAAGTAGAGTTGAATTGGGATAGAACTGTGAGATGTGTTGCCTGTCTGTGTGTGAGTCTTTTTTCATTTTCTCATTACTGTGCAGTCTAAAGCAGAACTACCCCCCCTTGCTCTACCACAACACAAAGTTAACATCATGTACTTTATCTGTCGTACCCATAGAGATGTGTAGAGATCCCAACGTTGATTCTGTCCCATCATGGTGTCTGTGAGCCCACGTTCAGCACCATCTCCATTTTAAAGTAGTCCATTTTCTTCTAAATTTGACGTTTTGAAAAAAAAAAAAAAAAAAAAGTGTAAAGCTATTATTGGTGATTGACGTCACAACTTGCAGTGCTGGAGTCTTAAACCAAATCGTGTGTGTCATTTAATTGTGACCACTAGATGGCGGTGATTTTCATTTACGAACCAATGATGAAGGTGAATAAAGATATCACAGTAATACTCCACTCACTACTTGTAGCTGTACAGTCAGTTTGTTTGTGTTGTTGGTCTTGGCTAGCTTAATGCTCCTGTCGTTAGCTAGCTAGCACTCAGTCACTTACGTGGCTGCTAGCATCGTCAGGAAAAGAGGCTTAATGCTCCTGTCGTTAGCTAGCTAGCATCGTCATGAAAAGAGGCTTAATGCTCCTGTCGTTAGCTAGCTAGCACTCAGTCATTTACGTGGCTGCTAGCATCGTCATGAAAAGAGGCTTAATGCTCCTGTCGTTAGCTAGCTAGCACTCAGTCACTTACGTGGCTGCTAGCATCGTCATGAAAAGAGGCTTAATGCTCCTGTCGTTAGCTAGCTAGCATCGTCATGAAAAGAGGCTTAATGCTCCTGTCGTTAGCTAGCTAGCACTCAGTCATTTACGTGGCTGCTAGCATCGTCATGAAAAGAGGCTTAATGCTCCTGTCGTTAGCTAGCTAGCACTCAGTCACTTACGTGGCTGCTAGCATCGTCATGAAAAGAGGCTTAATGCTCCTGTCGTTAGCTAGCTAGCACTCAGTCACTTACGTGGCTGCTAGCATCGTCATGAAAAGAGGCTTGAGGGAAGCACTACAATATGCCATTTTTCTACATTGAACAAAAAATATAAAAAGTAACATGTAAAGTGTTGGTCCCGTGTTTCATGAGCTGAAATAAAAGATCCCAGAAATGTTCCATACTGCACAAAAAAGCTTATTTCTCTCAAATGTTGTGCACAAATTTGTTTACATCCCTGTTACTGAGCATTTCTCCTTCGTCAAGATAATCCATCCGCCTGACAGGTGTGGCATATCAAGAAGCTGATTAAACAGCATGATCATTACACAGGTGCACCTTGTGCTGGGGCCACTCTAAAATGTGCAGTTTTGTCACACAACACAAGGCCACAGATGACTCAAGTCTTGAGGGAGCGTGCTGACTGCAGGAAGGTCCACCAGAGCTGTTACCAGATAATTGAATGATCATTTCTCTACCATAAGCCGCCGTTTGCTGATGTCAATGTTGTGAACAGACTGCCTCTTGGTGGCGGTGGGGTTATGGTAAGGGCAGGCAGGCCCATTGTCGTGCCATTCATCTACCGCCATCACCTCATGTTTCAGCATGATCATGCACGGCACCACGTCACAAGGATCTGTGCACAAATTCTGAATGCTGAAACTTTCCCAGTTCTTCCATGGCCTGCATACTCACCAGACATGTCACCCACTGAGCATGTTTGGGATGCTCTGGATCGACGTGTATGACAGCGTGTTCCAGTTCACACCAATATCCAGCAACTTCACACAGCCGTTGAAGAGGAGTGGCGACAACATTCCACAGGCCACAATCAACAGCCTGATCAACTCTATGTGAAGGAGATGTGTCACGCTGCATGAGACAAATGGTGGTCACACCAGATACTGACTGGTTTTCTGATTCACACCCCTACTTTTTTTTTTAAGGTATCTGTGACCAACAGATACAGTGCCTTGCGAAAGTATTCGGCCCCCTTGAACTTTGCGACCTTTTGCCACATTTCAGGCTTCAAACATAAAGATATAAAACTGTATTTTTTTGTGAAGAATCAACAACAAGTGGGACACAATCATGAAGTGGAACGACATTTATTGGATATTTCAAACTTTTTTAACAAATCAAAACTGAAAAATTGGCCGTGCAAAATTATTCAGCCCCTTTACTTTCAGTGCAGCAAACTCTCTCCAGAAGTTCAGTGAGGATCTCTGAATGATCCAATGTTGACCTAAATGACTAATGATGACAAATACAATCCACCTGTGTGTAATCAAGTCTCCGTATAAATGCACCTGCACTGTGATAGTCTCAGAGGTCCGTTAAAAGCGCAGAGAGCATCATGAAGAACAAGGAACACACCAGGCAGGTCCGAGATACTGTTGTGAAGAAGTTTAAAGCCTGATTTGGATACAAAAAGATTTCCCAAGCTTTAAACATCCCAAGGAGCACTGTGCAAGCGATAATATTGAAATGGAAGGAGTATCAGACCACTGCAAATCTACCAAGACCTGGCCGTCCCCCTAAACTTTCAGCTCATACAAGGAGAAGACTGATCAGAGATGCAGCCAAGAGGCCCATGATCACTCTGGATGAACTGCAGAGATCTACAGCTGAGGTGGGAGACTCTGTCCATAGGACAACAATCAGTCGTATATTGCACAAATCTGGCCTTTATGGAAGAGTGGCAAGAAGAAATCCATTTCTTAAAGATATCCATAAAAAGTGTCGTTTAAAGTTTGCCACAAGCCACCTGGGAAACACACCAAACATGTGGAAGAAGGTGCTCTGGTCAGATGAAACCAAAATTGAACTTTTTGGCAACAATGCAAAACGTTATGTTTGGCGTAAAAGCAACACAGCTGAACACACCATCCCCACTGTCAAACATGGTGGTGGCAGCATCATGGTTTGGGCCTGCTTTTCTTCAGCAGGGACAGGGAAGATGGTTAAAATTGATGGGAAGATGGATGGAGCCAAATACAGGACCATTCTGGAAGAAAACCTGATGGAGTCTGCAAAAGACCTGAGACTGGGACGGAGATTTGTCTTCCAACAAGACAATGATCCAAAACATAAAGCAAAATCTACAATGGAATGGTTCAAAAATAAACATATCCAGGTGTTAGAATGGCCAAGTCAAAGTCCAGACCTGAATCCAATCGAGAATCTGTGGAAAGAACTGAAAACTGCTGTTCACAAATGCTCTCCATCCAACCTCACTGAGCTCGAGCTGTTTTGCAAGGAGGAATGGGAAAAAATGTCAGTCTCTCGATGTGCAAAACTGATAGAGACATACCCCAAGCGACTTACAGCTGTAATCGCAGCAAAAGGTGGCGCTACAAAATATTAACTTAAGGGGGCTGAATCATTTTGCATGCCCAATTTTTAAGTTTTTGATTTGTTAAAAAAGTTTGAAATATCCAATAAATGTCGTTCCACTTCATGATTGTGTCCCACTTGTTGTTGATTCTTCACAAAAAAATACAGTTTTATATCTTTATGTTTGAAGCCTGAAATGTGGCAAAAGGTCGCAAAGTTCAAGGGGGCCGAATACTTTCGCAAGGCACTGTATCTTTAATGTCATTTTTTTATTGACTAAAACAAGAAGACAACAAGAAAAATTGCATTTTGAAAAGGGGCAAGTTTTTTTGTTGCTGTGAGCCAACGGTAACCTAGGTAACCACATGTTGTTTTCCCCCCCCACAGTTCTATCTAATACCGACCGGGACTATTTTTGAACATGGTTCAATGCAACGATAAATCAGCTAGGCAGCATCTTGGTGCTAAAATTGGAATCATGTGGGTTGAGCAAGTACTATTTGAGAAGGTTCCGGTCATACACATTTCCTAGGTGGAAAAGGGTCTGGATGGATATTGTCGGAAACAAACCCCCACCTCACAACACGTGTGACCCCAAACTGTTGACACTACAGAGAAAAAAGAATTGCAGTTTTAAAATGTACTTCCTACCACAGAGTGAAGGTAAAAATGTAGCCGTTTTAAAGCTAATTTCCTGCAATTCCACACACTTATTTGTTGTTATATGATACTAGTTGTCAAACCTCAACCAAATTCTTTAAATATATATACAGTGCATTCGGAAAGTATTCAGACCCCTTGACTTTTTCCACATTTTGTTACGTTACAGCCTTATTCTAAAATGGATGAAATAAAAAAGTATTCCTCATCAATCTACACACAATACCACATAATGACATCACAATACCCCATAATGACATCACAACATAATGACATCACAATACCCCATAATGACATCACAATACCCCATAATGACATACCACATAATGACATCACAATACCCCATAATGACATACCACATAATGACATCACAATACCCCATAATGACATCACAATACCACATAATGACATCACAATACTCCGTAATGACATCACAATACCACATAATGGCATCACAATACCCCATAATGACATCACAATACCACATAATGACATCACAATACTCCGTAATGACATCACACTACCACATAATGACATCACAATACCACATAATGACATCACAATACCCCATAATGACATCACAATACCACATAATGACATCACAATACTCCGTAATGACATCACAATACCACATAATGACATCACAATACCACATAATGACATCACAATACCACATAATGACGTCACAATACCCCATAATGACATCACAATACCACATAATGACATCACAATACCACATAATGACATCACAATACCACATAATGACATCACAATACTCCGTAATGACATCACAATACCACATAATGACATCACAATACCACATAATGACATCACAATACTCCGTAATGACATCACAATACCACATAATGACATCACAATACCACATAATGACATCACAATACCACATAATGACATCACAATACCCCATAATGACATCACAATACCACATAATGACATCACAATACCCCATAATGACATCACAATACCACATAATGACATCACAATACTCCGTAATGACATCACAATACCCATAATGACATCACAAAACCCCATAATGACACCACAATACCACATAATGACATCACAATACCACATAATGACATCACAATACCACATAATGACATCACAATACTCCGTAATGACATCACAATACCACATAATGACATCACAATACCACATAATGACATCACAATACTCCGTAATGACATCACAATACCACATAATGACATCACAATACCACATAATGACATCACAATACCACATAATGACATCACAATACCCCATAATGACATCACAATACCACATAATGACATCACAATACCCCATAATGACATCACAATACCCCATAATGACATCACAATAACCCATAATGACATCACAATACCCCATAATGACATCACTTGATTGGAGTACACCTGTGGTAAATTCAATTGATTGGACATGATTTGGAAAGGCACACACCTGTCTATATAAGGTCCCACAGTTGACAGTGCATGTCAGAGCAAAAACCAAGCCATGAGGTCGTAGAGCCCCGAGCCAGAATTGTGTTGAGCCACAGATCTGGGGAAGGGTACCAAAACATTTCTGCAACATTGAAGGTCTCCAAGAACACAGTGGCCTCCATAATTCTGAAATGGAAGAAGTTTGGAACCACCAAGACTCTTCCTAGAGCTAGCTGCCTGAGCAGTTTACTGAGCAGTCGGAGGAGAAGGGCCTTGGTCAGGGAGGTGACCAAGAACACTCCTCAGTAAAAGGCACATGACAGCCCGCTTGAAGTTTGCCAAAAGGCACCTAAAGGACTCTCAGACCATGAGAAACAAGATTCTCTGGTCTGATGAAACCAAGATTAAACTCTTTGGCCTGAATGCCAAGCGTCACAGGAGGAAACCTGACACCATCCCTACGGTGAAGCATGGTGGTGGCAGCATCATACTGTGGGGATGTTTTTCAGCGGCAGGGACTGGGAGACTAGTCAGGATCGAGGGAAAGATGAACGGAGCAAAGTACAGAGAGATCCTTGATGGAAATCTGCTCCAGAGCGCTCAGGACCTCAGACTGGGGCGAAGGTTCACCTTCTATCAGGACAATGACCCTAAGCACACAGCCAAGACAACGCAGGAGTGGCTTCAGGACAAGTCTCTGAATGTCCTTGGGTGGCCCAGCCAGAGCCCAGATTTTAACCCGATCGAACATCTCTGGAGAGACCTGAAAATAGCTGTGCAGCGACACTCCCCATCCAACCTGACAGAGCTTGAGAGGATCTGCAGATGTAACTGATGTGAAATGACTAGCTTAGTTAGCGGTGGTGCGTGCTAAATCGGTGACGTCACTTGCTCTGAGACCTTGAAGTAGTGGTTCCCCTTGCTCTGCAAGGGCTGTGGCTTTTGTGGAGCGATGGGTAACGATGCTTCGTGGGAGGCTGTTGTCGATGTGTGCTGAGTGTCCCTGGTTCGAGCCCAGGTAGGGGCGAGGAGAAGGACGGAAGCTTTACTGTTACACAGAGAAGAATGGGAGAAACTCCCCAAATTCAGGTGTGCCAAGCTTGTAGCGTCATACCCAAGAAGACTCGAGTCTGTAATCGCTGCCAAGGATGCTTCAACAAAGTATTGAGTAAAGGGTCTGAATACTTTTGTAAATGTCATATTTCCGTTTTTATTTTTATAAATTTGCTAAAATTATTTTTAAAAATATACTGTTTTTGCTTTGTCATTATGGGGTACTGTGTGTAGATTGATGAGGGGAAAAAACAATTGAATCCGTTTTAGAATAAGGCTGTAACGTAACAAAATGTGGAAAAGGTCAAGGGGTCTGAATACTTTCTGAATGCAGTGTATATCTATTATTTGTTGTTTAATTGGGATCCATGGTCCGTGTTGACCCTGTTCTGGGTCCGTGGTCCGTGTTGACCCTGTTCTGGGTCCGTGTTGACCCTGTTCTGGGTCCGTGTTGAACCTGTTCTGGGTCCATGGTCCGTGTTGACCCTGTTCTGGGTCCGTGTTGACCCTGTTCTGGGTCCGTGTTGACCCTGTTCTTGGTCCGTGGTCCGTGTTGAACCTGTTCTGGGTCCATGGTCCGCGTTGACCCTGTTCTGGGTCCGTGTTGACCCTGTTCTGGGTCCGTGTTGACCCTGGTCTGGGTCCGTGTTGACCCTGTTCTGGGTCCGTATTGACCCTGTTCTGGGTCTGGATCCAGCCCGCAGTACGTTTATTGAGTTTAACTGTTCTAATGCTGATACAAAAAAAATAGCAACAGAGAAATATACAATACGACGAACTTAGCAAACGTGGCATTTGTGGTAAGTGCATGGAGGCCGCCATCTTAACTGAACTTTCGCTATTTGAAGAAGACACTGCTCTGATCGTTGACTGATCGCTCCCCAAAAACCCATAGAAATCCCCACCTAGTTTACTACTTTAAAATGGTGGAAGCCCTCTATGGCAACGTCCATGCAAAAAAAACCATATTATTTCCAAGTAGAGATCTCTATACATCTCTATGGTCGTACGTACCACAGAATGAACATAACGTCTGTGCTGACCTCTGCAGTCCATCATGAAGAACTACGACCTGAACCAGGATGGGTACATCTCTCTGGAGGACTTTAAGAAGATAGCAGCTAACTTCCCCTTCTCCTTCTGCAACAATGACAGTGACAGGTGAGAGAGAGTGAGAGAGAGAATGAGAGAATGAGAGAGAGAGTGAGAGAGATCCTGTGCCACAGATGGATGTGTGAACTCTCATCTTAAGAACATTCTGTCTCTAGATTTAACAATCTGTCACTCTCTTTCTCCTCCCATCCCTCCCTCCTCTCCTCCCATCCCTCCCTCTCTCCTCTTCCATCCCTCCCTCCTTCCCTCTCTCCTCCCATCCCTCCCTCCTCCCATCCTCCCTCTCTCCTCCCATCCCTTCCCTCTCTCTCTCTCTCCTCCCATCCCATCCCTCCCTCTCTCCTCCCATTCCTCCCTCTCTTGTCCCATCCCATCCCTCCCTCTCTCCTCTCCTCCCATCCCTCCCTCCCTCCCTCCTCCCATCCCTTCCTCTCTCCTCCCTCCCTCCCTCCTCCCATCCCTCCCTCCCTCCCCCATCCCATCCCTCCCTCCCTCCTCTCATCCCTCCCTCTCTCATCCCATCCCTCTCTCTCTCCTCCCATCCCATCCCTCTCTCCTCTCCCTCTCTCCTCCCATCCCTCCCTCTCTCCTCCCATCCCTCTCTCTCTCCTCCCATCCCTTCCAGAGAGGGGGAGATCAGTCATCAGCAGATCAACTCCTACTTCATGAGGGGGATGTCCGTATGTGCCAAACTAGGATACAACTTCAAGAACGTTCACAACTTCCACGAGACCACGTACAAGCGACCCACCTTCTGTGACACTTGTGGAGGCTTTGTGGGTATTGCATTGAGCTGGATGTTGTTAAAACTGTGATTTGGCTGAGATTCACTAACCATCTAATCCATGCTCTGTTGTGTCCTCTCTGTCGTGTCCTCTCTGTCGTGTCCTCTCTGCTGTGTCCTCTCTGTTGTGTCCTCTGTGTTGTGTCCTCTCTGCTGTGTCCTTTCTGTCGTGCCCTCTGTTGTGTCCTCTCTGCTGTGTCCTCTCTGTTGTAGCTGTGGGGAGTCATCAAGCAGGGCTTCCACTGTCGAGGTAAGATATCTCATCTAAGGTTCTCACAACAGCAACACTCACATTATGATGTCACAGTACCTTAGAACAATGGTTCCCAAACAAATGGGTCGGGGGGGGGGGGGGGGGGTCCCTTTTCTTTTTAAAGGAACTCAGGCTGACTTTAAACTTACTCTCTTGAAAGTTGTAATAGTAGAAGTTACAATTTCTAAATATGGGTAGTGTATCATCAGTTCCTCTTGTCATGTTAGTCTTTACAAACCTCAGAGAGATATTTATAACATGAAATGTCCAGGTCAACCAGCCCAGGTCAACTGAAGTTTTTTTTGAAGCACAAAGATGTTGTAGTAATGTTTGATTTACTTAAATATCACATGAATACACATTAGACATGGCAAAATGCCTGTTACTCTCTCTCTCTCTCTTTCTCTCTCTCTCCCTCCCCCCTCCCTCCCCATCAGACTGTGGGGTAAACTGTCACAGACACTGCCAGGACCTGTGTGGGATGCAGTGTGTGAAGAGAGACAGGGTGTATGCTGGGTCATGTCCCTCCACCCCTGCCTCAGCCCTCACTCCTGTCCCAGACCTCCTGACCAAGGCGAACAGCTGGAGTAAGGCACACTCTATCACATCACCCTACTGCTAGTGACTGTCACTCTATCACATCACCCTACTGCTAGTGACTGGCTCTATCACATCACCCTACTGCTAGTGACTGGCTCTATCACATCACCCTACTGCTAGTGACTGGCTCTATCACATCACCCTACTGCTAGTAACTGTCACTCTATCACATCACCCTACTGCTAGTGACTGGCTCTATCACATCACCCTACTGCTAGTGACTGTCACTATCACATCACCCTACTGCTAGTGACTGTCACTCTATCACACCACCCTACTGCTAGTGACTGTCACTCTATCACACCACCCTACTGCTAGTGACTGTCACTATCACATCACCCTACTGCTAGTGACTGTCACTCTATCACATCACCCTACTGCTAGTGACTGGCTCTATCACATCACCCTACTGCTAGTGACTGTCACTATCACATCACCCTACTGCTAGTGACTGCCACTCTATCACATCACCCTACTGCTAGTGACTGGCTCTATCACACCACCCTACTGCTAGTGACTGTCACTCTATCACATCACCCTACTGCTAGTGACTGGCTCTATCACATCACCCTAATGCTAGTGACTGTCACTCTATCACATCACCCTACTGCTAGTGACTGGCTCTATCACATCACCCTACTGCTAGTGACTGGCTCTATCACATCACCCTACTGCTAGTGACTGGCTCTATCACATCACCCTACTGCTAGTGACTGGCTCTATCACACCACCCTACTGCTAGTGACTGTCACTCTATCACATCACCCTACTGCTAGTGACTGGCTCTATCACATCACCCTAATGCTAGTGACTGTCACTCTATCACATCACCCTACTGCTAGTGACTGGCTCTATCACATCACCCTACTGCTAGTGACTGGCTCTATCACATCACCCTACTGCTAGTGACTGGCTCTATCACATCACCCTACTGCTAGTGACTGTCACTCTATCACATCACCCTACTGCTAGTGACTGGCTCTATCACATCACCCTACTGCTAGTGACTGTCACTATCACATCACCCTACTGCTAGTGACTGTCACTCTATCACACCACCCTACTGCTAGTGACTGTCACTCTATCACACCACCCTACTGCTAGTGACTGTCACTATCACATCACCCTACTGCTAGTGACTGTCACTCTATCACATCACCCTACTGCTAGTGACTGGCTCTATCACATCACCCTACTGCTAGTGACTGTCACTATCACATCACCCTACTGCTAGTGACTGCCACTCTATCACATCACCCTACTGCTAGTGACTGGCTCTATCACACCACCCTACTGCTAGTGACTGTCACTCTATCACATCACCCTACTGCTAGTGACTGGCTCTATCACATCACCCTAATGCTAGTGACTGTCACTCTATCACATCACCCTACTGCTAGTGACTGGCTCTATCACATCACCCTACTGCTAGTGACTGGCTCTATCACATCACCCTACTGCTAGTGACTGGCTCTATCACATCACCCTACTGCTAGTGACTGGCTCTATCACACCACCCTACTGCTAGTGACTGTCACTCTATCACATCACCCTACTGCTAGTGACTGGCTCTATCACATCACCCTAATGCTAGTGACTGTCACTCTATCACATCACCCTACTGCTAGTGACTGGCTCTATCACATCACCCTACTGCTAGTGACTGGCTCTATCACATCACCCTACTGCTAGTGACTGGCTCTATCACATCACCCTACTGCTAGTGGCTGTCACTCTATCACATCACCCTACTGCCAGTGACTGGCTCTATCACATCACCCTACTGCTAGTGACTGGCTCTATCACATCACCCTACTGCTAGTGACTGGCTCTATCACATCACCCTACTGCTAGTGACTGGCTCTATCACACCACCCTACTGCTAGTGACTGTCACTCTATCACATCACCCTACTGCTAGTGACTGTAACTCTATCACATCACCCTACTGCTAGTGACTGGCTCTATCACATCAACCTACTGCTAGTGACTGTCACTCTATCACATCAATCTACAGTGACTGTCACTCTGTCACATCAACCTACTGCTAGTGACTGTCACTCTATCACATCAATCTACAGTGACTGTCACTCTATCACATCACCCTACTGCTAGTGACTGGCTCTATCACATCACCCTACTGCTAGTGACTGTCACTCTATCACATCACCCTACTGCTAGTGACTGGCTCTATCACATCACCCTACTGCTAGTGACTGTCATTCTATCACATCACCCTACTGCTAGTGACTGTCACTCTATCACATCACCCTACTGCTAGTGACTGGCTCTATCACATCACCCTACTGCTAGTGGCTGTCACTCTATCACATCACCCTACTGCTAGTGACTGGCTCTATCACATCACCATACTGCTAGTGACTGGCTCTATCACATCACCCTACTGCTAGTGACTGGCTCTATCACATCACCCTACTGCTAGTGACTGGCTCTATCACATCACCCTACTGCTAGTGACTGGCTCTAACACACCACCCTACTGCTAGTGACTGTCACTCTATCACATCACCCTACTGCTAGTGACTGTCACTCTATCACATCACCCTACTGCTAGTGACTGGCTCTATCGCATCACCCTACTGCTAGTGACTGTCACTCTATCACATCAATCTACAGTGACTGTCACTCTATCACATCAACCTACTGCTAGTGACTGTCACTCCATCACATCAATCTACAGTGACTGTCACTCTATCACATCAATCTACAGTGACTGTCACTCTATCACATCACCCTACTGCTAGTGACTGGCTCTATCACATAACCCTACTGCTAGTGACTGCCTCTATCACATCACCCTACTGCTAGTGACTGGCTCTATCACATCACCCTACTGCTAGTGACTGTCTCTCTATCACATCACCCTACTGCTAGTGACTGGCTCTATCACATCACCCTACAGTGACTGTCACTATATCACATCAACCTACAGTGACTGTCACTATCACATCAACCTACAGTGACTGTCACTATCACATCGACCTACAGTGACTGTCACTTTATCACATCAACCTACAGTGACTGTCACTCTATCACATCACCCTACAGTGACTGTCACTCTATCACATCAACCTACAGTGACTGTCACTCTATCACATCAACCTACAGTGACTGTCACTCTATCACATCAACCTACAGTGACTGTCACTATATCACATCAACCTACTGCTAGTGACTGGCTCTATCACATCAAACTACTGCTAGTGACTGTCTCTCTATCACACCACCCTACTGCTAGTGACTGTCACTCTATCACATCAATCTACAGTGACTGTCACTCTATCCCATCACCCTACAGTGACTGTCACTCTATCACATCACCCTACAGTGATTGTCACTCTATCACATCACCCTACAGTGACTGTCACATCAACCTACAGTGACTGTCATATCAATCTACAGTGACTGTCACCCTATCACATCACCCTACAGTGACTGTCACATCAATCTACAGTGACTGTCACATCAACCTACAGTGACTGTCACTCTATCACATCAATCTACAGTGACTATCATATCAACCTACAGTGACTGTCACTATAACATCAACCTACAGTGACTGTCACTCTATCACATCAACCTACAGTGACAGACACTCTATCACATCAACCTACAGTGACTGTCACTCTATCACATTAACCTACAGTGACTGACACTCTATCACATCGACCTACAGTGACTGTCACATCAACCTACAGTGACTGTCACTTTATCACATAAACCTACAGTGACTGTCACTATCACATCAACCTACAGTGACTGTCACTCTATCACATCAACCTACAGTGACTGTCACTATATCACATCAACCTACAGTGACTGTCACTCTATCACATCAACCTACAATGACCGTCACTGTCACATCAACCTACAGTGACTGTCCATATATATCAAATCAACCTACTGCTACAGTGACTGTCACTATCACATCAACCTACTGCTACAGTGACTGTCACCATCACATCAACCTACTGCAACAGTGACTGTCACTATCACATCAACCTACAGTGACTGTCACTATATCACATCAACCTACAGTGACTGTCACTCTATCACATCAACCTACAGTGACCGTCACTGTCACATCAACCTACAGTGACTGTCCATATATATCACATCAACCTACTGCTACAGTGACTGTCACTATCACATCAACCTACTGCTACAGTGACTGTCACTAACACATCAACCTACAGTGACTGTGACATCAACCTACAGTGACTGTCACATCAACCTACTGCTACAGTGACTGTCACTATCACATCAACCTACTGCTACAGTGACTGTCACTATCACATTAACCTAGTGCTACAGTGACTGTCACTATCACATTAACCTACTGCTACAGTGACTGTCACTATCACATCAACCTACTGCTACAGTGACTGTCACTAACACATCAACCTACTGCTACAGTGACTGTCACTATCACATTAACCTACTGCTACAGTGACTGTCACTAACACATCAACCTACTGCTACAGTGACTGTCACTATCACATCAACCTACTGCTACAGTGACTGTCACTAACACATTAACCTAGTGCTACAGTGACTGTCACTAACACATTAACCTACAGTGACTGTCACTATCACATTAACCTACTGCTACAGTGACTGTCACTATCACATTAACCTACTGCTACAGTGACTGTCACTATCACATTAACCTACTGCTACAGTGACTGTCACTATCACATTAACCTACTGCTACAGTGACTGTCACTATCACATCAACCTACTGCTACAGTGACTGTCACTAACACATCAACCTACTGCTACAGTGACTGTCACTATCACATTAACCTACTGCTACAGTGACTGTCACATCAACCTACTGCTACAGTGACTGTCACTAACACATCAACCTACTGCTACAGTGACTGTCACTATCACATTAACCTACTGCTACAGTGACTGTCACATCAACCTACTGCTACAGTGACTGTCACTATCACATTAACCTACTGCTACAGTGACTGTCACTAACACATTAACCTACTGCTACAGTGACTGTCACTAACACATCAACCTACAGTGACTGTCACATCAACCTACTGCTACAGTGACTGACTGGTTGATTGTTATATTCCCTAGAATAATAATGAGGTACTGTTGTGTTTATCCAAACAGGTTCGTCGGAAGACAACACCTTTGTTTTCCCCGGGGGTAACAGTAATTGGGGTAACAACCGTAATAGGAGGGACCTGGACCGGTCCACTCTGGGTAACAGGGGTGACTCTGCGCTCTCAGACCGGTCCACCCAGACAGACCCGGGGTTGTGGATGCCTGTGAGTGTGGACAAGAAGGGAAAACAGCAAGTAGAGAGAGACAGGGTAAGTGTAGGACACAGCTCAAGGGTAAGACCTGTAGTCAACACCAAATCAGACACACAGGTTTTTACAGGGTAAGACCTGTTCAACACCAAATCAGACACAGCTCAGGTTTTTACAGGGTAAGACCTGTAGTCAACACCAAATCAGACACAGCTCAGGTTTTTACAGGGTAAGACCTGTAGTCAACACCAAATCAGACACAGCTCAGGTTTTTACAGGGTAAGACCTGTAGTCAACACCAAATCAGACACAGCTCAGGTTTTTACAGGGTAAGACCTGTAGTCAACACCAAATCAGACACAGCTCAGGTTTTTAAATTAACTATTTCACATGACCCTGTCTGTCTGAAACAGCCTGACCCTGTCTGTCTGAAACAGCCTGACCCTGTCTGTCTGAAACAGCCTGACCCTGTCTGTCTGAAACAGCCTGACCCTGTCTGTCTGAAACAGCCTGACCCTGTCTGCCTGACTGTGTCTGTCTGAAACAGCTGGACTCTGTATGTCTGAAACAGCCTGACCCTGTCTGTCTGACCCTGTCTGCCTGAAACGGTCTGCACTCTCCCTCCCCCCCAGGGCTGTGTTGTGACGCTTCCCCCTCCCTCCCCCCAGGGCTGTGTTGTTCCCCCCCCCCCCCCCCCCCCAGGGCTGTGTTGTGACTCTCCACCCACCCTCCCTCCCCCCAGGGCTGTGTTGTCTCCCCCCCTTCCTCCCCCCCCAGGTCTGTGTTATGACATCCCGCAGGGCTGTGTTGTTTCCCCCCCCCCCCCCCCCCCCCCACCCCCAGGTCTGTGTTGTAACTCTCCACCCTCCCCCCAGGGCTGTGTTGTGACTCTCCACCCTCCCTCCCTCCCCCAGGGCTGTGTTGTCTCTCCCCCCCCCCAGGTCTGTTGTCCCCCCCCCCCCTCAGGTCTGTGTTGCGACTCCCCACCCTCCCTCCCCCCAGGGCTGTGTTGTGACTCTCCACCCTCCCTCCCTCCCCCAGGGCTGTGTTGTCTCCCCCCCCCCCCCCAGGGCTGTGTTGTCTCCCCCCCCCCCCCCCAGGTCTGTTGTCCCCCCCCCCCTCAGGTCTGTGTTGTGACTCTCCACCCCCCCTCCCCCCAGGGCTGTGTTGTCTCCCCCCCTCCCAGGGCTGTGTTGTGACTCTCCACCCTCCCTCCCCCCCCCAGGGCTGTGTTGTGAAGCCCCAGAGATTCCTTGGCTCCTCCATGCCTGCCTCCTTCCTGCAGGAGAAGATGGAGGAACTCAACTTGATCAGAGATAAGAGCAGAGAACCCGACTGAGCTGGGACACTGGATACCCACGGACACACACACACACACACACACACACACACAAACGGACGGACACACACAGACGCGCGCACACATACGGACAGACACACACAAACTCATACACACCCAGACATCAAATAAACTGGGTTTGTGTGGGCTGTGTTTGAGCCAATGGGTTTGTTTCTCAATATGCATCCTACCGTGCTCCACACTCATGCTCCAAGTGAATTCTCTTCAGGACGTTCTCCCGAGTGAATTCTCCTCAGGACGTTCTCCCGAGTGAATTCTCTTCAGGACGTTCTCCCGAGTGCTTTCTCCTCAGGACGTTCTCCCGAGTGAATTCTCTTCAGGACGTTCTCCCGAGTGAATTCTCTTCAGGACGTTCTCCCGAGTGAATTCTCTTCATGACGTTCTCCCGAGTGAATTCTCTTGAGGTTGAGAGTGTGGAGAACACATAAAACTTTCCATTTGAGAAGCACTTCCCCCTACTGTATTACCTCACACTGCACCTCCCCATTCACCGACCCTCCTTCCAGCCAGGACAATGACGACAACAGACGAAGATATACACAAAGCTAACTTTTACTTCATAATTATCAGCTAGATATATGTGAATAGTTGTAATCTAGCTAGCCAACAGAAACGAATGTCATGCAAGGTACAGTCGATGTCAATTCTTTGTGGGTAGCTAGCTAACATTTTTTTCCCCGTGGCTAGCCAGTTAGCCCTATTGATTTACTATGGACTTAACCCATTCCTTCTTCTAGCCAGGACAATGGCAATAGAGACGATATATACACGAAGCAAATGTTTTACTTCATATCTATGAGCTAGCTATATGCTTGCTGTTTGGGGTTTTAGGCTGGGTTTCTGTACAGAACTTTGTGACATCAGCTGATGTAAGAATGGCTTTATAAATACGTTTATTTTGATTGATTGCTATATGTTTACTGTAATAATGTAGCTAACCAGGTAGAATAACAGGCAAAAAAACGACATAAACCAATGTTATCCAAGGTAGATATCAATTCTTCGTGAGCAGCAAGCTAACAATTATTTGTGGCTCTCTGGCTAGCTAACAGCAGTAGTTAGCCAGTTAGCTCTATTGACTTTACAATGGGCTTACGACCTACGCACACTACAGTGGGTACTGTAGGAAGGTAACCATGCCAAAACGGGCTGTATTTATTAACGTAGCAAGATAAAATATTGTAGTCAGGCAAAGTATATGATTAGCTAACATTTAAATTCCCAAGTCGCGTTGTATTTTTCGCTTCAGCTCAAGCAATGGCCGCCATTAATTTTAATCAAAATTTGTGTAATTTTGTATGTTGTGTTTTTGTAATCATATTTCTTTGCATACTTTCTGTTGAAGCTTACGTCGATGCATGCTAAAAAAAAAATATGTACGAATGGAACACGCATTCGAAAAGTACCCTCAATGCACTGTTTCGTATACTTTGATTTGGGACTCAACCCTGCGACCCTCCCGTGCTACAATATGCCACGGTATTATGGATTCTGATAAACACCCATTGATGTAACCACTTTTCCTGATCATTTTCGAGTAGAGTTCATGTAAAAAAAAAAAAATGTTTTCCTGTGACTTCTACAATCTATTTTGGTTTTCTAAATATATACAGTGTATTCTAACTGTTATGTGACGTATAATGTATTTTTTTTCCATTTCTGAACATTCTTGAACGTTCTGTGGTGCTAAGCTCTTTTCTTCAACACCAGGGGTTGAATCCCAAATGGCACCCTATTCCCTATATAGGGCACTACTTTGATCACTACTAGATCCCTGGTCAAAAAGGTATTTAAAAAAAAAATAATAATAATAATTCGACAAGTCAGTTAAAAGATAAATTCTTATTTTCAATGACGGTCTAGGAACAGTGGGGTTAACTGGTCTAGGAACAGTGGGGTTAACTGGTCTAGGAACAGTGGGGTTAACTGGTCTAGGAACAGTGGGGTTAACTGGTCTAGGAACAGTGGGGTTAACTGGTCTAGGAACAGTGGGGTTAACTGGTCTAGGAACAGTGGGGTTAACTGGTCTAGGAACAGTGGGGTTAACTGGTCTAGGAACAGTGGGTTAACTGGTCTAGGAACAGTGGGGTTAACTGGTCTAGGAACAGTGTGGTTAACTGGTCTAGGAACAGTGGGGTTAACTGGTCTAGGAACAGTGGGGTTAACTGGTCTAGGAACAGTGGGGTTAACTGGTCTAGGAACAGTGGGGTTAACTGGTCTAGGAACAGTGGGGTTAACTGGTCTAGGAACAGTGGGGTTAACTGGTCTAGGAACAGTGTGGTTAACTGGTCTAGGAACAGTGGGGTTAACTGGTCTAGGAACAGTGGGGTTAACTGGTCTAGGAACAGTGGGGTTAACTGGTCTAGGAACAGTGGGGTTAACTGGTCTAGGAACAGTGGGGTTAACTGGTCTAGGAACAGTGGGTTAACTGGTCTAGGAACAGTGGGGTTAACTGGCCTAGGAACAGTGGGTTAACTGGTCTAGGAACAGTGGGGTTAACTGGTCTAGGAACAGTGGGGTTAACTGGTCTAGGAACAGTGGGGTTAACTGGTCTAGGAACAGTGGGGTTAACTGGTCTAGGAACAGTGGGGTTTACTGCCTTGTTCAGGGGAAGAACGTCAATTTTTTTTACCTTGTCAGCTCGAGGTTCGCTCTTGCAACCTTTCGGTTACTGGTCCCACACTCTAACCACTAGGCTACCTGCCACACCAAGGTAGTGCACTATATAGGCAATAGGGTGCCATAGTGGACAGGCCCGTGGAGATGGACCTCCCAAGACTGCCTTAAAATCTTATACAACAAGCTACCCGGTAAGAATGACGGGACATGATTATACTAATGTCAGTAGTACAATGCAACACCTCTCTGTCCCTTCCACCTCCACCAAATACACACGGCCTTTATCAAAGCTTCTGCTGGACTGCATCCGTGAAACTACAGTAACGTTTCCAACCCTGTGATGTGATGATCGTTGTTGTACTGTTGTAATTATGTTCATATTCTGGCATCTCTGCTAATCTCAGTTTAGGGTGTCAGTGTGTTTTTTTGTTTTTTTTGTTTAAAGGAAATTTGAGGTGGGACTACAGGTAAATGATATGTTATTGTCAAGGCCTACTGTACTGAGTCTATACTTGGGTCCCAAATGGCACTCTATGCCCTATAGCGGACTATTACCTGGTCTGGAAGACTTGACCCTAGGCAACACAGTGACTAGGGTCTGTTTTCAATGATAGACTTACGTCAATGGGGGGGGGGGCTTTTGACCAGAGTCCTACTGTGTTTGGCTGGTAGGTAAGTCTTGAAAACCAGACCCTAGGCAACACAGTGACTTGGGTCTGGTTTCAACAATGGTTTATTTTGGCATTGAGGAACTACATCACTGGGGGGGGGGGATTTCTAGGGACCAAACAAACCACAAGACAGACAGACATGAGGCTAGAACGTCGCAAAAGTTTAGTGAAGGTAGTTGTGAAGGTAGTTGTGAAGGTAGTTGATGCAAACTTGCAACTTGTGAAATGCACCCATTAAAAATAACCTACAAAATCTTCATCTTTGCTAGTTCTAATTTATATATTACTCAAGAGTAGTGACTTAGTTCCACTATGCTACGTAGGTAGTGACATAATTCCTCTATGCTACGTAGGTAGTGACATAATTCCTCTATGCTATGTAGGTAGTGACATAATTCCTCTATGCTACGTAGGTAGTGACATAGTTCCTTTATGCTACGTAGGTAGTGCCGTAATTCCTCTATGCTACGTAGGTAGTGACATAGTTCCTCTATGCTACGTAGGTAGTGACATAATTCCTCTATGCTACATAGGTAGTGACATAGTTCCTCTATGCTACGTAGGTAGTGACATAATTCCTCTATGCTACATAGGTAGTGACATAGTTCCTCTATGCTACGTAGGTAGTGACATAGTTCCTCTATGCTACACTACAGTTGATGTCGGAAGTTTACATACACCTTAGCCAAATACATTTAACTCACGTTTTTCACAATTCCTGACATTTAATAATCATACAAAATTCCCTGTCTTAGGTCAGTTAGGATCACCACTTTATTTTAAGAATGTGAAATATCAGAATAATAGTAGAGATAATTATTTATTTCAGCTTTTATTTCTTTCATCACATTCCCAGGGGGTCAGAAGTTTACATACACTCAATTAGTATTTGGTAGCATTGTCTTTAAATTGTTTCACTTGGGTCACATGTTTTGGGTATCCTTCCACAAGCTTCCCACAATAAGTTGGGTGAATGTTGGCCCATTCCTCCTGACAGAGCTGGTGTAACTGAGTCAGGTTTGTAGGCCTCCTTGCTCACACACACTTTTTCAGTTCTGCCCACAAATGTTCTATAGGATTGAGGTCAGGGCTTTGTTATGGCCACTCCAATACCTTGACTTTGTTGTCCTTAAGCCATTTTGCCACAACTTTGGAAGTATGCTTGGGGTCATTGTCCATTTGGAAGACCCATTTGCGACCATGCTTTAACTTCCTGACTGATGTCTTGAGATGTTGCTTCAATATATCCACATAACTTTCCTACCTCATGATGCCATCTATTTCGTGAAGTGCCCGTCTCTCCTGCAGCAAAGCACCCCCACAACATGATGCTGCCACCCCCGTGCTTCACGGTTGGGATGGTATTCTTCGGCTTGCAAGCCTCCCCCTTTTTCCTCCAAACATAACGATGGTCATTATGGCCAAACAGTTCTATTTTTGTTTCATCAGACCAGAGGACATTCTCCAACTTTTCGCACCTAAGTACTTTAATCTCTAGGAGACAGAACGAGTCTCCTTCCTGAGCGGTACGACGGCTGTGTTGTCCCATGGTGTTTATACTTGCGTAATATTGTTTGTACAGATGAGCATGGTACCTTCAGGCGTTGGACCAGACTTGTGGAGGTCGACAATTTATATTCTGAGGTCTTGGCTGATTTCTTTAGATTTTCCCATGATGTCAAGCAAAGAGGCACTGAGTTTGAAGGTAGGCCTTGAAATACATCCACAGGTACATCTCCAATTGACTCGAATTATGTCAATTACCCTATCAGGAGCTCCTAAAGCCATGACATCATCTTCTGGAATTTTCCAAGTTGTTTAGAGGCACAGTCAACTTAGTGTATGTAAACTTCTGACCCACTGGAATTGTGATACAGTGAATTATAAGTTAAATAATATGTCTGTAAGCAATTGATGGAAAAATGACTTGTGTCATGCACAAAGTAGATGTCCTAACCAACTTGCCAAAACTATAGTTTGTTAACAAGAAGTTTTAATGACTCCAACCTGAGTGTATGTAAACATCCGACTTCAACTGTAGATAGTGACGTGGTTCCTCTATGCTACGTAGGTAGTGACATAGTTCCTCTATGCTACGTAGGTAGTGACATAGTTCCTCTATGCTACATAGGTAGTGACATAGTTCCTCTATGCTACGTAGGTAGTGACATAGGTCTTCTATGCTACGTAGGTAGTGACATAGTTCCTCTATGCTACGTAGGTAGTGACATAGTTCCTCTATGCTACGTAGGTAGTGACATAGTTCCTCTATGCTACGTAGGTAGTGACATAGTTCCTCTATGCTACGTAGGTAGTGACATAGGTCTTCTATGACTAAAGAGTCCCATCATTGAAACCAAACCCTGGTCACGGTGTTACCTAGGCTCCGGTTTTCAAGACGATCTACTAGCCAAAGTAGGGGGCTCTGGTCAAAATAATAATAACAATATATGCCATTTAGCGGACATTTTATTTTATTTACCCAAAGCGACTCAAGTCATGTGTGCATACATTTTACATATGGGTGGTCCCGGGAATGGAACTCATTACCCTGGCATTACATGTCTCTACCGACTAAGCTACAAAAAGACCTGTTACGGAGTAGGAATATTCTAGACATATCCTATGGAATAGGGAAGAATTTGGGAGGCACAGTACCAGCCGAGGTGAGATTACGACGACTGGATACCCAAGACTATCTATGGACCGGACTATCTGTGTGTTTAATTATGATTTCTATTAAAAAAAAGTATTTTTGGTGGTTTTATGAAACGTTATACGAGTGATTCGTGACTACACACATGGACTCGGAGTGAGGAACACCGTTTATTAATTATGTTGAAATACTGATTTACAAATAAAACATAAAACTACTTCATAGTTTATGAATGGTTTATGAATTAATTGTTTTATTGTGTTGTGTTACCACTTACCAGACAGAGACACGGTATATAAACATGTGAATGTGAAACTAAATCGTTTAAACTTCAGTAATGATACAGACATCGTATAGGGTTCATTCATCTGTTGTATTGTTATCATATTATTGTTGTTGTCCAATAAAAACACATTCTGACAGGATTCAACACAAAGTCAAACATTTTAACATTAAACATTTTTTACAACAATAAAAAAAGGGTTGTTGCAATAAACAAAACAACTGAGTGGCCTAACTAGTGGACTAACTAGTGGACTAACTAGTGGACTAACTAGTGGACTAACTAGTGGACTAACTAGTGGACTAACTAGTGGACTAACTAGTGGACTAACTAGTGGAATAACTAGTGGACTAACTAGTGGACTAACTAGTGGACTAACTAGTGGACAAACTAGTGGACAAACTAGTGGACTAACTAGTGGACTAACTAGTGGACTAACTAGTGGAATAACTAGTGGACTAACTAGTGGACTAACTAGTGGACAAACTAGTGGACTAACTAGTGGACTAACTAGTGGACTAACTAGTGGACTAACTAGTGGACTAACTAGTGGACAAACTAGTGGACTAACTAGTGGACTAACTAGTGGACTAACTAGTGGACTAACTAGTGGACTAACTAGTGGAATAACTAGTGGACTAACTAGTGGACTAACTAGTGGACAAACTAGTGGACTAACTAGTGGACTAACTAGTGGACTAACTAGTGGACTAACTAGTGGACTAACTAGTGGACTAACTAGTGGACTAACTAGTGGAATAACTAGTGGACTAACTAGTGGACTAACTAGTGGACAAACTAGTGGACTAACTAGTGGACTAACTAGTGGACTAACTAGTGGACTAACTAGTGGACTAACTAGTGGACTAACTAGTGGACAAACTAGTGGACTAACTAGTGGACTAACTAGTGGACTAACTAGTGGCCAAACTAGTGGACTAACTAGTGGACTAACTAGTGGACTAACTAGTGGACTAACTAGTGGACTAACTAGTGGACTAACTAGTGGACTAACTAGTGGACTAACATTCTGCTGTTAGTGGACTAACTAGTGGACTAACTAGTGGACTAACTAGTGGACTAACTAGTGGACTAACTAGTGGACTAACTAGTGGAATAACGAGTGGACAAACTAGTGGACTAACTAGTGGACCAACTAGTGGACTAACTAGTGGACTAACTAGTGGACTAACTAGTGGACTAACTAGTGGACTAACTAGTGGACTAACTAGTGGACTAACTAGTGGACTAACTAGTGGAATAACGAGTGGACAAACTAGTGGACTAACTAGTGGACCAACTAGTGGACTAACTAGTGGACTAACTAGTGGACTAACTAGTGGACTAACTAGTGGACTAACTAGTGGACTAACTAGTGGAATAACGAGTGGACAAACTAGTGGACTAACTAGTGGACCAACTAGTGGACCAACTAGTGGACTAACTAGTGGACAAACTAGTGGACTAACTAGTGGACTAACTAGTGGACTAACATTCTGCTGTTAGTGGACAAACTAGTGGACAAACCAGTGGACTAACTAGTGGACAAACCAGTGGACTAACTAGTGGACTAACATCCTGCTGTTAGTGGACTAACTAGTGGACTAACTAGTGGACCAACATTCTGCTGTTAGTGGACAAACTAGTGGACAAACCAGTGGACAAACTAGTGGACACACCAGTGGACAGACCAGTGGACTAACTAGTGGACAAACCAGTGGACTAACTAGTGGACACACCAGTGGACAGACCAGTGGACTAACCAGTGGACAAACAAGTGGACAAACATTCTGCTGTTAGTGGACAAACCAGTGGACTAACTAGTGGACAAACCAGTGGACTAACTAGTGGACAAACCAGTGGACTAACTAGTTGACAAACCAGTGGACTAACTAGTGGACTAACTAGTGGACTAACTAGTGGAAAAACATTCTGCTGTTAGTGGACAAACCAGTGGACTAACTAGTGGACGAACATTCTGCTGTTAGTGGACAAACCAGTGGACTAACTAGTGGACTAACTAGTGGACAAACATTCAGCTGTTAGTGGACAAACTGGTGAACAAATTTCCTAAATTAAACTCATTTTTAGCAAAATTCCTGGTGATATTAATATTTTTGGACCAAAAATAACCCCCGCCTCAAATAAAAAACCAAACATTTTTTTGGTGGGAACAATTAATTTTATTGTGGGGCATAAACCGCCTTTCGTTGACCCCTGCTGTAAAGGTTAGAGGTCAGAGGTTACTGGGAGGAACCTGATGCCCCCTGACCTCCCTGCCCCTGTGAACCCTGACCTGGTTGACCCTGCCCCTGGCCGGCATAGTTCCCATACTGGCCATAGTACTGGTTCCACTGAGACTGGTTCTGGTAGTACTGCTGCCACTGCTGGGCATACTGCGAGAGAGAGAGGCAATACAGTGAATAAATACCCTATCTCTCAGTGAATAAATACCCTATCTCTCAGTAATTAAATACCCTATCTCTCAGTAATTAAATACCCTATCTCTCAGTGATTAAATACCCTACATCTCAGTAATTAAATACCCTATCTCTCAGTGATTAAATACCCTATCTCTCGGTGATTAAATACCCTATCTCTCAGTGAATAAATACCCTATCTCTCAGTGATTAAATACCCCCTCTCTCAGTGATTACATACCCTATCTCTCTGTGATTAAATACCCTATCTCTCCGTGATTAAATACCCTATCCAGCTGAAGTTTCTAAAATGATTAAATACCCTATCCAATAACTTCAGGCTGATACTGGAGGTTAGCTGTAGCACGGTTACCCGAGTTCACCTGAATCCTGGCATACTACCGTTGTTGCTACTATGGTAACTACCTTCTGGTACTGCTGGTTGCTTTGGTAACTACATACGGGTACTGCTGGTTGCTATGGTAACTACCGGCGGATACTGCTGGTTGCTAGGGTAACTGCCTGCTGGTACTGCTGGTTGCTATGGTAACTACCTGCTGGTACTGCTGGTTGTAGTTCTGCTGTTGGCTGTAGGTCTGTCCTGCGGCAGCTGGCGTAGACTCGCTGTAACTCTGAGTTTGGCTGTATCCTGGGTACTGACTGTAGCTCCCGTAGGTGTAACCCTGTTGGTAGTTGCCTTGATTGTAGCTGCTGGGGTTGTAACTCTGGAGGAGAGAGAAAGAAAAGCATGTCGGAAAACTAAAACAGACTCCATTACTACTTTTAAACTATTCAACGTTAACTAAAAATATACTGGCCCAGCCATGGGGTACATTAGGGTAATACAGTAGGGTCCTGGGTAGTTTACTAATACAGTAGGGTCCTGGGGTAGTTTACTAATACAGTAGGGTCCTGGGGTAGTTTACTAATACAGTAGGGTCCTGGGGTAGTTTACTAATACAGTAGGGTCCTGGGGTACATTAGGGTAATACAGTAGCGTCCTGGGTAGTTTACTAATACAGTAGGGTCCTGGGGTAGTTTACTAATACAGTAGGGTCCTGGGGTAGTTTAATACAGTAGGGTCCTGGGGTAGTTTATTAATACAGTAGGGTCCTGGGGTAGTTTATTAATACAGTAGGGTCCTGGGGTAGTTTACTAATACAGTAGGGTCCTGGGGTAGTTTATTAATACAGTAGGGTCCTGGGGTAGTTTATTAATACAGTAGGGTCCTGGGGTAGTTTACTAATACAGTAGGGTCCTGGGGTAGTTTAATACAGTAGGGTCCTGGGGTAGTTTACTAATACAGTAGGGTCCTGGGGTAGTTTATTAATACAATAGGGTCCTGGCGGTAGTTTACTAATACAGTAGGGTCCTGGGGTAGTTTATTAATACAGTAGGGTCCTGGGGTAGTTTACTAATACAGTAGGGTCCTGGGGTAGTTTACTAATACAGTAGGGTCCTGGGGTAGTTTATTAATATAGTAGGGTCCTGGGGGTAGTTTACTAATACAGTAGGGCCCTGGAGTAGTTTACTAATACAGTAGGGTCCTGGGGTAGTTTACTAATACAGTAGGGTCCTGGGGTAGTTTACTAATACAGTAGGGTCCTGGGGTAGTTTACTAATACAGTAGGGTCCTGGGGTAGTTTACTAATACAGTAGGGTCCTGGGGTAGTTTACTAATACAGTAGGGTCCTGGGGTAGTTTATTAATACAATAGGGTCCTGGCGGTAGTTTACTAATACAGTAGGGTCCTGGGGTAGTTTACTAATACAGTAGGGTCCTGGGGTAGTTTACTAATACAGTAGGGTCCTGGGGTAGTTTACTAATACAGTAGGGTCCTGGGGTAGTTTACTAATACAGTAGGGTCCTGGGGTAGTTTACTAATACATCAGGGTCCTGGGGTAGTTTACTAATACAGTAGGGTCCTGGGGTAGTTTACTAATACAGTAGGGTCCTGGGGTAGTTTACTAATACAGTAGGGTCCTGGGGTAGTTTACTAATACATCAGGGTCCTGGGGTAGTTTACTAATACAGTAGGGTCCTGGGGTAGTTTACTAATACATCAGGGTCCTGGGGTAGTTTACTAATACAGTAGGGTCCTGGGGTAGTTTAATACAGTAGGGTCCTGGGGTAGTTTACTAATACAGTAGGGTCCTGGGGTAGTTTACTAATACAGTAGGGTCCTGGGGTAGTTTATTAATACAATAGGGTCCTGGCGGTAGTTTACTAATACAGTAGGGTCCTGGGGTAGTTTATTAATACAGTAGGGTCCTGGGGTAGTTTACTAATACAGTAGGGTCCTGGGGTAGTTTACTAATACAGTAGGGTCCTGGGGTAGTTTACTAATACAGTAGGGTCCTGGGGTAGTTTATTAATACAGTAGGGTCCTGGGGTAGTTTACTAATACAGTAGGGTCCTGGGGTAGTTTACTAATACAGTAGGGTCCTGGGGTAGTTTACTAATACAGTAGGGTCCTGGGGTAGTTTAATACAGTAGGGTCCTGGGGTAGTTTACTAATACAGTAGGGTCCTGGGGTAGTTTAATACAGTAGGGTCCTGGGGTAGTTTACTAATACAGTAGGGTCCTGGGGTAGTTTACTAATACAATAGGGTCCTGGGGTAGTTTACTAATACAGTAGGGTCCTGGGGTAGTTTACTAATACAGTAGGGTCCTGGGGTAGTTTACTAATACAGTAGGGTCCTGGGGTAGTTTACTAATACAGTAGGGTCCTGGGGTAGTTTACTAATACAGTAGGGTCTTGGGGTAGTTTACTAATACAGTCATTCACGTGTTTCTAAAATATTTAAATCTCAAAATAGGACGTTGCCCCTTTAAGAGAAGTACTTTTGAAAATATATATAAATCTGGCTACAGTAGTCTAGCTAAGACGAATGCTAGGTGTATTTTTGTAGCTTTCTTTTTGCCGACTATCAACCGTAGCCAGCATTTTGCTAGTATGTTCACTATTGAAGGTTTACGTTTGTAAATCACTTTCCCTTAAAAACATTTTTTTTTATTTTTATAAATAAGCTCAGCGAATAGATTGATGGGCACTTCTTTTTCCCTCTGGGCTGCCCGCTGTGTGGCGGCATCAACTCACATACTGCTCGAGAAGTTGCGACTCGCGATGAGCGTAGTTGAATGAATGGCCAATCATATGGCTCAAATTACAAATAGCATGACTTTTCTGACACGTAGTCTTCAGTGGTTTTCAAATCGGTAGACTGCGACAGAGCAGGTAAATGTTGAACTGGATTGCCAAAATGCGCCGAGAAGCTACTGGGCCGGCCCAGCGGTGTCACGTCCTGACCTTAGTTTCCTTTTTTTATGTCTCTATTTTAGTTTGGTCAGGGCGTGAGTTGGGGTGGGCATTCTATGTTTTTGTGTTCTAGGTTTTGTATTTCTGTGTTTGGCCTGGTATGGTTCCCAATCAGAGGCAGCTGTCAATCGTTGTCTCTGATTGACAACCATACTTAGGCAGCCTGTTTTCCCACTATGATTTGTGGGTAGTTGTTTTCTGTTTAGTGTGTATTCACCTGACAGAACTGTTTTGTTTCTTTCAATCACTTTGTTATTTTGTTTCGTGTGTTCAGTTCGAATAAATTGACATGGACACTTACCACGCTGCATATTGGTCCGATCCTTCCTACTCCCTCCTCAGAAGAGGAGGACCATCGTTACAAGCGGGCTATAATTTATGTCGTACCCTGATTCATAGCACATTGTTAGTGTCAGGACTTTTTCCTGACTATTTCACCCGACCAGGAAAACCTCTAGTTGATGGGCTATGACACAGAGTTTTTCCTGCTCAGGTAAAACTCATATCCTCTCCATTAATGTGCAGACAGACAGACAGCAGGTGTATCCATGGTTACCTGGTTGTATCCCCCTTTGCTGTAGGGCGCCGGGCGGTTGTAGCCTCCTGACTGTTGGTTACGGTTGTACCCTCCCCTCGGAGCCGACGACCCCCCCTCACGGTAGTTACCGTTCCCACCCCAGCGGTTGCCGGTGTAGCCGCCACGGTTGTTGCCTGAAACAGAGCGAGACATACAGGGACATCTCTTAGAGCAGGGCCTAGCCCAGACACGGTGAAAAGCAGTGGATTGGTGTAAGCAACAACCGCCCTAAATCAGTCCCTCCCTCTTAAATCCCCCTGATGGGAGAGTGTACGAATGCACACTTCAGGAGAAAAGTGTGAGTGACTGACCTGGGGAGGAGTCTGTTCCTTCCTTACCCCTTCTGTATCCGCCTGCGTCTCTACTCTGGTATCCTACACCGCCGCGAGGACCGCCACGGTCGTCATAGCGCTGGTAGCCTCCGCCGTTGCCACGGAACCCTCCCGGACGGTTGTCATGGCGTTTGTCGGGGGGTGGGCCGGCCTTGCGTCCCTCCTCGTTGTATTCCTTCACCAGATTGAAAGCCTCTTCCCGCTGCAGCTCCACAAAAATCACCTCTTCCAGGAAGTCGCTGGGCTCAGGGAGCAGGAAGTTGGCTGGAAGCCAGGATGGAGAGATGACCACCGAGAGAGACAGATGGAGGAGACGGACCGGTCCAGGATGACAGGATAGAGAGAGAGAAAGAGAGAGAGAGGAGAGGTTGTAGCGAAGGCCAGATCAGCCAACACCACCGGGAGACAAAATGAAAAGATAAATTATTATCACATAATGATGAGGGGAATCATAGAAAAGAGAAAGAACTGGGAGGAGATGGAAGGAGGCAGGCTGTGAAGGCTGAGGGTAGACTGTGAAGGCTGAGGGTAGGCTGTGAAGGCTGAGGGTAGGCTGTGAAGGCTGAGGGTAGGCTGCGGGTAGACTGTGAAGGCTGAGGGTAGACTGTGAAGGCTGAGGGAAGGCTGAGGGTAGACTGTGAAGGCTGAGGGTAGACTGTGAAGGCTGAGGGAAGGCTGAGGGTAGACTGTGAAGGCTGAGGGTAGGCTGAGGGTAGACTGTGTAGCATGAGGGTATGCTGTGAAGGCTGAGGGTAGACTGTGTAGGCTGATTGTATTCTGTGTAGGCTGAGGGTAGACTGTAAGCTGAGGGTAGGTGGGGGAAGACTGATTGTATGCTGTGTAGGCTGAGGGTAGGCTGAGGGTAGACTGTGAAGCCTTAGGGTAGACTGTGAAGGCTGATTGTATGCTGTGTAGGCTGAGGGTGGGCTGAGGGTATGCTGTGAAGGCTGAGTGTAGGAGCGTTCTGTAGACTGAGGGTAGGAGGGTTCTGTAGGCTGAGGGTAGGAGGGGTTCTATAGGCTGAGGGTAGGAGGGGTTTTGTAGACTGAGGGTAGGAGGGGTTCTATAGGCTGAGGGTAGGAGGGTTCTGCAGACTGAGGGTAGAAGGGGTTCTGTAGACTGAGGGTAGGAGGGTTCTGCAGACTGAGGGTAGGAGTGGTTCTGCAGACTGAGGTTAGGAGGGGTTCCATAGACTGAGGGTAGGAGGGGTTCTGTAGACTGAGGGTAGGAGGGGTTCTGTAGACTGAGGGTAGGGGGGGGTTCTTCAGACTGAGGGTAGGAGGGTTCTGCAGACTGAGGGTAGGAGTGGTTCTGCAGACTGAGGGTAGGAGGGTTCTGTAGACTGAGGGTAGGAGATGTTCTGTAGACTGAGGGTAGGAGGGGTTCTGCAGACTGAGGGTAGGAGGGGTTCTATAGACTGAGGGTAGGGGGGGTTCTGCAGACTGAGGGTAGGAGGGGTTCTATAGACTGAGGGTAGGAGGGGTGCTGTAGACTGAGGGTAGGAGGGGTTCTGCAGACTGAGGGTAGGAGGGGTTCTATAGACTGAGGGTAGGAGGGTTCTGTAGACTGAGGGTAGGAGGGGTTCTGCAGACTGAGGGTAGGAGGGTTCTGTAGACTGAGGGTAGGAGCGTTCTATAGACTGAGGGTAGGAGGGTTCTGTAGACTGAGGGTAGGAGGGTTCTATAGACTGAGGGTAGGAGGGGTTCTGCAGACTGAGGGTAGGAGGGGTTCTATAGGCTGAGGGTAGGTGGGTTCTGTAGACTGAGGGTAGGAGCGTTCTATAGACTGAGGGTAGGAGGGTTCTGTAGACTGAGGGTAGGAGGGTTCTATAGACTGAGGGTAGGAGGGGTTCTGCAGACTGAGGGTAGGAGGGTTCTGTAGACTGAGGGTAGGAGGGTTCTATAGACTGAGGGTAGGAGGGGTTCTGTAGACTGGCTGTTTGGCTACTGCAGTCAGAACAAATTCAACCTCCAGAGAACCTGGAGGAAACATTTGTTCAAGCGAACACAGAGGAGCGGGGGAGGGGAGGGGAGGAGGAAGCGCCACTGCAAACCAAGTGCTGCCGTAACACTGCTCTTAAAACAGCTGTCAAAAAGGACTGACACATGACTGACACATGACTGACACATGACTGACACATGACTGCTGGTCTGAACATGAGTCAGCTCACCGACAGCCAATAAGCTTGTCAACAGCCCTTGCAGACTGAGTGTCCACTACTTTTTGACAGTAAGTTAGTTCAATTTAGAGCACATCCTCAGTTTGCAGTGCAACAGGTCAGCGGGTTGGCAGGGGCAACACAGAGGGGCAACATAGAGGGGCAACATAGAGGGGCAACATAGAGGGGCAACATAGAGGGGCAACACAGAGGGGAAACACAGAGGGGCAACATAGAGGGGCAACACAGAGGGGAAACACAGAGGGGCAACATAGAGGGGCAACACAGAGGGGCAACACAGAGGGGCAACATAGAGGGTTAACATAGAGGGGCAACATAGAGGGGCAACATAGAGGGGAAACAGAGGGACAACACAGAGGGGCAACACAGAGGGGAAACACAGAGGGGCAACATAGAGGGACAACATAGAGGGGCAACATAGAGGGACAACATAGAGGGCAACACAGAGGGGCAACACAGAGGGGCAACATAGAGGGGCAACACAGAGGGACAACATAGAGGGGAAACACAGAGGGGAAACACAGAGGGGCAACATAGAGGGACAACATAGAGGGGCAACATAGAGGGACAACATAGAGGGACAACATAGAGCGCAACACAGAGGGGCAACATAGAGGGGAAACAGAGGGGCAACATAGAGGGACAACATAGAGGGGCAACATAGAGGGGTAACAGAGGGGGAACAGAGGGGAAACATAGAGGGACAACATAGAGGGGCAACATAGAGGGGCAACATAGAGGGGCAACACAGAGGGACAACATAGAGGAGCAACATAGAGGGGCAACATAGAGGGGCAGGAGGCTCAAAGGGTACTGCATCTTAAATATGTCCGGAGGCTGGAAGCATGGGGGGCAGGGAAGGAGGCAGGGGTTGGGTTGGGGGGCAGGGGTTGGGAGGGGGGGCAGGGGTTGGGATGGGGGGGCAGGGGTTGGGGGGCAGGGAAGGAGGCAGGGGTTGGGGAGGGGGGGCAGGGAAGGAGGCAGGGGTTGGGGAGGGGGGGCAGGGAAGGAGGCAGGGGTTGGGATGGGGGGGGCAGGGGTTGGGGGGGAAGGAGGCAGGGGTTGGGGAGGGGGGGCCAGGGGTTGGGGGCCAGGGAAGGAGGCAGGGGTTGGGAGGGTGGGCAGGGGTTGGGGGGGAAGGAGGCAGGGGTTGGGGAGGGGGGGCCAGGGGTTGGGGGGCAGGGAAGGATGCAGGGGTTGGGGAGGGGAGGGGGGCAGGGAAGGAGGCAGGGGTTGGGAGAGCATCTTCCAAGATTTGATTTTAGAGACAAAAACATAGAAAAAAGTAAAGTAGATCTGTTGTTTTTTTTTGGTTTATTGGTTGGTTGGTTTTGTTTCCACATGGTTGTTCCTACCTTTCATTTCTAACACAGCCTGATCTGGCACATCCTTCCCCTGTTCATCAGTTTGTCTTAACGTTCGCTCTTTAAAGTCCTCCTCCGTGGGACATATTACAATAGCCTTGCGCTGAAACCCCTCAAAAGGGCGCATTTTTCGTCTCTGGGCTGATCCATAAACATTTGTCTAGCAATGGTGACACAAGGAAAGAGGTAGAAGGCTGTTTGTTATCGTTTACTTGTTGTTGTTTACTTGTTGTGTTATGGACAGGCTTTGTTTTCCTCTGGCAGGGAAGCCGGGAACCCTGAAATAATGAAGGTAGAGAGGTGTTTTACCCTGGTTGGTTTTTACTCTTTGGGTGGTTAACTAGCGGGTGGTATTTCACTCACTCTCCCCAGGCCACAGACCTACCTTCCCAGACTGCACCTCTCCACGTCGTCTTCAAGATCCTGTTACTGTCACAGAGCGAAGGGGACCCTTTAAACAACTAGCCTGCCCTGTATCTTTAAAGGTAACATTTCTTGAGATTTGGGTAACGGTGTGGCGTGCGGACGATACCGTTGATCATGAATGCGGATATTTAACTCTTAAAATTCTCATCTACAAGTGGCACTAAAACGACTACAGTCCTAAACGACTTTCGTAGTTAACTTCATGTCCTCAAACAGTCCTTCCCATGATTCAGTTATCTGGTTGATTCCCAATGTATCTGAACAATGATTGACTTGACACTAGTGGAAATGTGAATCTACACCTGCCAGGGTCCCCTTGACTTACCTGTGCTTACCTGGTTGTCACGGTCGTCCTCCTGTCCCGTAGACACACACGCACACACAAAGATACAACCTACCTGTTGCTACTCACGGTTTCCACGGTTACCGGCAGACACCTCTGTTAGACTGACTTACCGTTAGTAACCGCAGCAACGACGTCTCTCTGGAAAACTTCTAAATGGTTAGTCTCCTCATCTTTTCCACTTACCTTCGGGGGGTTAATTCATTTAACAACAGAAAACACAGGCTGGCTGTTTTATCATTAAGGCTATCAACGGTCGGTCTGTCTCGTTATAATTACCATGGCAACAGAAGCTGTTTGTCTTTACTCACCAGGCAGAGTTATACTGTTTGTAAACATCTTTACAAAGTCAACAGGACTACAGATGCATAAAAACACATAAAATACTGTAATAATAATAATAATAATAATACAGTAAAATACTGTAGTAATAATACAGTAAAATACTGTAGTAATATTACAGTAAAATACTGCAGTAATAATACAGTAAAATACTGTAGTAATAATAATAATAATACAGTAAAATACTGTAGTAATAATACAGTAAAATACTGTAGTAATAATACAGTAAAATACTGTAGTAATAATACAGTAAAATACTGTAGTAATAATACAGTAAAATACTGTTAATAATACTGTAGTAGTAGTAATAATACAGTAAAATACTGTAAAAGAACAACAAAAGGGTTGTAGCTGAATAATACTGAGACGGATGGAAGATAACACGAAGGACCTAATAAACAGTTGTCCTTTATAAAATAGAAAAACAACGGTATAAATGGCAACAAGATGGTCAACAACCATAGTGTCTTCTACTCTATCATCAACATGACCTGCAAGATAAATAAATAGTTAATTAGAGAGATCAGAGGTCAGCAGAGCCGTATTACACACACACAGGAAGCAGAAAGCAGTCAAGAGGAAGCGGTAGGTACCGTACCTGGTCCAGGATGTAGTTGCGTCTCTTGCGTGCGGCGATCTGGATGAGGCGGTTGAGACACTGAGTGGCCTGTTGGATCAGAACGTCCCAACGACCGGCGTAGTTCTTCTGACGACGCAGACCCATCACCTGGTAGGAAGGACATAGCTCTTATACGGGGGGGGGGGGGGGGGGGGGGTCTATTTGTAGATAACTAGATAACACACTCAAGCCTAGCAGTAACACACCTCATTCAGCTTCTAGTTGACTAAATTGACAATTGTGAACGATTGAATTAGTTGTGTAGCCCCACCTGTGACCTCAGAGAGCTGAAGGTTATTTTTATTTTACCTTTATTTTACTAGGCAAGTCAGTTAAGAACAAATTCTTATTTTCAATGACGGCCTAGGAACAGTGGGTTAACTGCCTGTTCAGGGGCAGAACGACAGATTTGTACGTTGTCAGCTCGGGGGATTGCCCAATGGCTTACCTTCATCTTCTCCATGATGGCGTTGGTTCCCAGGGTGTTGTATTTCTTCTCCGGGTGACTCTCAGTATGTTTTGAGGCCCAGGTGGTCTTGCCACAGGCTGGCAGACCCACCATCATGAGGATCTAGACAGAGACAGGGATGAAAATGAAGATAGCCCGTTAGCCCGAGGCTAGTACTTTTCAGACCCGGCTAGTAGTAAATAACTAGCCCGTAGCGTTGGGGGGGGGTCGATACTGTTACATAGCATATACTTTTTTGGGACATTTTTGGATATTATATTGATACTTTGACTCCAATTGTTGATTCACTATATAGCATCAGCTAGCGCTATTTTTTTTTTTTTTTAATTATAAATATTTGTTGATTTGGCTGTCCCTGAGCCAAAACTCTGGTATTGTTCCTCCTGTAGTTGGTTCTCCATCTTGTTTTTAAAACAGTGAACAACATGCTCTAAGCACTTTTATTTACATAACGGATCAAAACTCATTGTCTCGTTGCAGCAGACATATACATTTTAGGGTAGCCTAGTCGTTAGAGTGTAGAGGTGGCAGGGTAGCCTAGTGGTTAGAGTGTAGAGGCTGCAGGGTAGCCTAGTGGTTAGAGTGTAGAGGAGGCAGGGTAGCCTAGTCGTTAGAGTGTGGAGGCGGCAGGGTAGCCTAGTCGTTAGAGTGTAGAGGTGGCAGGGTAGCCTAGTGGTTAGAGTGTAGAGGTGGCAGGGTAGCCTAGTGGTTAGAGTGGAGGGGCGGCAGGGTAGCCTAGTGGTTAGAGTGTAGAGGTGGCAGGTAGCCTAGTGGTTAGAGTGTGGAGGCGGCAGGGTAGCCTAGTGGTTAGAGTGTAGAGGTGGCAGGGTAGCCTAGTGGTTAGAGTGTAGAGGCGGCAGGTAGCCTAGTGGTTAGAGTGTGGAGGCGGCAGGGTAGCCTAGTGGTTAGAGTGTAGAGGTGGCAGGGTAGCCTAGTGGTTAGAGTGTAGAGGCGGCAGGTAGCCTAGTGGTTAAAGTGTAGAGGTGGCAGGGTAGCCTAGTGGTTAGAGTGTAGAGGTGGCAGGTAGCCTAGTGGTTAGAGTGTGGAGGCGGCAGGGTAGCCTTGTGGTTAGAGTGGAGGGGCGGCAGGGTAGCCTAGTGGTTAGAGTGGAGGGGCGGCAGGGTAGCCTAGTGGTTAGAGTGGAGGGGCGGCAGGGTAGCCTAGTGGTTAGAGTGGAGGGGCGGCAGGGTGGCCTAGTGGTTAGAGTGGAGGGGCGGCAGGGTAGCCTAGTGGTTAGAGTGGAGGGGCGGCAGGGTAGCCTAGTGGTTAGAGTGGAGGGGCGGCAGGGTAGCCTAGTGGTTAGAGTGGAGGGGCGGCAGGGTGGCCTAGTGGTTAGAGTGTGGAGGCGGCAGGGTAGCCTAGTGGTTAGAGCGTAGAGGCGGCAGGGTAGCCTAGCAGTTAGAGTGGAGGGGCGGCAGGGTGGCCTAGTGGTTAGAGTGTGGAGGTGGCAGGGTAGCCTAGTGGTTCGAGCATTGGACTAGTCACCAAAAGGTTGCAAGATCGAATCCCCCCAAGCTGACCAGGTACAAATCTGTTGTTCTGCCCCTTGAACAAGGCAGTTAACCCACTGTTCCTAGGGCCGTCATTGTAAATAAGAATTTGTTCTTTAACCTCTTTGATCTCTAGGGGCGCTATTTCATTTTTGGATAAAAAACGTTCCCGTTTTAAGCGCGATATTTTGTCACGAAAAGATGCTCGACTATGCATATTCTTGACAGTTTTTGAAAGAAAACACTCTGAAGTTTCAGAATCTGCAAAGATATTGTCTGTAAGTGCCCCAGAACTCATTCTACAGGCAAAACCAAGATGATGCATCAACCAGGAAATGATCAGAATTTCTGAAGCTCTGTTTTCCATTGTCTCCTTATATGGCTGTGATTGCGCAAGGAATGAGCCTACACTTTCTGTCGTTCCCCCAAAGTGTTAGCAGCATTGTGACGTATTTGTAGGCATATCATTGGAAGATTGACCATAAGAGACTACATTTTCCAAGTGTCCGCCTGGTGTCCCTGCGTCGAAATTGGAGCGTAAAGCCAGGTGCAATTATTTTTCCATTTGAGAGCAAGGAGAAACCAGGCTTCCACGAAGGATATATCATTGAAGAGATATGTGGAAAAACACCTTGAGGATTGATTCTAAACCACGTTTGCCATGTTTCAGTCGATATTATGGAGTTAATTTGGAAAAAAGTTCGCGTTTTGAGGGCTGAATTTTCGTTTTTTTTTTTTTTTTTTTTTTTTTTTTGGTAGCCAAATGTGATGTACAAAACGGAGCTATTTCTAATACACAAAGAATCTTTTTGGAAAAACGGAGCATCTGCTATCTAACTGAGAGTCTCCTCATTGAAAACATCAGAAGTTCTTCAAAGGTAAGTTATTTTATTTGAAGGCTTTACTTGTTTTTGTGATAGTTGCCTGCTAAATGCTAACGCTAATGCTAATGCTAACGCTAAATGCTACGCTAGCTAGCTACTGTTACACAAATGATTGTTTTCCTATGGTTGAAAAGCATATTTTGAAAATCTGAGATGACAGTGTTGTTAACAAAAGGCTAAGCTTGAGAGCTAGCATATTTATTTCATTTCATTTGCGATTTTCATGAATAGTTAACGTTGCGTTATGGTAATGAGCTTAGGTCTATAAATAGAATCCCGGATCCGGGTTTGGTCGTCGCAACAGGTTAACTGACTTGCCTATTTAAATAAAGATTTTAAAAATACTAATAATATTCAGCAGATCCAGGGTGCCTTGCTCAAGGGCACATCAGATTTTTCATTTAGTCAGCTCGGGGATTCGAACAAGCAACCTTTCGATTACTGGCCAAACCGCTTAAGTGCTAAGCTACCTGCCGCCCCATATAGAGAGCAATATGTTTGGAACATCAAATCACAATAATATCGAAAAGCAAAACACAAGAGAATCGTAATACCAATCATATCAGGACCGAAGTATCGAGACAATGAAGTTTAAAGTTGTACTTTTTGAAGAATTCAGGACCCATGCCAACTCTTTTTAACCTCCTGAGGGGAAAGAGGTGCTGTCGTGCCTTCTTCACCACTGTGCGTGTGTGGACCATTTTAAGTCCTTAGTGATTTCGACAACAGAGGAACTTGAAGCTCTCGACCCGCTCCACTGCAGCCCCGTCGATGTGGACGGGGGCGTGCTCGCCCCCCCCCCCTCGTTTCCTGTCGTACACGATCAGCTCCTTGGTCTTACTGTCATTGAGGGAGAGATTGCTGTCCCGGCACCACATTGCCATGTCACTGACCTTCTCTGTGTAGGCTCATCGTTGCCGGTGATCAGGCCTATTACCATCGTGTCGTCAGCAAACTTGATGATGGTGTTGGAGTAGTGCGTGGCCACACAGACGTGGGTGAACAGGGAGTACTTGAGGGGACTAAGCACACTCCCTTGTGGGGCCCCCGTGTTGAGGATCAGCGTGACGGAGGTGATGTTGCCTCCCCTTACTACCTGGGGGCGGCCCGTCAGGAAGTCCAGGATCCAGTTGCAGAGGGAGGTGTTTAGTCCCAGGGTCCTTAGCTTGGAGGCGAGCTCGGAGGGGACTATGGTGTTGAACGCTGAGTTGTAGTCAATGAACAGCATTGTGTTCCTCTTATCTCGGCAGGTGAGGGCAGTGCGGAATGCAAATGAGATGACGTGGTCTATGGATCTGTTAGAGTGATATGCAAATGAGATGACGTCGTCTATGGAATCTGTTAGGGCGGTATGCAAATTGGAGTGGCTCTAGGGCAGGATTCCCCAGCTTGCGGCCCAAATTTGACTCGCAGGTATTCCCACGCACAATAGAGAGACTGGTGATCAAATGGAAAGAAGATTTGAAATTATGATGTTTTAGTCAAATATTATATCTATTTGGGCTTCTTGCGGTCATTTTTGCAGTCTACAAATTATTTGTAATTATTGTTTTCGGTCCCCCTGTCCATCCATCCGCTGAAGAAAAGAATCGGCCCGAAGCTGATGAGTTGATGATCCCTGCTCTAGGGTGTCTGGGATGATGGGAGTTGATGATCCCTGCTCTAGGGTGTCTGGGATGATGGGAGTTGATGATCCCTGCTCTAGGGTGTCTGGGATGATGGGAGTTGATAATCCCTGCTCTAGGGTGTCTGGGATGATGGGAGTTGATAATCCCTGCTCTAGGGTGTCTGGGATGATGGGAGTTGATGATCCCTGCTCTAGGGTGTCTGGGATGATGGGAGTTGATAATCCCTGCTCTAGGGTGTCTGGGATGATGGGAGTTGATGATCCCTGCTCTAGGCTGTCTGGGATGATGGGAGTTGATGATCCCTGCTCTAGGGTGTCTGGGATGATGGGAGTTGATGATCCCTGCTCTAGGCTGTCTGGGATGATGGGAGTTGATGATCCCTGCTCTAGGCTGTCTGGGATGATGGGAGTTGATAATCCCTGCTCTAGGGTGTCTGGGATGATGGGAGTTGATGATCCCTGCTCTAGTCTGTCTGGGATGATGGGAGTTGATGATCCCTGCTCTAGGGTGTCTGGGATGATGGGAGTTGATAATCCCTGCTCTAGGGTGTCTGGGATGATGGGAGTTGATGATCCCTGCTCTAGTCTGTCTGGGATGATGGGAGTTGATGATCCCTGCTCTAGGGTGTCTGGGATGATGGGAGTTGATAATCCCTGCTCAAGGGTGTCTGGGATGATGGGAGTTGATGATCCCTGCTCTAGGCTGTCTGGGATGATGGGAGTTGATGATCCCTGCTCTAGGCTGTCTGGGATGATGGGAGTTGATGATCCCTGCTCTAGGGTGTCTGGGATGATGGGAGTTGATGTGTGCCCTAACCAGCCTTTTAAAAAGCACTTCATGACTACAGATGTGAGTGCAACAGGGTGGTAGTCATTCTGGCAGGTCGCCTCAGAGGACAAGAACAGGAAGGACGGTGGTCAGCTCGAGACGTGGCGATTACAGACCGGAGGAGGAGGAGCCGACAGTAGGTTGGCCTGAGGTAGTTTTAACGGGGTTTCTCCCTCTCTAGGAGCCGGCAGTAGGTTGGCCTGAGGTAGTTTTAACTGTGGGTTTCTCCCTCTCTAGGAGCCGACAGTAGGTTAGCCTGAGGTAGTTTTAACTGTGAGTTTCTCCCTCTCCAGGAGCCGACAGTAGGTTGGCCTGAGGTAGTTTGTTTTTAACAGACATTTTCCAATCCTCACTCGACCAGCAACACGTGCCAGTATTGTGTAAAAACTCAATAATTATACCAATTCCTAAAGCATCTAATCCCTCTGTGCTGAATGACTACCTCCCTGTCGCCTTGACATCCTTGGTAATGAAATGCCTTGAGAAACTTATGAAAAGTCATATTCTCAGCGTCACCCAGAAGCTTCTCGACCCATTTCAGTTTGCCTATCAGCCTCTCAGAGGAGTTGATGATGCCATTCTTACCCTCCTTAACATGGTCTATAGACATCTAGAGCCAAATCCCATGTCAGGGTTCTGTTTGTTGACATTTCTTCTGCCTTCAACACAATCCAGCCCTACATTCTGGCACAGAGACTCATTCGGGACTTCTCGACAGATGGGGGGCTGGTTTTGTGGCTGTTGGACTTCCTGGGCCAACGCTCACAGCGAGTCAAAATAGGTCCCCACGTGTCGGACATACGCAATACCAACACAGGCCCTCCTCAGGGATGTGTTCTGTCTCCACTCCACCACCAACACAGGCGCTCCTCAGGGATGTGTTTAGTCTCACTCCACCACCAACACAGGGATGTGTTTAGTCCCCACTCCACCACCAACACAGTCTCTCCTCAGGGATGTGTTCTGTCTCCACTCCACCACCAACACAGTCTCTCCTCAGGGATGTGTTTAGTCTCCACTCCACCACCAACACAGTCTCTCCTCAGGGATGTGTTCTGTCTCCACTCCACCACCAACACAGTCTCTCCTCAGGGATGTGTTTAGTCTCCACTCCACCACCAACACAGGCTCTCCTCAGGGATGTGTTTAGTCTCCACTCCACCACCAACACAGTCTCTCCTCAGGGATGTGTTTTGTCTCCACTCCACCACCAACACAGGCTCTCCTCAGGGATGTGTTTCGTCTCCACTCCACCACCAACACAGTCTCTCCTCAGGGATGTGTTGTGTCTCCACTCCACCACCAACACAGTCTCTCCTCAGGGATGTGTTTTGTCTCCACTCCACCACCAACACAGTCTCTCCTCAGGGATGTGTTTAGTCTCCACTCCACCACCAACACAGTCTCTCCTCATAGATGTGTTTAGTCTCCACTCCACCACCAACACAGGCTCTCCTCAGGGATGTGTTTAGTCTCCACTCCACCACCAACACAGTCTCTCCTCAGGGATGTGTTTTGTCTCCACTCCACCACCAACACAGTCTCTCCTCAGGGATGTGTTTAGTCTCCACCACCACCAACACAGTCTCTCCTCAGGGATGTGTTTAGTCTCCACTCCACCACCAACACAGGCTCTCCTCAGGGATGTGTTTTGTCTCCACTCCACCACCAACACAGTCTCTCCTCAGGGATGTGTTCTGTCTCCACTCCACCACCAACACAGTCTCTCCTCAGGGATGTGTTTTGTCTCCACTCCACCACCAACACAGTCTCTCCTCAGGGATGTGTTTAGTCTCCACTCCACCACCAACACAGTCTCTCCTCAGGGATGTGTTGTGTCTCCACTCCACCACCAACACAGTCTCTCCTCAGGGATGTGTTCTGTCTCCACTCCACCACCAACACAGGGATGTGTTTTGTCTCCACTCCACCACCAACACAGTCTCTCCTCAGGGATGTGTTCTGTCTCCACTCCACCACCAACACAGTCTCTCCTCAGGGATGTGTTTAGTCTCCACTCCACCACCAACACAGTCTCTCCTCAGGGATGTGTTTAGTCTCCACTCCACCACCAACACAGTCTCTCCTCAGGGATATGTTGTGTCTCCACTCCACCACCAACACAGTCTGTCCTCAGGGATGTGTTCTGTCTCCACTCCACCACCAACACAGTCTCGCCTCAGGGATGTGTTGTGTCTCCACTCCACCACCAACACAGTCTCTCCTCAGGGATGTGTTTCGTCTCCACTCCACCACCAACACAGTCTCTCTTCAGGGATGTGTTTTGTCTCCACCACCACCAACACAGTCTCTCCTCAGGGATGTGTTTAGTCTCCACTCCACCACCAACACAGGCTCTCCTCAGGGATGTGTTTTGTCTCCACTCCACCACCAACACAGTCTCTCCTCAGGGATGTGTTCTGTCTCCACTCCACCACCAACACAGTCTCTCCTCAGGGATGTGTTTTGTCTCCACTCCACCACCAACACAGTCTCTCCTCAGGGATGTGTTTAGTCTCCACTCCACCACCAACACAGTCTCTCCTCAGGGATGTGTTGTGTCTCCACTCCACCACCAACACAGTCTCTCCTCAGGGATGTGTTCTGTCTCCACTCCACCACCAACACAGGGATGTGTTTAGTCTCCACTCCACCACCAACACAGTCTCTCCTCAGGGATGTGTTTTGTCTCCACTCCACCACCAACACAGTCTCTCCTCAGGGATGTGTTTAGTCTCCACTCCACCACCAACACAGTCTCTCCTCAGGGATGTGTTTAGTCTCCACTCCAACACCAACACAGGGATGTGTTTTGTCTCCACTCCACCACCAACACAGGCTCTCCTCAGGGATGTGTTTAGTCTCCACTCCAACACCAACACAGGGATGTGTTTAGTCTCCACTCCACCACCAACACAGGCTCTCCTCAGGGATGTGTTTAGTCTCCAGTCCACCACCAACACAGTCTCTCCTCAGGGATGTGTTTTGTCTCCACTCCACCACCAACACAGTCTCTCCTCAGGGATGTGTTTAGTCTCCACTCCACCACCAACACAGTCTCTCCTCAGGGATGTGTTGTGTCTCCACTCCACCACAGTCTCTCCTCAGGGATGTGTTCTGTCTCCACTCCAACACAGTCACTCCTCAGGGATGTGTTTTATCTCTGACCTTTGGTATCAAATCCACGATCAGAGGTCATCGATCTCATTAATCAAGAGACTTGGCCAATAGAATGGAGGGAAGAGGTGGCCGGTGTTTCCTTTGCCTTAATCTCACCAGGACTTCTCCTCTCCTGCCTCAACGCCGTTTCCTCTTGGATAGCCCCCCCCCCAAAAAAAGTTTAAATAATTGTAAAACTGCAAATATGACTTTAATCTCAAGAGAAGACCGGTTTAATGAACTCCCTGACTGCATACTTTTTAAAATATTTGTCTGGCTACTCCATGTACACAATATGTTATATACAGCAGGTTTTTAAAGAACCAAATACTTTTGTCTGCTTCGTACTTCCATTTTTGCCGTGGAAAAAATACTGCGATACTGGTATCATCCTGGCCCTATATAGTATAGCAGTACTGTATAGTAGTACTGTATAGTATATTAGTAGTATTGCATAGTGTAGTAGTAGTACTATATAGTATAGCAGCACTGCATAGTATAGTAGTAGTACTGTATGGTATATTAGTAGTATTGCAGTGTAGTAGTAGTACTATAAAGTATAGCAGTACTGTACAGTTTAGTAATACTACATAGTATAGTATTTGTACTGTATAATATAGTAGTACTGTATAGTAGTAGTAGTAGTACGGTATACTATAGTAGTACTGAATAGTAGTATCATATAGTATATTAGTAGCATTAGTAGTATAGTGGTACTGTATAGCATATTAGCAGTATTGCATAGTGTAGTAGTAGTACTATATAGTATAGCAGCACTGTACAGTATAGTAATACTGTATAGTATAGTAGTAGTAAAGTATAGTAGTAGTAGTACTGTATAGTGGTAGTACTGTACAGGAGTACAGTATAGTAGTAGTAATGTATAGTAGTACTGTATAGTATTACTGTATAGTATAGTAGTACTGTATTGTAGTAGTACTGTATAGTAGTGTATAGTAGTAGTACTGTATAGTGGTAGTAGTAGTACTGTATAGTAGTAGTACTGTATAGTATAGTAGTACTGTATAGTAGTAGTACTGTATAGTATATTAGTAGTATTGCATAGTGTAGTAGTATATCTATATAGTATAGCGGTACTGGAAAGTAGTAGTACTGTATAGTAGTAGTACCGTATAGTAGGCATACAGTATAGTAGTAGTACAGTATTGTATAGTAGTAGTACTGTATAGTAGTAGTATAGTAGTAGTACTGTATAGTAGTGTATAGTAGTAGTACTGTATAGTATAGTAGTACTGTATAGTAGTAGTACTGTGTAGTATATTAGTAGTATTGCATAGTGTAGTAGTATATCTATATAGTATAGCAGTACTGGAAAGTAGTAGTACTGTATAGTAGTAGTACTGCATAGTAGTAGTACAGTAGTAGTACTGTATAGTAGTGTATAGTAGTAGTACTGTATAGTGTAGTAGTACTGTATAGTAGTAGTACAGTATAGTAGTAGTACTGTATAGTGGTAGTACTGTATAGTAGTTTATAGTAGTAGTACTGTATAGTAGTAGTACTGTATAGTATAGTAGTACAGTATAGTAGTAGTACTGTATAGTAGTATTGTATAGTAGTAGTAGTAGTACTGTATAGTAGTAGTACTGTATAGTAGTAGTGTAGTACTGTATAGTAGTAGTACTGTATAATATAGTAGGTTATAGTGGTAGTACTGTATAGTATTAGTGTATAATATAGTAGTGTATAGTAGTAGTACTTTATAGTAGTAGTACAGTATAGTAGTACTGTATAGTAGTAGTAGTAGTACTGTATAGTATAGTAGTACTGTATAGTAGTAGAAATGTATAGTAGTAGTAGTAGTACTGTATAGTATAGTAGTACTGTATAGTAGTAGTAGTAGTACTGTATAGTAGTAGTACAGTATAGTAGTAGTACTGTATAGTAGTAGTAGTGTATAATATAGTAGTGTATAGTATCCATACCTCACAGTCAGCCTTGCTGGCTGGTCCTACAGCCCCCCTGGTCCTGTCTTCAATACCAATAGTCTGGATGAACCTGTACCCCTCCGGAGGGGGGTGGAAGGGTTCCTCCTTCTGGCCGAAGTTAAACTCGATGGCACAGTTCTTCACAAGGACGTGGGGGAACAGGGGGCGCCCCGCCAGCTCCTCCCTCGACGCCTGGAACCCCACGTCTAGCCACACCCCATTCTTAGAGAACGCTATCTTCACCTCCTCACCGCCAGCGTCAAAGTCCTGTGGGAATAATAGTTATGTTAAACTAACTAACAAAGCCAACTAACTATACTAACTCTAACCATCTACACACCTCCTCACTGCCAGCGTCAACGTCCTGATGGAATAATAAAGTTATGTTTAAAGGCTCTCCGCTGAACTATGTAACTAACTAACTCTACTAACTAACTCTACCACACTAACTCTACTAACTAACTCTACCACACTAACTCTACTAACTAACTAACTCTACTGACTAACTAACTCTACTGACTAACTAACTCTACTAACTCTACTAACTAACTCTACCACACTAACTCTACTAACTAACTCTACCATAATAACTCTACTAACTAACTAACTCTACTAACCAACTAACTCTACCATACTAACTCTACCATACTAACTCTACTAACTAACTAACTCTACCATAATAACTCTACTAACTAACTAACTAACTAACTCTACTAACCAACTAACTCTACTGACTAACTAACTCTACTGACTAACTAACTCTACTAACTCTACTAACTAACTCTACCACACTAACTCTACTAACTAACTCTACCATAATAACTCTACTAACTAACTAACTCTACTAACCAACTAACTCTACCATACTAACTCTACCATACTAACTAACTCTACCATAATAACTCTACTAACTAACTAACTCTACTAACCAACTAACTCTACCATACTAACTCTACTAACCACACTAACTCTACCATACTAACTCTACTAACTAACTCTACTAACTAACTCTACTAACTAACTCTACCATACTAACTAACTCTACCATACCAACTCTACTAACTAACTAACTCTAACCCTACCATACTAACTCTAACTAAACTAACTCTACTAACTAACTCTACCATACTAACTAACTATACCATACTAACTCTACTAACTAATTAACTAACTCTACCATACTAACTCTACTAACTAACTAACTCTACTAACTAACTAACTCTACCATACTAACTCTACTAACTAACTAACTCTACCATACTAACTCTACTAACTAACTGAACTAACTAACTAACTCAACTAACTAACTCTACTAACTAACTCTACTAACTAACTAACTAACTAACTAACTCTAAGATAAATATTACTGAATGATATGAGTATAGTCTCCCTATAGCTAGTAATGGGACGATCACTGTAGACAATACAACAACAAAGTATTACTCACAATGAAACAGCCGATGACATCATTCTCTCCAAACTTCTCTCCGTAGTCTTCAAACTTACAGTCAGAGGATTTTTTCCCTGTTCCTCCGTATCCAAACGAAAACGCTTCCTCACCTGGAATATACCGAAGCTACGTGTCAAACAGTGTGTCTGTCCGTACGTCCGCGCGTGTGTGTGGCGGGGGTGCGTGCCTATGTGTGTGTGTTCGTCCACATGTGTTCATGTGTGTGCTGTCCTTACCCAGCTGTGTGCTGCAGGAGTCCAGGGACCATCCTATCCGGACCACATGGGGATCAGGCTCAGAGGACGGGAGGTGCTTCACAGCTATCTCCTCTAAGACCTACAGCAGAGAGACAGACAGGTCAACAGGTCAGTAGAGAGACAGACAGGTCAGTAGAGAGACAGACAGGTCAGTAGGAGAGACAGACAGGTCAACAGGTCAGTAGAGAGACAGACAGGTCAGTAGGAGAGACAGACAGGTCAGTAGGAGAGACAGACAGGTCAGAAGGAGAGACAGACAGGTCAACAGGTCAGTAGAGAGACAGACAGGTCAGTAGGAGAGACAGACAGGTCAGTAGGAGAGACAGACAGGTCAGTAGGAGAGACAGACAGGTTAGTATGAGAGACAGACAGGTCAGTAGGAGAGACAGACAGGTCAGTAGGAGAGACAGACAGGTTAGTATGAGAGACAGACAGGTCAGTAGGAGAGACAGACAGGTCAGTAGGAGAGACAGACAGGTTAGTATGAGAGACAGACAGGTCAGTAGGAGAGACAGACAGGTCAGTAGGAGAGACAGACAGGTCAGTAGAGACAGACAGGTCAGTAGGAGAGACAGACAGGTCAGTAGGAAAGACAGACAGGTCAATAGGAGAGACAGACAGGTCAGTAGGAGAGACAGACAGGTCAGTAGGAGAAACAGACAGGTCCGTAGAGAGAGACAGGCAGGATGCCTCTCAAATGGCACCCTATTCCCTATATACCTATTCAGACACCCTATTCCCTGTATACCTTTTCAGACACCCTATTCCCTATATACCTATTCAGACACCCTATTCCCTATATACCTATTCAGACACCCTATTCCCTATATACCTATTCAGACACCCTATTCCCTATATACCTATTCAGACACCCTATTGCCTATATACCTATTCAGACACCCTATTCCCTATATACCTATTCAGACACCCTATTCCCTATATACCTATTCAGACACCCTATTCCCTATATACCTATTCAGACACCCTATTCCCTATATACCTATTCAGACACCCTATTCCCTATATACCTATTCAGACACCCTATTGCCTATATACCTATTCAGACACCCTATTGCCTATATACAGTGGGGCTCATGTACACTATTAAATGACTAGGGAGCCATTGGGGAGGCCAAACGGAGACTCCACGAGCCAAGGGCTCGACAAGTCACATGGCAGTTTATCGTGAAGTGAATTTAAATGTTTATCCCTCATCAAATATATTATGTTAATGTGTATGTACATCCTGTTCTGAGAAGCAGATACTCTCGTTCTACTCTATGGTGTGATGGAATGTTTACTCGTTATTTACATAGTGAGTGATTGGTCCTTATCGTAACTTGCAAAGTGATTGGTCGGTACCATTATTGTGACTAACATAGTGATCGGTCAGTATCAATGTCGTGACTTACATAGTGATCAGTCGTTTACTAAAAGGGATCACAGCCGATACATCACGACACCTGGTCAAAACTAGTGCACTATATAGGGAATAGGCTGTAATTTGGGATGCGAACTATGGTTTTGTTTCTCTCTCCGTTACCTTCATCTCGTAGCAGACTTTGCCCTTGCTGACTCCGTAGGATGCTCTAGCTCCGGCCCAGAGGTAGGCAAAGCCCTCGACGGTCAGAGGGTAGCCGCTGTAATGATCACGGGACACCTTGAAGTGGAGGTCACAGTTATCTGTGGGACACGAGAGAGATAAGTACACTATTAAGTACACTACATGATCAAATGTATGTGGAAACCTGCTCGACGAACATCTCATTACATCACGGGCATTAATATGGAGTTGGTCCCCCCCTTTGCTGCTATAACAGCCTCCACTCTTCTGGGAAGGCTTTCCACTAGATGTTGGAACATTGCTGCTATAACAGCCTCCACTCTTCTGGGAAGGCTTTCCACTAGATTTTGGAACATTGCTGCTATAACAGCCTCCACTCTTCTGGGAAGGCTTTCCACTAGATGTTGGTACATTGCTGCTATAACAGCCTCCACTCTTCTGGGAAGGCTTTCCACTAGATGTTGGAACATTGCTGCTATAACAGCCTCCACTCTTCTGGGAAGGCTTTCCACTAGATGTTGGTACATTGCTGCGGGGACTTGCTTCCATTCAGCCACAAGAGCATTAGTGAAGTCGGGCACTGATGTTGGGCGATTTAGGCCTGGCTCACAGTCGGCGTTCCAATTCATCCCAAAGGTGTTCGATGGGGTTGAGGTCAGGGCTCTGTGCAGGCCAGTCAAGTTCTTCCACAATGATCTCGGGAAAAAAAACCATTTCTGTACGGACCTCGTATCACGACTCAGGATATGACCCAGACACAGACACAGGAGGCGGATAGTTCTGATACTCACAACATTTATTATACAAAATGGAGGACAAAGCGCAGGCAGTGGTACGTAATGCCAAGGCAGGGACAGAACTGGGACAGAACGGCAGGCAGGGTCAGGACAGGCAGAAAGGTCAGATCTGGAAAGACTAGAAAGACACAGTTGAGAGCAAGAGAAACAGGAAACATGATGGTAAGATTTGTGGGTATAAATACACAGGGGATAATGGGGGTAATAGAAGACACCTGGTGGGGGCGGAGGAGACCAGCACAACACAGGTGAAGCAGATTAGGGTGTGAGACCTCGCTTTATGCACGGGGGGGCATATTCATGTTGAAACAGGAAAGAGCCTTCCTCAAACTGTTGCCACAAAGTTGGGACGGAATCGTCTAGAATGTCATTGTATGCTGTAGCGTTAAGATTTCCCTTCACTGGTACTAAGGAGCCCGAACCATGAAAAACAGCCCCAGAACATTATTCCTCTTCCACCAAACTTTACAGTGGGCACTATGCATTGGGACAGGTAGCGTTCTCTTGGCATCCGCCAAATCCAGATTTGTCCGACGGACTGCCAGATGGTGAAGCGTGATTCATCACTACAGAGAACGCATTTCCACTGCTTCAGAGTCCAATGGCGGCGAGCTTTACACCACTCCAGCCGATGCCTGGCGTTGCACGTGGTGATCTTAGGCTTGTGTGCGGCTGCTCGGCCATGGAAACTAATTTCATGAAGCTCCTGACGAACAGCTCTTGTGCTGATGTTGCTTCCAGAGGCAGTTAGGAACTCGGTAGGCAGTGTTGCAACCGAGGACAGACGATTTCTACGTGCTTCAGCACTCGGTGGTCCCGTTCTGTGAGCTTGTGTGGCCTACCACTTTGCGGCTAAGCCGTTGTTGCTCCTAGACGTTTCCACTTCAAAATGACTTGTTGGAAAGGGGGCATCCTATGACGGTGCCACTTTGAAAGTCACTGAGCTCTTGAGTAAGTCCATTCTACTGCCAATGTTTGTCTATGGAGATTGCATGGCAGTGTGCTCGTTTTAATACACCTGTCAGCAACAGGTGTGGCTGAAATAGCCGAATCCCCTCATTTTAAGGGGTAACATGGTCGATTAATTAGGGCCGATTTCAAGTTTTCATAACGATCGGTAATCTGCATTTTTGGATGGCGATTATATTGCAATCCACGAGGAGACCGCGTGGCAGGATGACCACCTGTTATGCGAGTGCAGCAAGGAGCTAAGGTAAGGTGCTAGCTAGCATTAAACTTATCTTATAAAAAAACTATCGATCTTAACATAATCACTAGTTAACTACACATGGTTGATGATATTACTAGTTTAACTAGCTTGTCCTGCGTTGCAAATAATCAATGCGGTGCCTGTTCAATTTATCATCGAATCACAGCCTACTTCGCCAAACGGGGGATGATTTAACAAAAGCGCCTTCGAGAACAAAGCACTGTCATTGCACCAATGTACCTAACCATAAACATCAATGCCTTTCTTAAAATCAATACAAAAGTATATATTATTTAAACCTGCATATTTAGTTAAAAGAAATTCATGTTAGAACGCAATATTACACTAGGGAAATTGTGTCACTTCTCTTGCAAGCAGAGTCAGGGTATATGCAGCAGTTTGGGCCGCCTGGCTCGTTGCAAACTGTGTAAAGACCATTTCTTCCTAACAAAGACCGTAGTTAATTTGCCAGAATTTTACATAATTATGTTATAGCATTGACGGTTGTGCAACGTAACAGCAATATTTAGATAAACGGTTCCGTAATTCACTGAAATAATAAATGTTTTGTTTTCGAAATGATAGTTTCCGGATTCGACCATATTAATGACCTAAGGCTCGTATTTGTGTGTGTCATTATGTTATAATTAAGTCTATGATTTGATATTTGATAGAGCAGTCTGACTGAGCGGTGGTAGGCACCAGCAGGCTCATAAGCATTCATTCAAACAGCACTTTCCTGCATTTGCCAGCAGCTCTTAGCAATGCTTGAAGCATTGAGCTGTTTATGACTTCAAGCCTATCAACTCCCGAGATTAGACTGGTGTAACTGATGTGAAATGGCTACCTAGTTAGCGGGGTGCGCGCTAATACCGTTTCAAACATCACTCGCTCTGAGACATAGAGTGGTTGTTCCCCTTGCTCTGCATGGGTAACGCTGCTTCGAGGGTGGCTGTTGTCGATGTGTTGCTGGTTCGAGCCCAGGGAGGAGCGAAGAGAGGGATGGAAGCTATACTGTTACACTGGCAATACTAAAGTGCCTATTAGAACACCCAATAGTCAAAGGTTAATGAAATACACTTTACTGCGTTTGCCAGCAGCTCTTAGCAATGCTTGAAGCACAACGCTGTTAATGACTTCAAGCCTATCAACTCCAGAGATTAGTCTGGCAATACTAAAGTGCCTATTAGAACACCCAATAGTCAAAGGTTAATGAAATACAAAACGGTATAGAGAAAAATAGTCCTATAATTCCTATAATAACTACAACCTAAAACTTCTTACCTGGGAATATTGAAGACTCATGTTAAAAGGAACCACCAGCTTTCATATGTTCTCATGTTCTGAGCAAGGAACTGAAACGTTAGCTTTTTTACATGGCACATATTGCACTTTTACTTTCTTCTCCAACACTTTGTTTTTAAATTATTTAAACCAAATCGAACATGTTTCATTATTTATTTCAGACTAAATAGATTTTTATTTATGTATTAAGTTAAAATAAAAAAACGTGTTCATTCAGTATTGTTGTAATTGTCATTATTACAAATATATATATATAAAAATTGGCCGATTAATCGGTATCTGCTTTTTTTTGGGGTCAACTGGAGTTCTCAGATGTTACTCACTAATGACCTGTGTGAATACCACTTTTCAACTGGAGTTCTCAGATGTTACTCACTAATGACCTGTGTGAATACCACTTTTCAACTGGAGTTCTCAGATGTTACTCACTAATGACCTGTGTGAATACCACTTTTCAACTGGAGTTCTCAGATGTTACTCACATGTGTCCAGAGCCACCAAAGTGTCATCAAAGTCCTCCTCCTCCTCTTCAGCAGGGGGCTGGGGCGAACGGGACCTGTACAAGACTGACAGGTTAGTCTTCCAATCACAGTACTGGACTGACG